>NC_091794.1:46813437-47120625 GCF_041296235.1 Equus asinus | reverse complement strand
CTGGGTTCATGCATTTCAGTAGTTGATGGACATTGAAGAAGTTATAGCTTTGTCTCTGAACCTTTGTAACAAGTCTGCCTCTGTGACTAATTGCCAAATTCTAATAGCTAAAAGTTGTCCCTGAGACCAAGTCTCTACCTTTTGCAGACCAAATCTAGTTAATGTGTTCCTGCCTTGATTGTAGTTCCAGATTTTTATTGCTAAGGTTCTAGCCATGCTTGCTCCAGCAAGATTGTCCAGGAATGGATGAGAATTTTTCTTGAAGTTCACTACCTGCCTGCTAGTCTGGCATTTCAAATATTGCCTATCCTTAGATTCTCAATTGATAACAACAACAAGCAATAACAATAATAGCATTACTATACTATTTGTAACAGCAACCAATATTTACTGAGTGTTTACCATATATATAGTAAATGCTTTTACATTTTATTTAATTCTTACAATCAAGCCTGTGAAATGAAGAACATGAAGTTCCTCAAATTGAGGAGAATTTTACGACAAGTCAGTTGCAGGGTTGGGATCTAAGCACATATACTTGTCATCAAGTTTTGGCCTCTTAATCACTGTTCTACACTACTTCCATGTTGCCATTCTTTTCGTGTGAATCTTTTATGAGATTCTATTATCTTTTCTTGGACCTCCCTGATGCTAATTTCTTGCCAAACTGTTGACCACTGGTACACTCTCTAAAAACCATATTCTATGGTTGATTAAACAGAGGGGTAATTATTATTGCCTAGTGATGGCTGATCTTCCTCCCTATCCCCATCTCAAGCTTGTCTCACCAGCAGACATGTCTTCTTCTTACTTCTGGCTTATTCATTCTGATACAGCCAACGATTCTTTGCCCGACAATGTCAAGAGACGTGTTATTACTTTTATAGAAAATATATGGCTGGTTGAAGAGGCCTAGATGAATAGGACTCATTCCAGATTATCCATGAAGGTTTGATTTCATTTTTGATTATTATTTTTCCTGTGTGGAGCCAAAAAATGGGGCTATCAACATTATCAGCAAATGTTTATTATGTTTGTTACAATGGGTGTATGTTTGGAGTCATGGCAACATGCAAAAGTATAAGAACATGATGCTGAACTCTCTGAGCAATTTGTCTATTGATTTGACATCCATATTTGAAAAGAGTAATCAAAATATAAGGCAGTTTTATAGCCATAAAGAACTATGCAAATGTTAAGTACATAATGTTAACTAAGAAGTACAGAGCATAAGTGTTAGAGCATTTTGAAGGCTGAAATGATTACTTTTGGCTGTAATAGACTGATTCAGTGCTGAGACCTGAAGAATGGCTGGCATTATTTTTAAGTGGTGATGAAGAAAATGGAGCATTTTATTTTATTTTATTTTATTTTGTTACCAGAAACATATCACATGCAAGGAGCATTGAAGATGGAAAATGTTAATGCAGGATCTGAGGAGAAGCAGAGGGTTTGTGTAAAAGAAGAGGGAGAGAAAAGGCCAGGTGATTATGTTGGGGATTGTCTGGAGATTATGTTGGGGATTTTTTTTTGTCTTTTGGGTTTTTTTTTGGTGAGGTGAGGAAGATTTGCCCTGAGCTAACATCCATTGCCAGTCCTCCTCTTTTTTTTTTTTTTTTGCTTGAGGAAGATTAGCTCTGAGCTAACATCTGTGCCAATCCTTCTTTATTTTGTATGTGGGACGCCTCCACAGCATGGCTGATGAGTGGAGTAGGTCCACACCTGAGATCTGAACTTGTGAACCCCAGGCCGCCGAAGTGGAGTGTGTGGAACTTTAACCACTTGGCCATGGGGCCACCCCGAGAACTTCTAATTTTAAAATCTCAGCCACTACCTGTCTGGATTCCATGATGAGGAGGACATCTTTTCCAGTCAAGATCTCTCAGGCTCGTGTTTACCAGAGACAGTGACGGTCTCTGACCATAATGGAAACATTCTAGGGGTGTCTCTTCATTGCTTTTTAAGTAAGGGTTTATAAGCAGCATCCCTTGATATCTGGACTCCACTCACTCTCTAGGATACAGAAGATGGTCTGGGGAACCTGGGTCCTGCTAGGGCCATATGAATATAGGAAGACGTCTGAGTATATGTTTTTATTATACTCATATTTGCATACTTCATAAGTTCATTCATTACACAAAGATGGAGAATCTAAAATGAATAAGGCATTTCCCATCATTAAGGTCTCATGGAAAGGCAAACATGCACAAAGATAATTATAACACAATGAGTAAAGTGCAATAATTGATACACACATTAAGGCAGCTGAGAGAGTTGGTGCATTTAGGGAGGGAGACCTAGAGGAGATGAGAATCTGGACCAGCCTAAAATGATGAGCAGGAGTTAGCCAAGCAGAGGGAGAACAAGACTGAGAAGGCTATTCTAGGTATAGGGTTCAGCTTGAACGCACGTGCAGAGGTTGGAAGTAGGAGGGAGAGTGGGAAACCCCAACAGGACCATCTTGCTGAGTTTGGAGCAGGCAATGAAGGCAAGGAGAAGGCACAAAGGAGCTTGGATGTTATCCTGTGGGTTTCAAGTGCAGAATGACATGGGCAGTTCTGTAGTTTAGAGACAGAACCTTGTCAACTCTTTAGAGGCTGCACTTGAGAGTGAGAAGACCAGAGAGAAGAAGTCATTGTCAGAACTTCTAAGAGATAATGGACCAGCCTAAACTAGACAGTGAGTATAGGAAAATAGGAAATTAAGATATTGGCACCATGCCTAAGGACAAAGTCAAATGACAAAGGTATATGAGAAGGCATTTGAGTATTCCAGGCCCAGCGGTGGCCCAGTTTCAGACACTAGGGGCAGTTTCCATAAAGGAGTATCCTATTAGTCATGTGAGAAAAGATAAATCTAAAACCGAATTCGTTCCTTTTCCAGATGAATGAACTAATATCTGAGTCTCAAGGAAATCATAAATAATGATAATACAATAATGGGCTTGGCTTGAAGCCAACAATATAACGCTAGGGTGGAGACTGACTGGTATCAGAAACCAGCATCAAATAATATGCTGCCCTGACGTTCTCAAGAGCGTTTACGGAACCTGATACACCTGACAAGATTTCTCAGTGCTTTTTCTTGAGGGTTCCTTCTGGAGCATTCCTCTGGGCAATGTTCCTGCCAGTGACTTGTCTCCCGCCCCACCAATATTCCAGGTCACTCTCCCATGACAGAGAATTGAGCCCTCATCCTTGGAACACGTCTTCACCAGCAGAGGGCATCCTCACCTTTTGGTATGTGTGAAAATCTAGATCATCTATTTCTCTCATCTTGAACAGGATTATAATGTTGTATCCAACTTCTTGTGGTATCAAAGGAAGGGGAAAGATGTGGCAAAAACAAAGAACGTCATTTTAGGTCATCCTGAAAAGGGACAAAAACTAGAGAGTCTAGCTGTACAAAAACAGGCAATCCTGAATCTAATTTTACTCTCAGTAGTTCACACCAGCAGTTCCTGGAGCCCATGTAAAATGTAAAGCAGTTGGAAAGGAAAGTCTCCAGAGTAGAAAATAAACCCATTCACGGCAGAGGAACAGTTTACAGTGAAAGTAGCCAGAACTGTCATGTTATCCCTAGAAGTAAGGAAAACGTATCATCTTACTGCTTGCCATTCTATCTCCTGATCTCTGCGTGGGTAGGAAAAAGCCCCAGAATCTATACAGATTATAGTGTCTGATAGAAGATTTGGATTATTTAGCACTTTGTGCAATTGGACCACAATCATAAACTCAGCTGCCTCTTTCTCAAGAGCCTGAGACCTACAGGTAAAGGGGGAGAGAGTGAGGAAAAGAGTGATTAGTGAGCCTAGGCAGGCTCCAATGTGGTGAGCTGGTTCCTTGGAACTTGGAATGAATTTTCCAATAGAACCAAAGTATACATACACTGTGGTGAGGTCTTCAAGGCAGCCTACAGACGCCCATTTAAACCATGGTTTACTGAAATGATATACATTTAACAATTATGCAATGTTTTATTAATAAAATAAACCTAACTAAAAGAGTTAAGTGGCTTAATATTTCTGAACTTTTAACTGAGCAGAAGCAGGTGTCATTTTCAGCATCTCACAACAGTGGTCACTCCTGGCAATTTTAGATACATTTTGTGCTGTGTGGGAATGTCCTGTGCATTGCAGGAGATTCAGCATCTCTGGGAACCCCGTTCTACATGCCAATAGTGCTTGCGAGTTATTTTGACAACCCAAACACCCTCACTCACTTTCCATGACATGGAGAGGGACTGAGAACCACTCGCAGATGTTTACAGAGATTCTGAAATGGAACCATAGGCACTTTAAAGGTTGGTGGAACAGATTTTGATTTTTGTTTTTAGGTTAAGTTCTACTTCATAATATTTCTTAGTTGAGACCATATTATCAAGAGCATTTTTCTTATCAGTCTTGAACCAGAAAACCTTTTGGCTCCCAAATGAAACGGAAGAGACAAGCCAGAAGAAAACTGTCCGATGCTGGAAGAGCATGCATATCTTAGAAAAGGTTCCCTGAGGTGTAATAACCTAAGAACCAGACAGGGAGAGAGAAAAAACAAGGAGGAAGCATTGTTTGCATGGTCCTATGTGAAGGCTAAACCCAGGCCGTGGAGCCATGCCTCTTATTCTCTCATCACATGCTTCACCTTGGACAAATCACTTAATCCAAGTCTTCATCCTAGCATTCTATGGTCTATCTCTAGAATGGAGATGATTTTAATAATACCTATATTCTGGAGGGATGCGTGTGTGTGTAAGTAATTTTACATACAAAATAATTTGAAATTATGAAATGATCTACACATTTTTGTTGATACTATTGTTATTCACACTGTGGTTATCAACCCGAGGGTGAACGTGGAGATGGTGAGAGTCAGAAGCTGAGTCAGAGCTTCCCAACTCAGGCAAACTTTGTGCTTGTACTGATAGATAGGAATGGTGTAAAAAGTCAGAATGAGTTGGATACAGAGCTGGGAGACAGGTAGCTTATACCTGGGAATGTCTCCATATTAATATGGTCAAAATTGTTACACAGGACACTTGCGACACAAGGAGAATGGATCTTTAAAACACTTTTAATGTAGCATTCTCAATTTAATCCAGCTAGGAGAACCACTACAACGAAACACCACCACTAGCAATAAAACCTGTTTATAAAAATCCCACGAAGATGCAATAATGAGTTTGTTCTCCAAGTATTAACAGCTCCCTGGTGGAGGACTGGCTCACTCTTCTGAGATCGCTGAGGGCTCTAAGACTAATATATAAACATCTGCTGATTTTTATGAGTGATACATATTTGGGGTAGACACAGGCAAAATTATGATACGTTCAGATTTGCTTTCTACAGTTTTCCTAGCCCCTTTCAGTAGTCCATGCTTCTGTTCTGGCATCTCTTTTCTTTTTTTCCACTTGCACTCTGCTTGTATTCTGGCTGCCAAAGATTTCCCACGGTGAAACGCACCTTCCACTGGCCTCAGGTCAGTATTACAGGATTCAACTTCTCCCTTTTTCAATACCTTCCTTCCTTCAAGCATATCCATTCTGCTTCTAATTTTTTTGAGGCAATTGTACATCTAGAGATAAAGAGTAATTTGTGAGGCATCGACAGATCTGACCCAAATGTGTTTCCCTCAATGACTTGAAGTGCCGTAAAAAACACATTAGTCACTTCTTTAGGTTGAGGTATTAAATGGTATTGCACATCCGTGTTTTCGCTGAAGGTAAAGGCATTATCACTCATTAATAACTTTAAATGAATTATTTTAATCAGATTAATGGAGATACAGCACTGAGATTGAAAACTCAGATGTAGGAGCTAGACTGCCTTTGTTTGAATCCCAACTCTGCCATTTGCCATCTGTATGATTTTGGGCAAGTTAATTAACCTCGCTGTGCCTCAGTTTCTTCACATTATCACACAGATACTTCATAGGATTGGCAGGATTAAACGCTCTCTTATATGTAACGCATGTCGAGCAATGCCTCATACTTAGGAAGCACTCAATAAGTGTTAGTTTGCAAAGTATTATTCTGCCCAGGTGTTAATACTGCTATTTAGGAAAATGAAATACACATTGCTTTGTTGAGAAGCTTATACCCAAACAGGCTTATTTAGACTTATTTAGACTGCTTCAAAAGTATATTGATTTCCTCATTTTTATTAGTTTTTTCTTGCACTTAAAAAACTTGTAGAAGCTTATCACCAATATAGGTAGTGTAGTTATACAAGCCTACAATGAGCATGCCACTCCCTTGGTGCAATCTTCTTTAACCTTTACTATACTTAATTATTCTGTTTCCCACCCTGTCGTGACACTTTGCTTATGTCTTCTCTTAGAGCCCTTTAATTCTCCCTGGTAGACTAAATGTTGGTATTCTTTAAAGGCATCTCCAATATAGGATAATTTTGTGGAGGGCAAGGATCACATCTCATTCATTATTATGGATTCACTGGAGACTCGCTTGTGTAGGCATTTGCTACGTGATTGTCAAATGAATGAATAATTGAAGATCCATAAGGACAGAGAGTCGTGAAGGTTTGCTGTATCCCCAAGCATCTAGAACAGTGACTGGCACATAGTAGGCAGTCAATAAATATTTGCTGATGATTTTGTTAAATGAAGGGAGAAACAGATGTGCGGTTGAAGTTAAAATGGGATTCTATATATGAAACCAAGTTTTCCACTGAATTACATTAAACATTTTGAAGTCTATTCCTCCTGAAAAAAATGTGCTTTGGGGAAGCAAACTATGGCACCTAGGCTAGGACATTTGCTTGGAGATTATTTCTCTGCAGGTAGGGGAGGGTAGTAATAGTAGCTGTCCATTAGCTATATTCTTTTGTCTCTAGCCATAGCTACCACCTCATTCATTCATTCATTCATTCAACCTAAAGCTATTGACCCCTTGGTTCATGAAAGACTCTGTGGCTGATGATGGGTGGCCTGAGGCAGGAAGGATCCACAAAGATCTTGATCAGAGAGTTTATGTCCGAGTAGCTGAAATAAAGTGTAGTGCTCTTGCCCATTGTGAATACAGTGTGACAGTCTCATCCAGTTCACTTCTAAGAGAAATGGCCTGCCTATGCCTCCTGATGAAGGAGCAGGTTTAGGTAATCATGATCCTCCTTACTATTTGGACTAGGATGGGCAGTCAAGTTATAGAGACTGATGACATAACCCAGGCCAAATATCTTGGCCAAAACATGCATGACTAGCAATCACAGATATATAAGAACTAGGGCATTCAAAAAAAAACAATCAGTGAGTAGCAAGAGGAGAATGGAAAAGAAAAACAAAGTGATCTCCACTCCTTCTAGGTTCCCTCTCTTTCATCTTCCTCTTCACTGTAGGCTGCCTTGATGGGTAAACACCTGGAGAATCCATTTGCTATGGTTGTTCTGGCTCAGGAGAAAACGTCAGGAGAGAGTGGTCAGACCGTGATACACAAACTCTTGGCTCCATGCTTAGTGTGAACATACACCTAGGCTTTCCCAAGACACTCCTAGTCTATGCCTGTTGTCCTAGGGTAATTAATAGGGTCCCTTTCACCCTCAAAACTGTCGTGGTTTAGACGGTAAACGATGTGGTCTCCATTGTTCTCTCAGAGAGGATGTTTTAGAGCACAAACGCGTGTGGCATAGCCATCCTCATGGTTAAGTAAACCTGTTTAATGTTCTGTAAAGAGAATTGTCTATCTTGTCTCTAGCAGAATTGTAAGCTCTTGAAGGGTAGGAATCTCATTTTATGCTTCTATTCCTTCTTTCTGGCAAGAACTGATTATATAGCAGGTGGCAATAAATTCTTATTATATTCAACTTTTTCCCTGAGTTAAGATTCTATGGAAAAATGCATATGTATGTATACTTTTTTCTCATATAAGATATATATTTTATTGGAGTACATGTATTTATCCTCAGTCAACTTGCTGGGTGATTTCTTATAGAATTTATCAGGAACTGTAATCCATAGAAACCCTAATTTTTATGCTGCAATGCACATTTTGCGATGGTCATTTTGTGGCTTTTGCTTTATAGATTGGAATCAGAAAGCCTGGCTAACGTATTTTCTCTTCTTCACAGATTATCCAACACACACACACAAAACTACACTAACATAAAGTAAAATTTCTATATACTTCCTTAGACGAAAAAGGAACACAAGTTTGGTTGAAGAAAAAAAATGAGGAATTCCAGATCTGAACAGTGTAAGGAAAGCTATGGAGCTGGGAATTAAAATGATATGCATATTAAAAGCAAACAACTATTTATTTATTGAGTCCTTACTATGTGCCCACTCTGAGTAATTTTTACATTGTTGCCCCTTTGGGACAGAATACATGGAAGGCCTTAGAAGTCAGATGCTAGAGTCTAGCACTACAACTGTTGAATTTACAAGGTAATCACCCTTTCACTCTTAGGAGAAGCTTTTGCATCTTTGAACTGGTTTACAGTACTGATTTTAGGAAACTTTTACATCCCTTTTGGGGCACAGTACAATATCCATCTGTTTATTTAGATGTTTGTTTGAAGGGGGTTTAATGTGGGCAAAGATGATGCTCTTTTTTTTTTCCCTAAACCACAGTTTGCATGATGTTTATCTTATCTTTTTAATTGTGTTTTTAATTTTTCAAATGTGCCCAGAGGCATTAAGTAATGGTAGCATATTTATAAATTAAAAAATAAATAAATAATTTTGGAAAGCAATAACAGCTGGCAAGTATTTTTTCATGTGAGTTGTTTTTAAGGAAAGAAAGAAACAGTTCTGTGGGCACGAAGAAACAAACCATACAAGTTCACAGAAGAGTAGACTGCAGCAAAAGCCTCTTAAAATTCTAAATTTTCCGAAAACCTGAAGAGAATAAGTGTATCCCTTGAAGGAAGGTGTGGGACTCTAGGGTGTGTCTAGGGCTTGTAGGGGGTGAGATCTCGGAGGGCTAGACGCACTACAAGGATAAATACTCACGGTGAGTGTAGGGGAGACCCTGCTTCTTACTGCGCTCATATAATCCACTTGATTCTGGGTAGAAGAGATTTATTAGTAACACTGTTAATGTACTTCGGAGCAGCTACTACTGCCTTAGGGATGATCAAAGGTGAGACACCAGAAGTCTCAAGGCCCTGTACAAATGGGATCCATTTCAGCTCTTCCTGATTCAGGAAAGGGCTCTTCCTAGCAAAGGGCTGGGACTTGCTTCCCTGAAGACACAATGCAGTCATTTGTAGCCCAGGGAGAGGCGGGGATTTAGGAATCTGCTGCCATGGCCAGGATTTTACAGAACTTATTTGAGGAAGACAAAATCTTTGGCAAAAGTCAATTGATAGAATCTCATGACTCAAAGGTACACTGTTGAGCAATTACACTTAAAACACAACAAATCTAGGGAAAGAATGCTATGGGATCCCTAAGAGAGTATCCAGACTATGACAGCAGAGAAGGAATTCCCTTAACCCTGGGGTTGGGGCTTGTTTCCAGTCCTTTGGTGAGGAACCCAGAGACTGAAGACTGATGTGAAACCTCAGTAACAGCAAGGTCACATCATGCATGCATTTGACCTAGATGGATTCCAAAATATTGATGAAAAGACAAAAGGGAAGATGGAAATTTAAATAGTGCCTAATGCCAGCTGACCATTTTATTCAATAAGTTTAAGCCCACAGGCAGTGAATGGAGTCAGTCAAATCAGCAATAATCATTGCAAGTTTTAAACCCATTTTTAAAACGTGAGAGACATGTTAAGGGTTTCCCTGATCAATGGCAAAGAAAGCAAACATCTGCCAGGCAAGTGGATGGTCCTTCAGGCCATACAGGAAGAATTTTGATAATTAATTGAGGGCTAAGGAAGAATTAGATGGATTGGTAAAGTTATCAACGGAACATGGAATGATGACGATGCACAGCAAGGGCCGACAGAAATAGAATCATTAACTGGCTGAAATATTTCAAGCAAAGAAATCCTTGAATGACAGTTTCTGATTACAATATCTGGTGGAATTATATACTGGACATTATAATAAACATTAAATTTTTTGTGAGCATATTTGCACATAGATTGTATACACAAAATCATGTACATGATGATAGTGAATGATACAAAGGACTTTTAAGGATATTTCTGATTTTACCTGTTTTTTTTTTTTTTTTTTGCATTAGATGCTGACATTAAAAACTAACCTCTTTATATCACGCTATTCCACTCCATCCTTTTCTGGAGTGCGTGTGAGTCAGCCCTCAGGAATCCCAAGTGAGTTAGGGGAGAGGTAAAGTCTTGTGGGGATATAAGCCAGTATATTGAGTTGTTGCCATTATTATCACTTGATTTGTGTTCACGGGTTGATAAGACTTGGGGAAATTCAAGTCATGTAAGATATAAGTAAAAACATAAATTTTTCATTACAGAATCTGGGCCACATTATTCCCAATAAATTCTTTTGTTAACTTTTATAAGGTTGTAGAAAAAGTTTCTTTTTCTATTCTGTATTTTTCTATATAGACACCTGGTCTAAGGGGATCTCACCTACTTTACTATTAGGTTCAAGATTTTGACACCCAGATTATGTTAATCTAAGTAAGAAGCCCCTTTTTGAAGAATTTGTTCTTTACAATGCTGACTTAAAATGTCAGTGTCATAGTATGAATTTAAACAGCAATAATACTATTTGTCATTTCAGAACACTATCTGTGATATGTGTTTTCATATGCATTCTAATTTCAGTTCAACAAATATTTACATTGTGACCAATGTTATTGAGTCATGAATACAGGTAGTGAAGGTAAAAAAGGTGAATTGGTCAGTTCTCCATCTTCAAGAAACCAAGAGCCTTTTAAGATAAATTGGCATTTAAGGAAATATTTATGACCCGGTATACGCACTAGTAGCTGCAAAGACAAGGCATAGAAGCAGTACAGAAAAAAGAGTAATCTTATTGGGAGAAAATGGAGTCAGGGAAACCTTCCCAAGGAGGTGGGCCCCAAGAAAAGCATGAGAATTGACCAAAGAGCAAAAAGCTATTCTGATCAGAGAAGATGGGATATGCCAATGTGTGTGAGGGTGAAATAGCATGTTGTGCTTGGGTAGTGTTTCAATATTGAAAAGTATCTGTGTGCGTGTGTGTGTGTGTGCGTGTGTGTGGAGAGGAGGCCGGAGAGGCAAACAGGATCTTAATTATAAGAGACCTTTTAATTTTTTTGCCAGGATTTATTTTGTAGATTATGGAGAGCCATTTAAAGTAATTAGTCTGGAGAGAGATGTGTTCAAATTTGTTCTGTAAATAAAGCACACTACATATATTGTTTTTTTAACCTGCTTTTAGAAATGAACAATATGGTGAGGATACCTTCCACTTAGTAAATATTTATCTGTCCATTAATTAAAATAATTGCATTGTATTCCATGGGTATTTTCACTATTTAATTAATCAATCCCTTAAGTTAGACAGTTAAGATATTAGAGAGTTATGTTTTTGAGACTAATAAAGAGTTCAGTTTGGAACATGTTTTGATTGAGACACTTATAATACACCCAAATGGGGATATCCAGAAGGTGCTTGAAAATATAAATGTGGAGGTTGGAAGCAGGATCTGAGAATGTAGGCATAAATTTGAGATCATTAGTATATTGATTAGTTGAAACCAGAAGAGGGGATTTAATGGCCAAGGAAAAGTAAATGCACAATTGAAAAAAAGAGTAGAGGGGATAGAACCTTTAGAAATACTGATTTTCAAGCAGTGGGTTGAGGAACAAGAGACTGGGAAGGAAAAGTCAGAGAGGTAGGAAAAAATCCAGAGTGTGATGTCAGAGAATCCAAGGGAAAGCAGAGTTGATTCTCATAACAACTATTGGAGAGATGAGACTAGGTACCGCTATTATTATTATTCCCTATCCAGAGAAGCTAAAGGTCTGGCCAAGGCCAACATAATTGTAAGGGAGAAAACTGGATTGCCGATCCTGAATGTCTAGCCCCAATTCTAATGGGGTTAGCATCAGATTTTATGATTCAGGTAATTAAAGAAGAATATAAAAGAATAACAGAATAAGCTTCAGAAGCTAAAATTAAGATGGAATCTGTAAGAGATTTAATATGTAGAAAAGGAACATGTTCTTAAATTATAGCAGGCAAAGGATATCCCAAAATAGGCTGAGAGAGAAAGATGATGAAAATGTCTGTAAAATGTTAAGTCTTGGCTTTCAAATTTGGGACTACGGTGGATAAGATGATCAGAAAAACTCTACCCAGAACAGCTGATACTCCTAAACAAGATGGACTAAAAACAAACATAGCAAACAAGTGTTATTTTAAACTTTTTCATTTTGAAAGAATTTCAAATTTACAGAAAAATTGCCAAAATAGTTCAGAGTTAATGTATATCCTTACACCCAGCTCCCCCTAGCTTCTTCTAATTTTAATAACCTACATAACCATAGTGCAATGAATAAAACCAAGAAATTAATATTGGTACATTACTATTAACTAAACTACAGACTTTTCCAGATTTCACTAGTTTTTTTTCCTTCATGCTCTTTTTCTGTTCCAGGATCCAATCAAGGATCCTGCAATACATTTGGTTGTGTTTCCTTAGTGTCCTCCAATCTTTGACATTTCCTCATTCTTCCCTTGTCTTTCACAGCCTTGACCTTTAATGAATGCTGACTGGTTATTATGTAGAATGTTTCTCAAGTTGAATCTGTCTGATGTTTTCTCTAATCCTGAGAAAGTCTAATTATGACTGAAATTATGAATTTTAGGCAAGAATACTATAGAAGTGATATGGTATCCTTCTCATTGCATACTATCAGGGGGTACCATGTTGATATTTTATTACTGGTGATACTAACCTTCATCATTTGATTAAGGTGATATTTGCTGAGTTTATTCACTATAAAGTTACCAGGTTTCCCTTTCCAATTGATAAATATTTGGGGGAGATATTTTGGGGCTATGCTAACATCATACATCTCCTCAAACATTTGCCTACTAAATTTAGCATCCATTAGTGGATCTTCTTTACAATTTATTCAAAAATTTTTTAAAATTAAAGGGAGATAACCCATATGCTTCCTGTCCCTATATAGTCACACTTTCCCTCCCTATCAATATACCACACCATAAGGTGCATTTGTTACAATCAATGAACCTACATTGGCACATTGTTATCACTCAAAGTCCATAGTTTACATTACGGTTTACTCTTGGTGTTGTACATCCTATGAGTTTTGACAAATGTATAATGACATGTATTCACCATTGTAGTATTATAGAGAATAGTTTCATGGCCTAAAAATCCTCTGTGCTCTGCTTATTCATTCCTTCCACCTCTCTAACCCCTGTTAACCACTAATCTTTTTACTATCTCCATAGTTTTGCCTTTAACAGCACGTTATGTACTTGGGATCATACAATATGTAGACTTTTCAGACAGCCTTCTTTCACTTGGTGATATATATTTAAGTTTTTTCATTTCTTTTTAGTGCTGAATAATATTCCATTGTCTGGATGTATTAGAATTTATTTATCCATTCATCTACTGAGGGACATCTTGGTTGCATCTAAGTTTTGGCAATTATGATTAAAGCAGCTATAAACATCGGTGTGCAGGTTTTTGTGTGGACATAAGTTTTCAATTCATTTGGATAAATACCAAGGAGTGTGACTGCTGGATCATATGGTAAGAGTATATGGTAACAGTAAGTTTTGTAGAAAACTGCCAAACTGTCTTTCAAAGTGGTCGTACCATTTTGATTCCAACCAGCAATGAATGAGAGCTCCTGTGCTCTACATCCTCATGAGCATTTGGTGCTGTTAGTGTTTGGGTTTTGGCCATTCTAATAGGTGTGCAGTGGTATCTCATTGTTATTTCAATTTGCAGTTCTCTAATGATGTTAAACATGTTTTCATATGCTTGCTTGCCATCTATATGTCATCTTTGTAGGGGGTTTGTTCAGGTCTTATGCTCATTTGTTAAATCAAATTGTTCATTTTCTTATTGTGGAGTTTTAAAAGTTCTTTGTATGTTTTAGGTAACTGTTCATTATCTGTGTCTTTTGAAAATATTTTCTCCCAGTCTGTGGAAGAATTCTCATTCTCTCGACAACGTCTTTCACAGAGCAGATGTTTTTAATTTTAATGAAGTCTAGTTTATCAGTTCTTTTTTTCAAGGATTATACTTTTGGTGTTGTATCTAAAAACTCATTGCCATTCCCAGGGTCATCTAGGTTTTCTCCTGTAGTATCTCCTAGGAGTTTTATAGTTTTGTGTTTGACATTTAAGTCGGTGATCCATTTTGAGTTAATTTTTCTTGAAAGATGTAAGGTCTGTGTCTAGATTGTATCAAAGTGTCTTTGATTACTACAGCTTTATAGTGAGTCTTGAAGTTGAATAGTATCAGCTCTCCAACTTTGCTCTTCTCATTTTATATTGAGTTGGCTATTCTGGGTCTTTTGGCTCTTCTTATCAACTTCAGAGTTAGTTTGTTGATATCCACAAAATAACTTGCTAGAATTTTGATTGGGAATGAGTTGAATCTATAGATCAAGGAGGGAAGAACTGACACCTTGACAATATTGTATCTTTCTATCCATGAACACAGACTCTCTCTGCATTTATTTACTTCTTCTTTGATATATTTCACCAGAGTTTTGTAGTTTTCCTTATATAGATCTCGTATATATGTTGTTAGTTTTATACCTAAGTATTTTATTTCTTTGGATGTTAATGTAAATGGTAATATGTTTTTATTTTCAGATTTCACTTGTTTATTACTGATGTAATGGACAGCAATTGAATTTTGTATGTATTCAATTTGATTCTTGAAACCTTGCTATAATTGCTTATTAGTTGCAGGAGGTTTTTTTGGTCACTTCTTTCAGATTTTTTACACAGATGATCGTGTCATCCAAGAACACAGTTTTATTTCTTCCTTCTCAGTCTGTATACCTTTTATTTCCTTTTATTGTCTTATTGTTTTAGCTAGAACTTCTAGTACAATGTTGAAAAGGAGTTGTGAAAGGGGATGTCCTTGCTTTGTACCTCATCTTAGTGGGAAAGTTTAAAGTTTCTCATCAAGTATGATGTTAACTGGAAGTTTTTTGTAGATATTCTTTATCAGAGTGAGGAAATTATCCTCTATTCCTAGTTCACTGACAGTTTTCTTTTTCTTAAAGTTTGGCACCTGAGCTAACATCTGTTGCCAATCTTATTTTTTTTCTTCTTTTTCTCCCCAAAGTCTGCCAGTACATAGTTGTATGTTGTAGTTGTGGTCCTTCTGCTTGTGATATGTGGGACATCGCCTCAGCATGGCCTGATGAGCTGTGCCATGTCTGTGCCCAGGATCCGAACCAGTGAAACTCTGGGCCGCCGAAGAGGAGTGCACAAACTTAACCACTCTGCCACGTCACCAGCCCCTTCCTGAGAGGTTTTATCATGAGCAGATGTTTGAGTTTGTCAAATGCTTTTTCTGCATCTATTGATATGATCATGTGACTTTTCTTTAGCCTATTGATATGATGGGTTAAATTAACTGGTTTTCGAATTCTGAACCAACCTTGTACACTTAGGATACATCCCACTTGGTCATGGTGTATAGATTTTTTATATATTGTTGGATTCAATTTGCTAATATTTTGTTTAGGATTTTGCATCTATGTTCATGAGATATTGACTGTAGTTTTCTTGTAATGTCTTTGTCTTATTTTGGGATTAAGGATTTCTGGCTTCATAAAATGAGTTGGGAAGTAGTTTCTTTGGTTGTATCCTCTGGAAGAGATCATAGAGAATTGGTATAATTTCGTCCTTAAATATTTGGCATTGGGGCCGGCCCTATGGCCGAGTGGTTGAGTTCATGTGCTCCGCTTCAGCGGCCCAGGGTTTTGCTGGTTGAGATCCTGGGCATGGACATGGCACCGCTCATCAGGCCATGTTGAGGTGGTGTCCCACATGCCACAACTAGAAGGACCCACAACTAAAGTATACAACTACGTACTGGGGGGATTTGGGGAGAAAAAGCAAAAAAAAAAAAAAATTTGGCATAATTCAGCAATGAACTCATCTGGGCCTGGTTCTTTCTGTTTTGGAAGGTTATTAAATATTCAATTTTTTAAATAGGTATAGGCCTATTTAGATTGCCTATTTCTCCTTTGTGAGTTTTGGCAAATTGTGTCTTTCAAAAAATCGGTCCATTTCCTCTAGGTTATCAAACTTGTGGGCACAGAGTTGTTCATAATATTCTTTTCATGTCCATGGAAGCTGTAGAGATGTTCCCTCTTTTATTTCTGATATAATAATTTGTATCCTTGTTTTTTTTTTACTTAGTTAGCCTGGCTAATGGCTTATTGATTTTATTTATCTTTCTATTGATTTCCTGTTTTCAATTTCATTGATTTTGGCTCTAATTTTCTTATACCTTTTCTCTGATTTAGATTTAATTTGCTCTTATTTTTATAGTTTAATTCTTCTGTGGTCTGAGAGAAGATATTGGATGATTTCTATTCTTTCAAATTTGTTAAGGTGTATTTTATGGCCTAGAAGTGGTCTATTCTGGTGAATGTGCCATGTGAGAATGAGGAGAATGTATAATATGCTGCTGTTGGATGAAGCAGTCTATAGATGTCAATTATGTCCAGTTGATGGATGGTGTTGTTGAGTTTAACTACATCCTTACTTGTTTTCTGCCTGCTGAATCTGTTCATTGTCTAATTAAGAGGTGTTAAAGTCTCCAACTATAATAATGGGTTCACGTGTTTCTCCTTGAATTTCTGTCATTTTTGTCATATGTATTTTGATCCTTTGTTGTTAGGCACAAACACACTAAGGATTATTATGTCTTCTTGGAGTATTGACCTATTTGTCACTGTGTAATGATCCTCTCTATTCCTGAGAACTTTTCTTGGTCTGAAGTCTGCTCTGTATGAAATTAATATAGATACTCTCACTTTCTTTCGATTAGTGATAGCATGGTTTATCTTTCTCTATCCCTTTACGTTTAATCTGTGTGTGCCTTTATATTTAAATTGAATTTCTTGCAGACAGAATACAGTTGAGTATTATTTTTTGATCCACTCTGACAATCTCTGTCTTTTATTGGTATATTTAGACTATTGATATTTGAAATGATTACTGATATAATTGGATTAATATCTACCATATCATTACTGTTTTCTATTTGTTGCCCTTGTTCCTATTTTTGTTTTCCACATTTTTTCTGCCTTTTGTGGTTTTGGTTGAGCATTTTATATGATTCAATTTTCTCTCCATTCTTAGTATATAAATTAAACTTCTTCTAAAATTTTTTTTAGTGGTTGCCCTAGAGTTTGCAATATACACTTACAACTAATCCACACACACTTTCAAATAACACTATACCACTTCACAGATTGTGAAGATACCTTAAAATAACAAAATATTCCAAATTCTTCCCTCCCATCCCTTGTATCATTGCTGTCATTCATTTCACTTATCCATAAGCACACATAGTGCCTATAAACATATGCATAATCATATATATGCTTATGTAATTGAATATATTGCTGCTATCATTATTTTGAACAAATATCTGATAGATCAATTAAGAATAAGAAAAATAAAAGTTTTTATTTTACCTTCAGTTGTTTATTCTTTCATCTGTCCCTTTCTTTATGCAGATCAGAGTTTCTGACCTATATCATTTTCCTTCTCTCTGAAGATCTTCTTTTAACATATCTTGCAAGGCAGATCCCTCAATTTTTGTTTGCTTGAGAAAGTCTTTATTTCTCCTTCACTTTTGAGGGATGCTTTCACAAGGTACAGAATTCTAGGTTGTTTTTTTTCCCTTTCAACACGTTAAGTACTTCATTCACTCTCTTCTTGCTTGCATGGTTTTTGAGGAAAAGTTGGATGCAATGCTTATCTTTGCTCCTCTATATGTAAGATTTTTTTTCCAGTGGCTTTTTTCAGGATTCTTTCTTTATCTTTGATTTTATATAATTGGAAAATGATATGCCAAGGTATAGATTTTTGGCATTTGTCCTGTTTGTTGTTCTCTGAGCTTCCTGAATCTGTGTTTTGCTGTTTGACAGTAATACTTGGAAATTCCCAGTCATTGCTTCAAATCTTGCTTCTCACTTTCTTCTCCTTCTGCTATTCCCATTATATGTATGTACACCTTTTGTAGTTGCCCCAGCGTTCTTGGATATTTTGCTCTTTTTCTTTGTTCAATCCTTTTTCTCCTTGATTTTCAGTTTTGGAACTTTATATTGGCATGTCCTCAAGCTCAGAGATTCTTTATGCAGGCTATCTATTCTACTAATGAGCCTGTCAAAGGCAATCTTCATTTCTATTACAGTGTTTTTGATCTCTAGTGTTTGTTTGATTCTCTTTTTTAGAATTTTATCCCTTTGCTTACATTATCTATCTTTTCTTGCATGTTGTCTATTTTTCTATTAAAGCCCTTAGCACATTAATTATAGTTTTAAAAAAATACCTGTTCTGATAATTCTGACATTCCTGCCACATATGATTCTGGTTCTGATGCTTGTTTAGTCTCTTCAAACTATGGGTGTTTTTTCTTTTTTTTGCTTTTTAGTATGCTTTTTAACTTTTTATTGAAAGGTGGACATGATGTACTGGGTATAAGGAAGAGCAGTAAATAGACTTTTAGCCACGTAGTGGTAAGGTGTGAGGGGACGGGAAGCATCATGAAGTCCTAGATTAAGCCTCTGTCAATGATTTACATCAGGTGAGTCTGTGCCCCTGGGCTGTGGACCTCATAGTGCTGCTCAGTCCCCCTCCCTTAGGTGTGACAAAGTGGCTAGAGGAGGCTAGAGTTGGGTATTTCCCTTTCTCCAGCTATGTCAGATTCTGATAAAATAGTTTCTCTTGAGGGCAGGCCTTGTTAAGAAGAGCAGAATGCTCTGGCATATTTCAAAATGGTTCCTCTTTCCCTCCTTCTGCTGGAAGTGTGAGGGGAATTTTCTCCCATATTCACTGTGAGGACCTGGTAGGGATCCTGGAGGTAAAACTCACAAAACTGTAGGGGCCTCCTTATGACTGAATCCCCCTGGAACTTTTAGCTCTCAGAGTTGTCCACATTGAGCCTCTAGCAATTTGTCAATTATAGTTCAGGTTTTTCTACTCCAGCACTGGTTCCCACAGAGGTTTCGTTTTTTTGTTTTTTGTTTTTTTTGAGGATCATTAGCCCTGAGCTAACATCTGCTGCCAATCATCCTCTTTTTGCTGAAGAAGACTGGCCTTGAGCTAACATCCGTGCCCATCTTCCTCTACTCTATGTGTGGGACTCCTGCCACAGCATGGCTTGATAAGCGGTGCACCTGCTAAGGTCCACACCGGGATCTGAACCGGTGAAACCTGGGCTGCCGAGGCAGAACGTGGGAACTTAACCGCTGCTCTACTGGGCCGGCCCCGCCCACAGAGGTTTTAATCAGAGATTTATCCTCTAGTAAGTTGTGATTCTCTGTCTCTGTCTGTCTCTCCAATTTTGGGATAGCTGATTTACCCTGTGACCTCACTTCTCTTACAGATCTAAGAAGAGTTGTTGATTTTTCAGTTTGTTCAGCTATTTTCTTGTTGTTAGGATCGAGTAACAACTTCTAAGCTCCTTATATGCTGGACTAGAAACTGAAAGTCCATTATTGGATCTTGCCTGCAACAATTATTACTGTGCTGTTGGCTTATATTGATTTTTTCCCATTCTTTCCACATTTATTAATTGATATTCTTCTGTAAGCAAGAGTTTTTCTTTGTTCCCTATACATTTATTTATTTATTCATTTTTATGTTAGTATGAACTTCATGTAATTTTATGGGTTTACCTTTGATACTATTAATATTTACTTTGTTACTCAAATTGTTTCATTTCTGGTAATTGGGAGTGCCTTTGTGTCAAATAGGCTTTTTTTTTTTTTTAATGTTTGGGTAGTGTTATATAAGTAAAGGAGTTTGGTAAGCAAGCACTAAGTTGGTGTTTTTTCTGAGGTTATCTGTCAATATTTACTGGTCTAGTAACTGTCTTTTAACAGGACATGTGCATGGGGAAAAGGAGACAAAGCCTGAGGTCTGAGCAAAGTGAAGATCGAATGGAAGACCACTTCCATCACGGTTTCTTTAAGAAATAACATGTTCAGTGAAAGAACTCGGAGAAACTCTAACAGAGCAAAATAGAGGAACTACAGGCTAGTGTTGACCTTGGAAGCTGGTGGAGCACAAGAAAAAGTAAGAAAGCCTTCTTTGGGAGTTCCTAACCAGAACCTACACTCCTTGGTTTGGAATTCAAATTCACACTTTATACAGTTTATGTGGAAGAGCAAAAGGCCAAGAATAGACAGGACATTCTTAAAACAGAATCAGTTAGGGAGGTTTGCTTTGCCAGATATCAAGACCTATTACAAAACCATCCTATATAGAATAGTGTGGTTTTGGCAGTGCAACAGACAAATAGATGAATGAATAGAATAGAGACCAGAAATCAACATATTCATATAAGGAAAACTGATAGAGACAGAGCCAACATTGAAGATCAATAGCAAAAGGATTTAATAAGATGATGTCAAGACAATTGGCTATCCATTGAGGGAAAAACATGATAATAGATTCCTACCTCACATTATATATAAAAATCAGTTATCATTGGGTCAAAAATTTAAAGGCAAAGGGAAAACTTTAAAACTTTTGAAGATAATATATGCAGCTATCTTCTTGAGCTTGGGATAGGAGAGTATTTCTTAAAACTCAAACAGTGCAAATCCTAAAGGAATTTGACTACATTTAACTAAACTAAAATTAAGTGTTTAGGCTTGTGTTTTTTATCAAAAGATACATGAGTATGATTATATAAACCTTAAATTAGAAGAAATTATTTGTAACACATATTACCAAAAATTATTAGCACTCAGAATATATAAAGAATCCTAAGATTTAGGGGCTGGGCCCGTGGCCGAGTGGTTAAGTTTGCATGCTCCGCTGCAGGCGGCCCAGTGTTTCATTGGTTCGAATCCTGGGCACGGACATGGCACTGCTCATCAAACCACGCTGAGGCGGCATCCCACATGCCACAACTAGAAGGACCCACAACAAAGAATATACAACTATGCACCAGGGGACTTCGGGGAGAAAAAGGGAAAAATAAAATCTTTGGGAAAAAAAAAAAAGAATCCTAAGATTCAATAATAAAAAGACAAACAATCCAATAGGAAATGAGCAAAAGATAAATACACAAATGAGCATTTTACAGAATAGGAAACATGATTGGCTAATAAATATATTAAAAATTCACAGGCTCATTAGTAATAAAAAAAGTGAAAATGTAAATCACAACAAAGTAACACCATTTCAAACTCACCCAAATGGCAAATACAAAGTCTAATAATATCATGTGTATCCTTTTGTGCAAGAGTCGGGGTCTTGATGATAAAATTAAAGTCGAATTCAAGTTTTGCTACTTATCAATGGCATGATCTTTAACACATTATTCAAACTCTAGCTTAAGTTGCCTTACCTACAAAATGCAGAATATAATTTCTTTGCAGAGTTGTGAGGAACAAAGATATGCACAACAAGCATCTGACATAAAGCTTGGCAAAGAGCAGGAGGTCATAGATGATGGCTGCTAAAATTGAGATAAATTGAGGGAGAAGTCCAGGAATATAATTTTTATAACAAAGTTTCACTTAACAGAATTAATTCAGAGTGAATGTATTAGGGTTTTAGACATCATTCTTCCAAGCTTGTAACAACAAGAGCAATAACAGCCGCAGCAGCAATAATGAATTGAGGGCTTACTGTGTGCCAGGCACTGAGTTTAGAGTTTTATATTCATTATTTAATTTAATCCTTCTGCTTACTTTGTAAAGCAGTATTATTATCTCCACTTTATGGTTGAGGAAATGGAAACTCAAAGAGCTTACTTAATTCGCTCGCCCAAGGTCACACATACTTAGTCATTTGTAGCCCTCGGAGTAGAACCCAGGTCTCTCGGGCTTGACTATAATTCTCTAGTGTAGATGATTCCTCTTTAGCAGGCAGAGACAGAAACAGAACTTTTGACTTAGAAGCAATTTTCACAATTAGTGGCATCAAGATTAATTTATGTGCATAATAGTGTGATGAACCAATGCCAGTATTAAAAAAAAAAAGGTGAAAAACTTCAGAGTTTCTGGCAGTGTGTTGTTAGGATTTCCAGCCTAATCTTTTATCAAGGTTTTGCTATTTTTGACAGAAATGAGGAAAGGAAGAAAAAGAGAGGATTGGAGTTAGGATCAGGTGACCTGAACTCTTCTCTTTCTCTACGTAATTTGAAGTTCCACCTGCCCACCCCAGGGGACGTGATGCTCTAACTTACCCTTCAGGAATAACTGGAACATCACTCAGAATGAAACAGCATGCTAAAATTAATGATCTAGTCCTACACAGAATTTTTTAAAAAGTCAAAATCTTGTCCCTTTTAACACCTTAAACCCATCAGAATCTTGCCCTTCAGTCCCTATGTTAACGCTGGGCTTTCCAGAAATACAGAATTGACATTGACTTTCCGAGGGAGACAGGATCAAAGAGCCCATGGCATAGTCTTACCTCATGTAGTGCAATACCTCAGCTAAATGACTGCTTGACATATTCTGGTTTCAATGCTGAGAAACTCATTGTCTCTTGAGGTAACTTCATCTATCTTCAAAGAGCTCTAATTGTCAACAAGAACAAAAACAATGACAATAGCTCATTTTTTATTGAGTTTATGATGTGCCAAGCACTGTGCTAAGTGCACCACATAAATTGTCTCATTTATCCTCATAATAACCTCTGTGACATAAATGCTATTATTACCTCCAATTTATAGATTAAAAACATGGAGGTTTTGATCCATTTGTCATAATTTTAGCATCTGCAGACTAAACTCTCATTCACCTGGCAACACTTAGATATTAGAAAACTGCACAGAACTCTCAGAGTTAAACTTCAGCTCCTTTGGACTAAGCTTTGTAATGTTTAACTGGTTTTCTACATTCTATTATTGTAGAAAATGTGGAATTGGGTGGACATCTGATTGAAGGAAAGAAGAGAGGAAAGAGAAGATTTCTATTTCTTCACACTTAAAATGTCACATCCTAGAGCTTTTCTGCATTCTCTCTTATGTACTCATCATTGCTCCACCCACTTTTTTGGTCAGGGGAGGAAGATTGGCCCTGAGCTAACATCTGTTGCCAACTTTCCTCTTTTTTTGCTTGAGGAAGATTGTTGCTGAGCTAACATCTGTGCCAATCTTCCTCTATTTTATATGGGATGCGACCACAGTGTGGCCGCACGAGGGGTACTAGGTTCATGACCCGGATCTGAACCCACAAACCCTTGGCCGCCAAAGTGGAGTGTGCAACTTAACCGCTATGTGACTGGAGTGGACCGTCCACCCACTTTTTTTAAGATGCAAGGTTGGATCCATGACAAAGAAAAAAATCTTTCTCTATACTCTGCCACAGTTTTCTAGACCAATATTTGCCGAAAAATCACATAGTCCATTTAGAACTGTGCATTTATAAATTATTTTAGAAATGTTTAAACGTAATGCAAATACATAGCATAGCATACAAAAGAGAAAAGGGACAAAAATAATTATTATGATAAACATCAGCAAGATGGAGGGATTCACAAGGCCAGTCAATGTTTGTTTTTCTCTCATGAATTTTTAGATGTTGTTTTCAACAGTCTCAGCTAAATAATTTTTTTTCTATTTTTATGTAAGATTATGTATCTTTGCAATAATTTATTTATAATTTGGATTATGTCCAAAAGGTTCAACTCTTCTTAAGGCAACAGAATTACTTTTTAGCCTCCTGATGTCATTGCAGCCTTAAAATTATTTTTTATTTTTTGCTGAGGAAGATTAGCTCTGAGCTAAGATCCATTGCCAATATTCCTTTTTTTTTTTCTGCCTTGAGGTACGTCAGCCCTGAGCTAATATCTGTGCCAATCTTCCTCTATTTTGTATGTGGGCTGCTGCCACAGCATGGCTGACAAGTGGTATAGGTCTGTGTTGGAGATCTGAACCTGTGAACCCGGGGCACTGAAGTGAAGCACGCCGAACTCACTATGCCACAGGGCTGGTCCCTAAAATTAATATTTTTGTTATGAAATTAGCCATTTATAAGTCTGCAATTTTAAATCCTTAAGCTATAAGGGACGGCTAGAAACTTGAAGCTCCAGTGTATTTTAACCTTCACTTTTTTCCTTGAAATCACAAACAGTACAACTTACACACATAAAAATAGGATGTGCTGTAGTCTTAGATATTTAACCTAAGCCACGTGAAATGACTAGGTATCTCTTTACTAATGTCAGTTTTAGAAATCATACACCAAGAAGCAACATTTTTACAGTGTTTAGGGTTCACATAGCCTTATTATATCTAGAGAAAGGACGGTCACTTAATGGTAGAATGATCATGTCCGTCTTCCAACATGTAACTATATGTCATATATGACTGACTAATGCCAGACCACACTAAAGCTGTTCTGGCAATGGTGAACTACCTCCAAGAAAGAGACAGAAAACCCTTTAGGCAGATGACCAGTTTAAGAACAAAAATTATCCTACAGTCTTCATTTAATCTATTTGTAGACATAAATGAGAACTTATTTTAACCAAAAAAATCTGTGATTATATTTTTAGCACCTTGAATGGTGAATGAATGGGTTTTACACTTCAAATTGAATCAGAACTGTTAAAATAAACTCCCAACACTACTATCATCTTTTCAGAATCACTTGTCTCGAGTCTACCTGTCAGTATGTTCTCCTCCCTTGCAAGATACATAATAATCTCATTTAAAATCATAGAGTTCCATGACACCAAAAAAGCTGACACAGTTTCTTCCTGCTTGCTGCTGTAGGACTACTCCTGAGTGACTGCTTGTCTAAGACAGCACCAGTACTTTATGCTACCAGATTTCTGAACGAACACTTCAGTTTATTTTTGGATCTCTTTTCTTTCGGCAGATTGTGATTTATATATGCATTCTTCCCAATTTCCTGTAGGATCAACTTTCATAAGAAAACAACAGCAACAAAGAACAAAACCCTCAAATCCCACGCTGGGTCTCAAGAAACCCACCTACTCTCACCTCTACTAACCTCTACCATCTTACTTGTCACTGAGGGTAGCCACGAATCAACGCATCTTGGAGTATTGTGTT
Organism: Equus asinus; assembly: GCF_041296235.1. Taxonomy (NCBI): domain Eukaryota; kingdom Metazoa; phylum Chordata; class Mammalia; order Perissodactyla; family Equidae; genus Equus; species Equus asinus. Next base: position 47,095,465 of record NC_091794.1, on the reverse strand, counting down.
TTGATTTGGCTTAGCAGAAACATACTTCCAGGCAAAAGAAGAACACTGGGACATCTTTATGCTCATACGGAGCCCAGACCCTAAGTGTTTATACTAATTCTCATTCAAAAATTGATACTCTAATGTGTCACACCTTAGGCATGGCTGATCATTCATTTCTAAAAGAATCTGTTTTTCAAGGGATTTATGGTTTGAGGTTTTCATTGTATCCTCATCTGGAGAGCAGATTTCCAGAAAATTCAAATATCCTAATCTGTCTCAAATTCCAAGTATAAAATACAAGATAAAGCAAATGTAATCACTGATCAGTTATAGCAGTGGTGATCACCAAGGAGAGCCAAAGTCTTACAGACTGAATGAAATGGATTGGGATGGCATCTTAATGACCAGATGGAAGGGGATGCTCACAAGGGAGGAAGGAATTTTTCAGAAAGAGGGAAGAGGCATGAAACAAGAGGTGAGTGCAGAGAAGCAGGATGAGAGTGGCAGGTAGCCAAAATGTAAAACAGGAGTAAACTAAAAGACATTGTCAGAGGTGAAAAGAGAGAGAGGCAAAGCTGAGAATTAGCTATGAGGGAGAAAATTCTTAGCCTAGCAACAAGCGGACTGATACAACTTGGCGGCGTCTCATCAATTTGTTTTTTTAATTCTAAAAGTCACGTGTAACAAAATAGTTCTGAAATTCAGCTTGTCATTTAGTGCATTACTTTAAGTGCGAAGATAAAGAAAAATTTAAGACTACTTACTTTATTAGTTAATCTATTTCTCACAATATTACATATATTACATGATATTAAATAGTAATATTACAAAATAAAACTTAGAATAGATCAGATTTGTTGCAGAAAGTAAATTAACTGAAGCTACTGAACTCTGTAAAATACCATCTTTTTCTGACAGTGGATTGCTGGTTTTAGACTAAAATCTTTCCCGAAGTGGCCTAGCACAAAATTGGACCGGGGAAGGAAACCTCATGTTGGTAGAAGGAAGCTCAGCATTTACCCTGGAGGGATTCAACTCCAGTATTCATTTAGAGCTGGAAAAGAGGACTTGGTCCAGGCTTCAGATTTGATGTGGTCCACAGCCTTCTGTGGGCTCCAGGTCAATTCATCGGATGATGAGTTGGTCAAATGACCAATTTGTCAAATTTATAAATATATTTACTTACTAAACTTAGTTTATTTAACTCTTTAGAAAATTTACAACAATCCTACAGATGGATTTGAAAGAAACTAGAACTCCATGGTTCTAGGGCCCTCACTTTCTCTCTGTTCTTCAGTCTCCCCAGATTGTGTGGTGTTGCTTCCTGTCCCTTTTCCCTATCTTGGCTTTTCTATCTTCAGGAGATAAAGAAGAACGCTGTTAAAATCGTCTGATTAAATATGAATTGTTGTAAATGCTATAAACAGTTAAAAATACATCTTATCAAATAGGTAAATTTGGTCACTCTCCAAAAATTGGGGAAAGAATCCTATAAATGATACAAGGTTAAAAACAAAAAATGACTTTTAAAATTTCAGAAAGAAATGAGTATAAGTTGTTAGACTTCCAAATTAAAATTTTGGTTATATTCTTGAGAAAATAGTCATAGAGTATATTCAAGAACAGTAGAGTAATAATTATAAACACAGGAAGAACATATTCATGAGAATAAACCATGCTATGACTTTAGCTTTTGAAAACTGGAAAATTCTCCAAAACTAAAAAAAAGTTGCTGAATGTATTCATGAGGAATATGCACATAAGAAAATATATTCATATTAATTATTCAATAAGATTATTTCTTAAAATAAGTTTTAGTAAACTTTAAATTTGGTGAATTCTACAAATTGGTCATTTGGCAAATTGATTCTTCAGTGAATCAAATTTTCATGAATGGGACTACTTCAGTTTTCTTAAGACGACACTGTGTTTGAAAAACTTGAAATAATTGCCAACATTTAAAAGTGAAGAAATTTCTTGGAAAGCTCTGAATTATTATACTGTTTCTTGAAGACTCAAAAAGCTGCAACACTGCAACTACATTCCTATACAGCAACATTAGCTGGACTTGAATACGGCCACTCCCTTCGGAAGGGCCAGTGGTAGGTTGACCATGTAGCCACTGTGCTCATGACAATCTCCGTTTATGCCTGTTTTCCTTTTATAATCCTTAATGGTGCTCACTTTCACTATCACAAGTGTCCAATTTGAAAGATAAATTATATGGTCACTCTAGTTAGTTATCTCCAGTTTTTTGTGGTTCAAACAACATCCTTTAATCTTATAATTGGCCTCGTTCACACACCATCTGCCTGGGCTTTGTAAGCATTTGAATGCATTATTCCTGCTCCAGTATATCCTAGTTCATGTATGTAGAAAAACACAGCTTGTTCTTCCTCAGTGATGGATAAAGAGGCCTTGTTGTGCTTTCTCCTTTAGTGTTACCTCCTGTTTGTCCTCTTACACAGCGTGGTCTTAACTAAAGATTCTGTGCAATGTCATCTATTTTTGCCTTACGGATCTCCATTATAGGAGGCATGATACTATCACATGACTTTACTGTGTGCACACTCTCATATTTATCTTTCAACCAGGGTTCTACTAACAATTTCATGTAATGTCTCCTTATTGATGTAGCTAAATTGTTATTAACCATAAACTCAAAAACTAGGTAATTTAATTTTCAAACCTGAACTGGTGCTTGGTATATGCCAAGCGCTATGCTTAAGTCAATGAGCATATAGAGATGAGCGACATCATGCCGTTCATATTATCAAGAGTCATTAGTTCTTTTCACAAAACACTCACTCTTGACTTTTGTTTCACATCTGTGCTTATTGTTTTTTGTCTTATCATCTTTCTTATGAAAGTAGGCCAAATGTGTGTGTGTGTGTGTGTGTGTGCGCACGCATATAAGTGTGAGTGTTGGGGAGGAGGGACAGATTTGAGCAAGGACATTCTACTTCAACACATATACTTTTGCATGTGTAGAAGCAATGAGATGTTAAAGAGCTAGGCTGCTTGCTATTTCGGTTAAGGCCTCACAGGTTGGCTGTTTCTTGGGGCGTTACAGAAATCTCAATTTAGATTTGCGGTCTGAAAATATGATTTCACCAATTTTACCAGTGCCAGTTGTCTCCTCAAGGATGACCAGCATCCCTGTAGAGCCTAAACCAAAAAAAAAATCCTTATTTTTATTCAGTTTTCTACCATCGATATATTTTTGCTCTTTCTTCTGGTAGGCTGTTACTAAAAAGATATTTCCCCTTAAAATAAAAGGACCTGTCCATTGATGTAAATCAGACTGATACCTTCTATTCAGTCACAGGGAGTAGCCTTTCTTCTGGCCTGTCTGGTTGAGAATCTGAACTTTTATGAGTCTGTCCTGAGACTCTTTTCTGGCCTATGCACTAGGAATTCCTTCCCGGGTACAGCTGGTTTGGCTCAGGAAACCTTAGCCCAATTTCCAGGGACTGATTGTAAATACTCTCTCTTGGATCAGATAGAAGACGATCCAGTTCCACGAGAATCATGGTTTAAGGCTTCCTAAGTCACATAGTAATCGCATTTTTTTGTATGTGGTAGATGCCTCTCAACCTCAGAAACGTGACTACTTGGCATCCAAGAGGAAATAACCTTGATGCGTTGGCTTTTCCATTGAGTTTTAATATAATGTACTTGTAAGAAGCCTGAACCAAACTACCTAAATCTCCAAGAAATTGGTTGATAAACATGAATACTTTATATACTGAATTGTATTTATTGTTTTACATTGGAAATCTAATAGCTAAGAGATACTAAGATATTCATGCTCATCGTTCATAGCATTCTTTCCCTTGGGGGGAAAAAGAGGATGACTGATAACCACATGTTGAAGATGTATCTAATAGCCAAGGAAACTAAGATGAAAAACACTTGTATCTGAAAGCCATTCTATCTGCTTTTCTGCTAAAAGTCCATACCAGCATAACCAACAGTTATTGGGAACGTTCTCAAGGAGCACTGTCAGGTCAGTCATCAAATGATATTAAACAGATGTAATTATTTTACTGCAGAGATATACATGTCAAGGACAATGGATATTCAGTGTTAATTTTAGATGGTAAATACAGACAATTTTCTAGTTTTCAAGTTCTCATTGTTTATTTGTTTTAGAACCCATAAGGAATTGTCTTCACCACTTTAGCTCAAACAATTAGTCTTGATAATAATTGTTATAGTCAATGATATGCTAGTCATCTGGCTCTCCCCTAAACCCAAAAAGCCTGGATTTGCAGCATTTGCCATTTCCATAGTGTAAATTCCCCAGCATTGCTAATTTCTCCTATAGTTTAACATCTAGCTCTCCCAAAATTCCTGAATACTTAACAACCAGCTTTCTAGAGTTTGTGCAAACTGATTCCAGAACACCCATAGCAGATTTTTACTAGTTGCAATCTAGTTCTGGCATTGCATCTAGCCTTCTCCTATTATCTTTTGATTAGATTCAGAAGACAATTAATAAACCACCTCTTAAGGAAAATTATTTTACAGATAACTGTCTGTTTTTGCTGAATATATTAGCTTCATTTATAACTGGTGATCTTTAAACAGCTGGGACAGAAGGAAGCTTACTATCGTTGTAAGTTCCCTCTCATTCACATAGTTAGGAAAAGTGTGTGAACAGAAAGTAAGCCACAGGGACAACTCAGTGGAGAAAATAAAAAGCAGGAAGAAGTCATATGTGAGTATGTAAGCTAAAACATATTGGAGAAGGAACACAAGGAAAAATGGACTATATAAAAAGATTAATTGAATTCAGGTAACTTCTAGGGCCATCTGATACAGACGCAATTGTTGTTAACCACATCGTATCAATTTTATGGAACCATTTTATTATCCACTTAAATTCCTTAAACTCCATTTTCCAAGAAAGTGTTATTTGCAAATGTTCTAGAGACAGTAGCCACCTGCACCCTAGGCCCCTCATCCCTATTTACTGTGGATTTCTTAGGAGTTATGCTTGGACAAAATGTGAAAATCACCCACAATTTCTTGATAAATTCCTGGGGTGCTAAAGTGGATGATCAAGAAACAGCAGGTACCTATACATTGGGAGATGAGGAAAATTCTTTGAGAGAGTTTAACAAAGGGAAGGGGAGTCTGATATGATGAGCTTGACCCAGGAAGAAATAAGCCTTGGTTGTCATAGGTAAGGAGGAATTCTGAGTGTAACATTGAGGCTGCTGCACAATTCTTACAAGTATTTGCCATAAGTCTAGGTTCTGGGCATGAGAACTTTAAGAATTGCCTCACTAGGTTTTTATGAAACATATTGGAGTCCAAGAGGCAATACTTTAGGATACCTCTAACAACCCTCGGTGTTATAACTGATGCCATCTTTTCTAGAAATGGGCTCCTGGGGTCCTTTTTATGTGGTTGGATTTTATTTCCAGAGCTCAAAAAAGAGATAGGCACAGAATTGTGTCATTACAACCAGGATCAGGAAAGTATTGAAAGCAAGAGGTCAAGTTCATTTCTAATCTTCCATGGAAGTTTTCCCATCATTATCAGTGACCTCATGGCTAGAAAGCTTGAATTTTACTAAGAGCTATGAACACAGAATGGCTTTAATTAAAGAAAAAGATAGTCAATAATTGTTGGCTTGACGTTTATAAGACAATAATTCTGGTAAAATCATATTCCATGAGAGAAATGGAAAGTTGTATTATGCTATTACCAGAAGCTGAGAATAAAATTAATTTAACTTGAAATCAATCTTCACAAAAGTTATAACAAACATACCGGGCAGCTTCTGAATATCTCTCCAGACATCTAAACACTGTTGCCTGACGAAGATGATTTCGGAAATAGGCTGGGTTTAAAACAATGCTCCTGGAAAAAGATAAAAGAAATGCAAATGTTATTAGGTTTGAAAAGTCAATTACCAGAAGTCTAGAGGAATGAAATAGCATCCATTCAATTTTATATACTATATATTTTAAAAGATACTAATGATTGAAGCCCTTTTCTTCTAATAATTATCAGTTAAGACAAATAAACAAGCATTATTGAAAAACTAACTAAGTTTGCATGGTAAAAGCAATTTTGTTTATAGCACTGGATATCTTTTGTAGTTATGACAAATGACAAAAAATTTGAATCCAACTTATGTTACATATAAGATACGACGTTGTTTTATTTGCTTACGTTAATAAATCAGGCAAAAATCCCGGTTTATTTATGGCATATCTTCCTATAATGAGGGAGGAGGTTGTTAGCTGCTGAATTTCAGTTAAAAGAAAGGAACTGGCATTTGGGTGACATGTTCATTTGCACTCCATAATTGGGTCTGTTTTTTCCTCTACCTGGGCAATGTAGTAAAATGGAAGGATCCCCTCATTAAGGACTCTGGTCCTGACCTTGCCACTTCTGGTAAGGCCTTTATTCACTTTGGGTTTCCATTTTCTGTTATTGAAATTACAAAGCTTGATATGTGGATAAGATGATCTATCTATCCTTACTTGCTGATTCTTCCATCATCTCATAGAGTTCTGAAGTTTCAATGCAAGTCCAGATGAGAAGATGATCACTCCACAGCTGCCTTCTTCCCCCAGAGATAAGCGGGTAGACATTCCCCTTGCTTGATTCACTGAGAGCCACGCACTATTCAAGGCGTTTGATATAATGAGACAAACTAGACAGATGTAGGCCATTGCCCATCACCCAGTGGGGAGACAGTCATTAGTGAAAGTCTGAAATGTAGCTTATAGTAGCAGAGTGTGTTGTGTTATTGATGTGGGATACAAAATGTTATAGAACCAACATGGGATGATCAAGCAAATTTCTTGTCAGCCTGTTTTTACAAGTTGATGAGAATCACATGGAATTAATTCATTATTGAAGTAAGTGGTTCTTAATCTTTTTTGAGAAGTTCACAGAGCTTTTTGAAAATCAAATGAAAGCTATGGCCCTCTATCCAGAAAAATGCACATAAATATAATTGCCCAAATTTAGGGAATAGCCCTGTAAAGCTATTGATGAACTCCAGATTAAAAAACATGGAGGCAAAAATTTCCATTCCCAGAAACATTGCTTAAGGAAAGAATAAAGCAGAAAAGAAATATCTGTCTGGTCCATGTAGAATCATAGATTATATGATGATGAGATGGATAGAATGAATAATTTAGCTCACTATAAACATAAGTGAATAGAATCTAGAGAGGTAAGGGACCTTTCTAAAATCAAACACAACTAGTTAGTTGGAGCGTTGTTTCAAGTTTATTGTATTTCTCATCTTTAGCCACAACACTTCGTTTTATATGTTCCTGCCTCTCCTAGGATGATTTCTGAATTAGGGGGCCTAAGTTAATGAAGGTTTATTGTATTCTATGACTAATCATTTGTACAAATGAATACATTAATCCCCCAAGAACACAGATCATTTACTTTGGTGATTTCTGATTAAAATGTTGGAAATTTAAAACCTATTACATAGTTTATTCCATATCAATACTGAACTATTAATGTTTATTACTAATACTTTATATTGACTCAGGAAAAAAGTATGTTTTCAAAGCATGTTTATATGTTTTATCCCTGTAAAAGTAATCTTGTAAAAGTAGATCAGAGTGAAAAGAACAGAGCTCTGCCTAGGGGCCTGGGTCTTCCGACTCTGACCAGAACTTTTTCCTCCACATTACAGCTAATTCTTCCCTCTTACTTTGTAATCATTCATTCACTTATGCATTTTTAGTAAATGCCTGCAAATGTGAAGGGGCAACATCCTTACTGAACGGATGTTTCTAGCTTTGACATCTCTGCCCATGCTGTAGTGTTATGGTTTTGCTGCGCTATTCTCCAAGAATCTTGCTTTGCCAGACAAGTTTTTTTTTGACAAAGATGGATTAGACTTGAGAGAAGGATGGGGTGTGGTGGGCAGGAGAAGTAGGGAGGGAAGGGTTTAGTAAAAGAGAAGGAGGAGAGAGAGGAAGAGTCATTAGAGTGGCTTTGGAAGTAGGTGGAGGAGAAGATTTTTGTGGGTAGTGAGAGTTGGTGGGGTAAACAATGTTTCAGTGTGATTTTAAAAAGGGATAGATTTTTAAAAATTGCTTATAATTAAAAATCCTTTCTATGGTGTTGAAGAAATACAAGTAAAGGGCATGAGTTTGGAAATCACTATTGCTACACTGGACTAGGTTCTTTTAACCATCACACCACCCTTCCTGGAACCACGTGAGTCACAGCTTCATAAGAGGGACACAAAGAAGACCCAGACCCCGTCTACCCTGAGGGATGGAGGTATAATGATAAAAGAATGTTTAGAAATTTGGAGTGAGATATTTGGCAATTTATTATTTTTGGCTCTTGTAATTATTGGAGTGTTCTCTGTGTGCTTATAATATGCCCTATGAGACAGTTGGCAAGGAAATGCTAGTGGTGATTGTGAAGCCTAGTTTTTACATTTTTAGTAATTTATTTGATGCTTTCTAAAATGGCATACCCTTTTAAAGATGTGTTTTATGTTGTGTACAACTTGCAGAGGAAATGTTGATCTAGGCTTTAAAGAGTTCTTAATCATTTATCATTTGATGCCATTTAGAGAACTGCGGGAGGCAGTCTAAGACCAAAAGGGCCACTCTGACTGGGGCTGGAGTGAAAACAACAAACGCTCCCACAGTTATAATCAGAGAAGATCTCTGTGATCGTTGGTCTGATTTTATCCAAGAGGAAATAACTGTGATTTAGCTATGCTGATTGGGCTTTTGGTAAAACAACACGAATCATGTTAGAGAGAACAGCTAAATAGCAGAGGTAATTGAATTTTCATCAGAAGAATGGAGATACTGTTACTAATGGGCCATGACTGCTCACTTGATTGACTAGCCCTATTCTAAGAGAATGGGATCATGTAAAATAATAAATATTATAATAGATAAAGTTTATTTTCTTCATCAATTTGTTACCTGTGGTATATCTTATGCTTTTTATGACTTCTATTAGTAGCTCCTTTAAAATTTATCTTTTATATTAAAGTTTATGTAAGTTAATGTGTGTGCATGCATGTACGTTTGCTTTACTAAGTCTTAAGTTCATAATGCGTGAGACCAAATATGTCTATTGATTATTCAAGGTGTCTCAATTCACTTGTCACATAATTTATCCTTCTGTCAGTGATTTGATATGCCACCTTTATTATACAGTAAGTTCATATGCGCCCTTGGATCAGTGGCTGGACTTTGTAGTCCACACTTTTTGATTTGTCCATTTTTGTGACAGAAACAAATTGTTTTAATTATTGTCATTTAAAAATATACTTTAATTTCTGGAAGGAAAAGAATTGCTTAATGTTCTCTTTGTGAAAAAATTTACCTAATATGGCATATTTATTCTTCCTGATGAACTTTAAAACCTTCATTTTTTAAAGTTGCAAAAAACAGCATTTCGTGGTTTTCACTGGTATTAAAATAAGGGCATTAGATTAATTTTAGGAAGAATAGACATTTTTATTCTATTGTCTTCCCATCCAGGAATGTGACATTTCTTTTCTGCATTCAAACATTCTTTTATATCACCCAGTAATATTTTACCCCTCCTCTAACCCTTTTAAAAATAAAAATTTTACTAATTTCTTGTTAATTCTTAAGTTTTAAAATTATGCATGAGAATATATATGTACATATGTATATGCTCATATGTACGTATATATGTTTATGTGGGTGTCTGTGTGTATGTATACACCTTTCTACTCAAAGTATGATCAGCAGCAACTGGGAGCTCATTAGAAATGTGAAATCTTGATCCCCACCCCAAACCTACTGAACCTGCATTTTAACAAGACCCTCAGGTAATTTGTATTCACATTAAAGTTTGAGAGGAACTACATATATGCATAATAAGAATGGGATTTTTTCCATTATATTTCCTAACTTCTTATTGCTAGCATTTAGACAAGTATTTTAAAAATACCTATTTTTGTATCTTTCTGACTTAACACTGCAATAATTTACTTATTCACATCATCTGCAAATAATGATGTTTGTAACTGCTTTTCAATATTTACATCTTCTTACTGTATAGGCTGTTTTTAAAAGGAATTTAAATAAGTGAGGTGATCAAGGAACGCTTCAATGTTTCACTGATAATTATGATTTTTGATTGATTTGAGAAAAAAATTATTATTTCCCAGGAGTTATTATCAGAAATAAATGTTTAATTTTTTCAAATACCCTTTGGATCTGTCAACATGATCTTGTGGACTTTGTGTTTTGATCTTTCGTAGGAATGATTTGGATTAATTACTGATTCAAGAAAAGCATTAAAATTAATAAACAGAGTATTAAAGTCAGGATTAAGAAAGTGAATAATAAAACAGAACTACATCCAGGACAAAAAGTGAACAAACATAAAATAAAGGTTTTTTTTTTATATACTGTGATTTTTATAAAATACTATGCTGCAATTGAGCTGCCAGAGGTTTTGCATTTTGTTAGTCTTTTCAACCAAACTACATTCTTCTGTTCTTCTTGTCTTTCAATTCACTCCTTTCTACTTTTACATCTATTAATACATTTTTGTCCTCTCTGGATTTTATTTTATTATTTTTCTTCTCATTCTTAACTTAATATTCAATCTATGTTATGTTTCCTTTCTAAATAAAGAAAGCATTTATACCTATGATGTTTTTCTTTTACTGATTGTAGCTTTGACCACAAGTATGCATAAGAATAATAGACTATGTTTCATTCTCATAGTTTTTCTCTAGTCTTTAATTATAGACCTTAATTTCTCTTTGATTGAAAAATTACTTAGGATAGCATTGTTTGATTTCCAAAGAGTAGTTTTTCTTACCATAACTTTTATTGTTAATTTCTCACTTTATTATAATGTAAATAGAAAACATCTTGTTCATTTCTGCTTTTCATATACATCAAGAGTAATAAATGATGGGGTATTCAACTATTTTAATGGCATGTGGAAGAAAATACATTTTCATTTGTAAGATATTGTTGGAACCTCTGGAAGAGAACTAGGACGATTTTCAACGATCTAAATAAAACTGCTGGATAGACACATTTACCTCACTTAAGTTCCTCAGGAGGGCTTTCTAGACCTAAATTTTAAATGGTCATTATTACCATTTCAAAATCCAGTGTGTTTTAATAGGCAACGTTGATTTCATATTCTTTGTTCTTACCTTTACATTTAATCTCTAATTTTTAGGAAATTAACTTATTTTAATATACTTTTAAGTCAGTTTATTGAGGTATAATTTACATATAGTGGTATTGTATTGATCTTTTTAAAGTGTTCAGTGTTTTGACAAATTTATAACCAGCACCACAATAAAGATACAGAATATTTCCAATCACACCAAAACGTGGCAAAGGAGGCAGGAGAGTCTCCTACCTGTTCCCCCAGAGACAGATGTGTTTTGCTTGTACTTCTCCACCCAGTGCCATGGATTTTTGCCTGGACTCTGTGAATGAGAATGTTAGCTATCACTCCTTCAGGGGCTTAAGACTTTGGCTTTATGTGAGATTAGAGATCAGAGAAGCAAATTCTTGTTTAGGTGAAGATGCCTAAGTCCAGCTCCCTTTACCTTGCTTGGTCATTAGCAAAGTAAATTAGAATTGATTCATCCTCCTGAATGACACTCTTCTTACTCTCTTAGTAAAGTGCTGACATATTCTTTAGAAATAGTGGTAGATCTAGAAAATGCCAGGAATATGGAATATTTTAATTTCACTAAAGCATTATAACCTTGTGATAAGATGGTGACATTTATGCTGGATAATGGCATCATTCAGTAGATTATAACTAGTTGAACAACTAATCAATACTAGTGAAATGTGGTCAGGATTATAAAGAAAGAAGAATTTAATGGCTTGTCCTTGGCCCTTTTTGTGGACAATATTTCCATTAATGACCAGGATTAAGAGATTGAAAGGATATCTATAAAATTTTCAGATGGCATAAGTTTACCTAATGAGTAACTAATATCAATGATTACAGACGCAAAATTCAAAATGATCAGGACTGGTTAAAAATAAAAATCTTATGCTATGGATTTAAAAAATCAGTTTTACAAATATAATCATGGCTTGAGTGTGACCATATGGAAAAAGTCAGAATATTTTAACTAATCACAAGCTAAATGTGACAGGATAATATGATAGAGCTACAAAAACTGCACATCAAATTTACATGAAATCAGTCAAAGGTAATTTGTCCAAATAATAAATGATATTTTCACTGAATTGTGCCTTAGCCATATAATCTCTTGAATTTGTCTATAGTCTATGAGAATCATCACTGTTGGAGTGTGTCTAGAGTTTCCAAGGGGTTCGGAGAAGATAGTATGTGAAGAAAATGGAATGAAAACGATATGCTTTGAGAGTTAAATAAGATTAGTGGAGACTAAGTAAGTACTTTCAAATACAAAGATCTGCCATGTGGAAAGTAGAATAACTATTCTATGTAATACTAGATGAAGACCAGGCAAAAAAATCAATATTATGAAGCTATAAATAGTTCAGCTCAACATAAGGAGGGACTTAATTACCAATGATGCAACAGGCTTTGAGAGGAGTTTCCTTTTACTGGAATCACTTAAGTGACATTTAGAATGCCATCTGTCAGGATGTGTAAAAGAAATTCTTGACTGAGTGGGAGATTAGGCTAAATGACTTTCAAGTATACTCACAAAAATACCTTGTAATATATTGTCGAGTACTGTGAAGGGTCTGAGTTTTTCCCTACTTACAAGCTAATGAGTTAGCCTGACATAGTTTCATGGATGCTTGTAGAAGACATGAACTTCCAGGGCCAGAGACAAAGGAAAGTTTTTTACTCACAGCAATAGCAGTAGCCAGTGTATAAGTCTTTTGTTGTCCTGGTTCCTTGTGCCACAATTCCCAGATGGCAGTGAAAGAAGGCCAGGTGACACCTTATGCAGTAGGTTATGTTACAGCAGAAGAATCCTGAGCTTAAGAAATGTAAATCTTTTAGAATGGACTGTAAGCATGCCTGTCCTTAGCTTTAGAGGGAGACATTATCTCCATCTTCCAAGGCTGTAAGCAGACTTACGTTTTCTTCTAAAGCTGTTTACCACACAATCATCTTTGAAAAGATATTCCAAAGCAAAGGCCAGTCAGCGCCTTGTTCATTGAACAGGCAAAAATGCAGGAGACCCATGGAGAATTGTCTCCCTACAGAAATAATTTTTGTTTAGATATGCAAGAACTATTTGTTATAGTCATGCTATTAACAAATGAAAAAAGTTCATCACAACATACAAAAAATTAAAATATCACAGGAATGTGACAGGATAACTAATATTAAAGAGTGAGTGATTAAATTATTATCTATTTATATTCTGTTCTGGGAAGCGTCTAAGGCAGCTTATAGAATACTTACAAGGTTAGATAAAAATAAAAATAACTCACAGGGAGCAAAAGGAAAAATAGATAAATTGGACTATATCAAAATTAAAAACTTTTGTGCATCAAAGGATACTATCGACAGAGTGTAAAAGCAACTTGTGGAATGGGAGAAAATATTTGCAAATCATCTATCTGATAAGGAGTTAATATCCAGAATATATAAGGAGCTCCTATAACTCAAGAATGAAAAAGCAAACAACCCAATTAAAAAATAGGCAAAGAACTTGAATAGATATTTCTCCAAAGAAGATATACAAATCACCCATAAGCACATGAAAAGGTGCTCAACATCAATAATCACTGAGGCAATGCAAATCAAAACCACACTAAGATGCCACCTCACACTCATTAGAATGAATACCATCAAAAAACCAGAAAATAATAAGTATTGGCAAGGATAGAGAGAAATTGGAACCCTTGTGCATGGTTTGTGGGAATGTGAAATGGTGCAGCTGCTATGGGAAACAGTATGGCAGTTCCTCAAAAAATTAAAAATAGAATTACAATGTGATCCAGCAATTCTACTTCTGTGTATATACCCCAAAGAATTGACAGTAGGGTTCTGAAGATCTATCCCCATGTTCATAGCAACGTTATTCATGATAGCCCAAAGGTGGAAGCAGCCCAAGTGTCCACTGACAGATGAATGGATAAACACAAGGTTGTATATCCATACAGTGGAATACTATTCAGCCTTAAAAAGAAAGGAAATTCTTACACATGCTACAACATGGATGAACCTTCAGGACATTATGCTAAGGTAAATAAGCCAATTACAAAAAGACAAATATTGTGTGATTCCATTTTTATGAGGTACCTAGAGTAAATACGTTCATAGAGACAAAAAGTAGAATGGTGGTTGCCAGGAGCTGGGGTGAGAGGGGAATGGAGAGTTGTTGTTCAATGATATAGAGTTTCAGTTTTGCAAGATGAAAAGAGTTCTGGAGATTCACTGTTTAACAATGTGAATGTATTTAATACCACTGAACTGTACTTTTAAAGAAAGGGTAAGATGGTAAATTTTATATTACATGTATTTTATCATGATTAAAAATAAAACAAAAAATACCTAAATGAGGAAAGCAAGATTAAAAGTAGGGGAGTTAAGGGGCCAGCCCAGCAGCATAGTGGTTAAGTTCACACCTACCACTTCGGTGGCCTGGGGTTTCTGAGTTGGGATCCTGGGCACGGACCCACACACTGCTCATCAAGCCATGCTGTGGCAGCATCCCACATACAAAATAGAGGGAGATTGGCACAGATGTTAGCTCAGGGCCACTCTTCCTCACTAATAAGTAAATAAATAAGTAGGGGAGTTAAGATGAAGCCTGGATGAGGTTAGTACAGAAAATATATGTCATAAGATCCTAAGAGTTTGGTTGAGATGGCCTATACATTTTCTTCTAGGTTTTGTAGTAGCTGATGGAAAGAGGGACATGTAGTTTGTTTTAAACAAGCCAATTTCTCAATTCAGATACTTCTTGTAGTGTAATCAGAAAGATCACCTTATCCAAAGATGCTGTATAATGTAACAATTTGTGTCCTCAGTGAAAGATTTATAGAAAAATCAGAAAGTGTTCCATACGGTTGCTTCTTAGAGCTTCTTTCAACATGGGCTATTGAAAATCTCAATCTAGTAACATACATTCTGGGGTAGATGGAAGGAATAGGAAAGTAAAGGACACTTACGCAATAGTGCTGTCACTACACAAGGATTCAGTGAAATCTTAGTGATTGTGTCTTATTTGGTCACTTGGCTCACTACAAAAAGATTGATTAGAATTAAAAACTAAAATAAAGTATAACAGTCTTCAACTTATTGAGAAGTGAGAAGCCCATCTACTCACTTTAAATATCTTACATTGACAAGTAAGATAGAACAATGGAATGACCCACTTTGATTTGCATGGGAAAAATGGAACTATTTTACAAAGTATTAGAGCATAAAACTAGAATTAAAGGCATTGCTTTTTGAAACAAGAAAATTACAGTAGATTGTTGTCATAAAGCATATACCTCTGCCAAAACAGTTGCAAAGTATGTCTTTGCAAAAGCATCAAAGTAAAATCTAACTTTTTATGGAAACAATAACAAGAAATCATTCTTAAATATTTCTTGAGATTCCGACATGTACATGGCATAGCAGAAGAGAGCAAGTTTAGAGAAGCAGCCAAACAGGAGAGTAACTCAAATATCATGCCTAATGTTTTGCTCCCCAAATTACAAGCAATTATATGTGGAAAATATTAAATTATGGAATTACTCAAGTGAGCAACAAATACCTTATTTCTTGACATGACCAAGAGTCAATAGGATAAATACTTAAAAATTTACAATATTGGGGCTGGCCCCGTGGCAGAGTGGTTAAGTTCCTGTGCTCTGCTGCAGGCGGCCCAGTGTTTCATTGGTTCGAATCCTGGGTGCAAATGTGGCACTGCTCATCAAACCACGCTGAGGCAGCATCCCACATGCCACAACTAGAAGGACCCACAACGAAGAATATACAGCTATGTACTTGGGGGCTTTGGGGAGAAAAAGGAAAAAATAAAATCTTAAAAAAAAATTTTACAATATTGTCACAGTACTGAAAAATATATAGTCAGAATGGAGATATTATATTGTCTGTCTTCTTTATAGAGCTAATAAGGAACACACCCTAAAGAATACTTAGGATCTATGTTTAGGTATATTTCACTTTAGAATTTGAGTATGACATCTCTTTGTTTAGAAAAATAGAATGAACATTAAGGGATGCAAATAAATTTAATGGGTCATCAGCACCAAGAAATAGGAACCTATAGGAGAATGCCTCCTAGGGCTTTTAGTCTTCCATATTCTTAATCAAAATGAATATTGTAGGGTGCTGGCCCCATGGCTGAGTGGTTGAGTTCACATTCCACATCAGTGGCCCAGGGTTTCGCAGGTTCGGATCCTGGCCACAGACATGGCACCACTTATCAAGTCATGTCGAGGCAGCGTCCCACATAGCTCAATCAGAAGGATCTACAGCTAGAATATACAACTATGTACTGGGGGACTTTGTGGAGAAAAAGAAAAAAAAAGAAGATTGGCAACAGATTTTAGCTCAGATGCCAATCTTTAAAAAAAAAAAGGAATATTATCAGTCAATGTGCATCAAATAATGATCAAAAATAAGTGTGACACTTTATTGGGTCTTTAGAAGCATGCAGGAATATGCCTTTTTGAGCAATGGAGAACACTTCTTTTTCTCTACATTTCTTTAACTTTTTTACCTGGTTAATTACTCTGTATCCATTGGAGACCTCTCCTTAATGAGAAGTAACGCTCAGCAATATTATTTATCTTTATATGCACAGCATCTACCAAATGCCTGACACATAATGGGCACTTGAGGAGTGTTGATGGAATAGAGTGACGTTACTGAGTGACTCCAGACACCTTTCCTCAGGAACCACCAGAGAACCTAATCTTACCTAAGATTCGCCAGTGAGATCTACATCTATTATGACCTAAATATACCAAAGGCCTCTCTCTACTGACTTTTGCACCTATATCCCCGTTGAATGTCAGATTTCTACAATCTCTTAATCCCTAGCTGTATGCAGATGTGATCAGGAATGAAAGGCAGTTTATGTAATTAAAGGATATACAGAGAGAGATAGATAAGTAGGCCCTTTGGAAAAAAATTTCCAATAAAAAATAATTTTTCATAATTTGAAGACAAGAATAAACCCCTGCACTTTTGTAGACTGTCGTTGTATCTTCCCATTATTCTCTCCATCTGTCAAATGCCCGGATAGGGTAAACGTGAAATGGATTCCCATTTATTTTTCATCTACATTGTAATCCAAAGACTGTCCAGTAAAAGCTGTTAGTAAATCACTTGGTCAGTTCTCCCAGCAAAACAGTCTTTAAGTAATACAGTATATCAACCTATCTTTTGACGTTTTCATTTTTTGTTCTTGACATTTTCTCTTAAAAAATAATACAGTGTTGGCCCTATTATCTTTTCTTTTGGGTCTGTGAACCAAATACCAGCTGTGAACTCTCTTGTAGAGAAGCCATCAAGATTCAGAAACAAAGATGTAGATGTAAGGCCCTATTCATCTGTCTGTGTAATACTGAGGGGGAGGGGGGTGGAGCAGTGGCGGTGGTGGTTCAAGAACAGCATGACGAATTTCACAAGTTTTTTCTATTCTCTGTGTTACTTGGGTGGGATGCATTTTAGAATGATTACTTTGAAAAGTACAATTAATAAATTCCCCTCTGTTCTAACCTGCCAGAAATTACTTATGATTCATTCAGCAACAATTGTTGAGTGGAAGCCACATTCCAGACACTGTACAGGTTCTAAAGAAAAGAGCCAGAAGGGTAAATACAGACTTAAACTAATATTTTGAATAGCCCTATTGTATGGAAATAGAACGTCTGCCTGCATTCTATTATCTTTTTATGCTGCCTTTCACTGGCAATTATGTGAGAATCTTTAAAATGAACTGAAGTAAATTATAGTGGATTCTACCATGTAGTTTCACTGGATAATGAAATACGATGTTTATTTCTTATAGAATCTGAAAATTAGAGGGATTTTTGATAGCTAAATCAAAACCAATTGTTCATTATCAAGCATTAAAATTGCTCATATTGGAGGCAGCCTGGTGGAATAGTGGTTGGGTTTGCATGCTCTGCTTCAGCAGCTTGGGGTCCACAGGTTCGGATCCTGAGCATGGACATATGCACCACTCATCAAGCCATGCTGTTGCAGGGACCCACATATAAAACGGAGGAAGATTGGCACAGATGTTAGCTCAGGGACAATTTTCCTCAAGCCAAAAAAAAAAAAAAAAAAAGGAAAAACAATTGCTCATATTGACATCATGATTTTTCTGTCTGGAGACTAATAAATGACATCCAGATAACACTATTTTGACTACTATAAATATAGCCTATGCCAAAGGAGAAATATCAATGTTAACTCACATGCTTTATAAAGCAATTGGACTGCTGACAATTGTCTGTGATTTCCCTTTGTTAAATTAATAGAATTAGAGGGATTGTAGCACAATGGGCAATGTATTGATGTATGCAACGTCCATCCCTGCTGAATCCCTAGATTATGTACTGTAATTTGTAAGTTTAAAGTGAAAATTTGAATTGGATATGGACTTTGATTATGAGAAAAGCTCTCAGTGTTGGGTTCAATGTTTAGTTATAGACCAAATTACCATTACTCAAAATGACTCCGGGTAGAGAAGTCTGCTGATTACTAATACTATAAATGAGAATATTAAAGGTTTCTCTTTGAAATACAAAGGGATTTTCTAATGTTTTTATTAATCCTTTATTGACAAAGAAGACTAAATTTCCCATTTGATGTAGCATCCTCTTTGGCTCAAAGCAATGAGTCACAGAACCTGTTGTGATTTGTACCAAAGTGTCATAGCACATTACTTTGGAAATAATACGTTTTCCAGATATCTTAAAAAGTGCTGCATTTCTATGAATATGATGACAACAGCATATATTGTGCTTTTTTGTTTAAAAAGCTATGTTATATACTAAGTGACTAGCCCCCAAATAGACATATTAACCCAATTGTGAAAAATCATTAAAATACATACATAATGAAGAACAAGTGAATAAAACTTGAACCGGTTAAACTGGGGGATGCATGCAAAGGAGATAGAAAAAAGAACAGTTCTTGTGAAAAGTGTCTGCAATGACTAGAAAATGTAAAACTTGGAAACGAATCAGGAGAAAGTGAGTTTTGAGCTGCACTTGGAAATCGTGACATTTAGGGATGAGAGGTAGAAAATTCAGACCGCAAGAGTGACCCCAAAATGACTTGGTGATAGAGGATGGTAGACCATATTAACAGCTGCCATGTAAATTTGTTTTACTAAAGCAATAAATTGACCATCGGGGAAGGCAGGAGTCTATTAAGGATCTGTTCATTAGTTAAAAGATTTGTAATTTTATGGAAGAAATTACTAATGCTACAGGGATTACTAAGCAAGCACATGATGGAAACATTTTTTAAGAAGACAATCATTGCAACTACTCTGAAGGAAGATGAGAGATACAAAAGCTGGGAGGATATTAAGGATGCTATAATCTAGTACAGTGGTTCTCAAAGTGTGGCTTGAGGATTCCCAAGGGTTCCTAGACACTTTGAGGGGGCTCACAATATTATTACTTTCATACTAACATTAAAATATTATTTTCCTTTTTCACTGTGTTGACACTTGCAGTGATGTTGCAAAAGCCATGATGGGTAAGACTGCTGGCTCTTTTGCAGGAATCAGATCAGTAATGCCAAACGTTCTAATAGTCATTGAGCATATTCTTCACCATTGTAGGCATTTGCCCCCCATCCTCCAATTATAAATCTCAACCCTTGAGCATGTCTTTTTAAGACTTGGTATGATGAGATGGGATATATGCATAAAGCGCTTCTTTCCTACATAGCAAGGTACGATGGCTGTCTTGCAGAAAAGCACTTGTGCACTTGTGACATTGTTTGCATTTGTGAACTGACTTACCCGCTGTTTCCATGGAACACCATGCTTTCCTTGGAAGAACAACTAACAAACTATGATGATCAGACTTGGAATTTGGCAGACGTTTCTCCAAAATGAAATAAGTGTTCCTGTCACTTAAAGGAACACAACTGACAGTATTTATTGCCACTGGTAAAAGTTTGAGCTTTCAAGCAAAAATTAGAATTTTGGAAAACTTACATCTGTCACTGTGAGCTTGACAGCCACCCAATGCTTAAAGACTTTTCTGATGAGATTGGTGATACTAACATGCAATTTTTTAACTTTACTATTGCATAATTAATAGAAATCTTCAAATGATGCAGTATTTTCCAGCTAACCAAGGTAAAATGTTAGTAACTCATGCGTAGGTAAACAATCCATTCAAAGTGTAAGGAAGACCAATGGCTTTGCTTTTCATGTAACAGAGTACAAGTTAATTGATAATGTTTCAGAATCCAAATTGCAGTTAATCTTTAAGAAGCTATCACTTGTCAATTCTTGGTGTAGTATCAAAGAAGAATATTCAGGGTAATCTGAAAAGTCTAATGACATTCTCTTTCCTTTTCTAACTATACATCTGTGTCAGACTGGATTTTCTTAATATAGTTCAATCATATTTCAACAGATTGAATGCAGAAGCAGATATCAGAATCCACTTTTCTTTTATGATTCTGTACTTTAAAGACATCTGCAAAAATGTAAAACAATGCTACTCCTCTTTGCATGTTTTTTTGGATAATATAGTTATTTTTCACAAAATATGTATTTTATGCTAACACGTAATGTTATTTCTAATGTTTATTGTTATTTTTACACAAATAAGTAAATA
This sequence comes from Equus asinus, assembly GCF_041296235.1. Classification (NCBI taxonomy): domain Eukaryota; kingdom Metazoa; phylum Chordata; class Mammalia; order Perissodactyla; family Equidae; genus Equus; species Equus asinus. Next base: position 47,074,706 of record NC_091794.1, on the reverse strand, counting down.
CGTTTAAATTTCTACCTTTTAATTTCTAATATGGTAAATATTTATAGATACAACCTACATAAAGCAAGAGCTCTTTGAGATCCTCCATAATATTTAAAAATATAATGGGGTCATAAGACCAGTTTGAGGATCACTGTACAAGTAAATACTCAAAATTTGTATGGAGGCTCTAACTGTAAGAAGGAAGATGAAGAGGCACATGGGACATACTTGTTTAATAATTTTCATTACATCATACCATCCTTTTGCTCTCTCTCCTAAAACCAAAATACCTCTCTTCGCTTTTTCAGGGTAAATACATGTGACTTCTCAACATTATTCTCACATTATTTTCTTACTACAAAAACTTTCTCAGACCCTCTATGTGTTGAACAGGATCTACAAGGAAAGTTTACAGGAACTAAAAGTCTAAAAGAGCAGAAAGCTTGAGGTTAAATATACAGTAAAGTTATGTAGTAGACTCCTTTCATCTGCTAATCTCTTACTGTGAAACACCAAAAATAAAACCAAACAAAAAACTATTAGTGAAATCAACTGTCGTCTGTGTGTAAGTCATATTTGCTAACAAAAGCTTTAATCATCGGCAATATCATAAGAACATTTATATCCAATTACAGGATTATTTTGCCTCAGGTAACCTGGGAAAGGCACATGGTCTGCATTTCCTCCAGTGAGGAAGATTTCATAAGAAATGTATGTCACAGATATAACCTGTGAGCAAAGTTTTGGCAGTGCCATCAAGGAGACATTTCTTCTCAAACTGAAAGTGTTATAACTGAACATATGGTTGCTCTTCAGATTTCTATGAAAACTGAAGAAAGGTCACAGGCCCAATAGAGGGTGAACATGAGGAATTCTTGCCATAGCAACAGAGGGGGAAATAAGGGAGAGTTTAGGTAAACACAGCAGTAACAGTATAACCCCAGGATTTTCTGAATGCTAGTGAGGCCAGCACTATGTTGTCACTCATATAAAGTATCCATGGAATATCCATGAAAATATCCATAGCCATGAAATATACATTAAGGAATTGTGAAAGTAAAATGGATGGTAGGGTGGTACTTATATCTGTGAGGTAGTCAGCTCTTTAAGGTGAACTTGTAGAGTGAGAGCAAGTCAGGCACACTCAACAAGAGATTTCTCTCTGGAAAAGCAGTAAAGAGAAAATTCAAAATATCAAACAGAGGCTGGCAAGAGCTATAAAATGAAGAGGAGTTGGCATCTAGGCCATGTTTTTTACCTGCTCAAACGAAAACGGGTCTGCTCCAAGGTTGTCTCTTGCTACTTGTCACCCTATATGTGGTAGCCTATATAGGTGACTTCTCCACGCCAAATACCCCAGAAAAGATCTTTAAGACTGAAAGGGTGGGAAAACATCGAGGAAAGTTGCTTTGAGAACAAGACACAAACATCAATTTTACAGTTGAGCCTGGTTGAGGCAGATGCAGTGGGAATAAGCTTTAGTCCCTTAAAACTGTGTTGGCTAAATTTGGAAATGTGGGTAGTCCTCCATTTTTCCTCAAAGTTAATTATTTTTAACAATTTTGGACATCCAGTATTCACCAGCTCCTTGTATTTCGCTAGACTTCCTCAGTATTAGTCTTGGTCTTGACCTATTCCATTTTCTAACTACTTGTCTGAAAATCTTTTTGTGTGTAGAGGCAACAAATTAGGAGGCTAAAAACAAACATCCCCATGGGGACCATCAAAATAGTTTTCACTTTGTTGATGAGCATTAGATAGAATAACACTCAAAGTGTCAACCAGAACAAATGTGCTCATGAAAAGAAGTTTGTGAATTCTAGAATCTTGTAAAATTTCAGGTTGGTCATCTGATGTGTTTGAAAATAAAACAGTGGTGACCTTAAGGTTAAGGTTTGCACAAATATTTTCTTTTTGCAAAACAGTTTCACATATATAATATCATTTGACTCCCTTTTACAAGTGTGGAGGAAGATATTGCCATTATCCCTTGTTCAGAGATGCAGAAACTGAGGCAAAGAGGAGTCAAGTGACTTGTGAAAGTCAAGGCTAGTCAGTGATGTTGCAGGGATTCAAATCTAAGCCTTCGCTTGCTGACGCTTGTTTCACTACATTACAAGGGAACTTATAATTTCTCTTCTTTTCTTCATTTGTAGTTACAGAATTAATCTTGGAAAGTCTAGAGCTTAAAAAAAAAATCTATTCACCTTGCAGGAAGTAGAAACAAACATATCTCTTCTGTTTTCATTATTTGTACTTACCTCAGGCCAAACCACTTACATGTTTTAGAATATTTGAAAATCTTAAGTATGTGAATGCTTTTCATATTCCAGTGAGACTTTACAGAGGAAGAAGTTGCAGAAAGGCTAAGTGACCTGTTCAACATATCAGAATGGATTTTAGAGCTGGTGTATTAGAAAGTCGGAAGCAAATATAAGAGGACCATCTTAAAATAACACAGGAATATACCAACCCACCAGGAGTGTCTATGCAGCCTTCTTGCCAGCCTGGAAGAACAAAATGAACCTTTCCTGAAGGCAGTACTCAGCACAGGAACTGCGCATTAGCACCCTTGGTCTGTTTTCCGAGAACCACATGGACTTCAAAAGCAGGGGAACAAACCAACAATAACCAGTAAATTTACATTCTAAAGAGGTCCCAATAGACAGATGGATTTTTGCATGAGAATGTCACTCCATTACACTAATATACTGCTTCCTCATTTATTAACCATTTTTATATCAATGAGTAAATGGGAAGGAAAGATAAAAGCCAATGGATACTGACCTCAGAGTTAAGATGAGGCTGCATTGTTAGAAGAGAAAGTGGAAGCTAGGATGAGACATAAAACATCAAAGAAGATGATTGTAAACTAGAATGCAATCAGCTTGAGTATAAGGATAGAAGATGACATGTCTGGGTGAAGAACGTGGGAGGAATGGTGAAGTGTGCTGGAGGCAATACAGGAATGCTGTAGGCAGGGTTATTTTAATTAATTTATTGCAAGCTTTGTTATAATGAAAAAAATACACACATAAGCATGAAAGCTTGTAAATACATTCAATGTAAATAGAGTATGGTCTTTTTATCACATCTTTTGCCTCCTGAACAGCATCTCAAGGAATCTGATCCAGCTTCGGATCCAACCCATCCTCGCTCTTGTCTCCTCCTCCCATCCTGTCCTCTCTTCCTCCTCATCCTCTCCCCCTCTCCTCTCTTCTTCTCTTGTTTCTGCTTCTTCTCTTTCTCCTTCTTCTTTTTCTAATAAGATGTCTGAGCCATCAGGGTCTTCTTTCTACTAAGATAAGCAAATGATGATACTTTTATATTTTCCTTTTATATTCTTTGCATAATGTAAAATTTCATGTCGAATTATTTAATTAATATTTAATTACTTTCTGGAATTTATTTGCTTTAATCTTCATTATCTTTTTTTCTTACTTAATGCTTTTTTTTTTACAGAAATAAGGCTATGTGTTTATATTGCAAGACTATTTCATTAGTTCGTGTGATAATCACGAAGAAAAGGTAGAGCTTCAGGTAAAAGGAAGGAAGAAAAATGGTGGCAATGTATGTTAGAGGCTTGTGATTCAAAAGCTGTGTTGCATAGATATTGTACAGTAGACTTGCTAAATATTATTAGCTATAAATCATGCAAGAGGAAAGCAAGGCTTTTTCAAAACAATCAGTGAAGTGGTAGTGGAACCTAGATTTGTATGATTTCAGGGACAATGCCTACTGCATCCCACTGCCACCTCAACCTGCATGGGAACTCCTCCAGATTTTAAAGATGCTATGATTTTCGTCATTTTCAGGATGAAATGAGGTGACAGTCAGAATTTTTAGGAGAAAGAAAAATTACTGTAATGTCCTAGGTTTGCTGGGATGTAGTTCCTTCATCTGCAAAATGGTAGTAAGGAAATCTCAGGAAGTTATTGGAGGGATTAACTGAGATAGCATATGCAGTTGGGTCTGCAGACAGTGGCCCTGTTACCAGGTACATGGAGAGATCTGGCTCTTCTAGGTTCTTGGGAGGGCTTCTATTGGATAACTCGGTAGGTTCCTGGGCTGGCAGGCTGGCTCCACACTGTGGCTGATAGGGGCTGGAATTGAGTCTCAGCACCATTTCAGGGTCCATAGCTGGGACTGAGGTCTGTGGTCCTGGCTCTGGAGGCATGGAAGGTCATGTCTCCTGCCAGATTTCTGGGTGAGTAGGACTTCTGCCTGATTGCAGTGGGGAGGGTCTGAAGCTGTGTCACAAGAACATTTCAGGATCTCTGAGGATGCAAATGAGTGTGTCTCCCCCCACGTTTCTGGGCTGGCAAGACTGCTCATAGACTGTGGCTGAGAGGGGCTGGAACTGGGTTATGAGTCACTTCAATGCCCACAGCCAGGACCAAGGTCTGCAGGCCTATTATCTGAGGCATAAGCAGGTGTGACTCCTCCTGGGTCCTGTGGTATATGGTGCTGGTCAAAGGATCAAGACTAAATGGGGCTATACCCAAGTCCCCAGGGGTCAGAGCTGTTCCCAAGTCTGTAGTTGGGACCTCTATAGGTAAGTCAGCCCCCTTGGTGTGGGCCTGCCTTATTAAAACAGCCTTCCTTGGTCTTGGATCCCACCAAGGGTTTCACAGTCTCCTACCTGAATCCCAAAGCTAATACAAAGACACTTTTCTGTCTATGGATGGCTGCCAAATTATTGATGCTGAGAGAGTATACAAGCTGAGAACCTCCTGTTCTGTCATCATGCTGATGTCACACCTGGCCAAATTTTAAACTTTCAGTTATGGTAAAGAAGAGAATGTTTTATTTAAGATATCTCATTTCATGAGATCTGCAAGAAATGTGCAAAATTTCTGTTACTTCTACTATGAACCAGTTCATCGTAAAACTCATGAATATCTATAACACTTTAAACTCATATCACCTCTAAGCATTTTGATTATCCTCAAAGTTGTGGAAAATGACACCTCAAAAATTTTATTTTCAGGGCCAGCCTGGTGGCGCAGCGGTTAAGTGTGCACGCTCCACTTTGGCGGTCCGGGGTTTGCCAGTTCAGATCCCGGGTGTGGACATGGCACCGCTTGGGAAGCCATGCTGTGGTAGGCATCCCACATATAAAGTTGAGGAAGATGGGCACGGATGTTAGCTCAGGGCCAGTCTTCCTCAGCAAAAAGAGGAGAATTGGCAGGAGATGTTGGCTCAGGGTTAATCTTCCTCAAAAAAAAAATTAATTTTCATAGAAGTTTTCAAATTGTCTACATTATTGAGTATCTGTTGTGTTCAAAAAGGGTATGTAAAAAATAATCATCTCTATGCGTATATAGAATTTAGTGGTATCATTACTATTGAAAATAATTTGCATTTGTTATTGGTGGTGAGATTGAAATAAAATACAAATCATATATTTTGATATTCAAGAATGACTTTAAGCATTTTACTGACATTTAAAGATGAGAAAACTGAGGCAAAGAGAAGTTAAGTTACCTGTGAAAGTCAAAGGTAGTAAGTGATGAAGCAGAGATTCAAATCCATGCCTTTGGTTATTTTATTTTCTTACATTTTGACCTATGGGTTATTTAGATGTGTATTGTTTAATTTCCAAGTATCTGGAGGGATTTTCTAGATATCTTACCATGATGATTTCTAATTTAATTCCATTGTGGCTAGAGAATAAACTCTATGTGTCAGATGTCACATTTTCAGAATTTAATTGAGCCTTATTTTTATCTCTTGTAATACTCCTTTCCTTGAAGTCTCCTTTCTCTGATATTAACATAGCCAAACCTGAAATAAAAACTGGTTTTATATATTTACTGTATGGTATATCATGTGTCTTCCTTTTACTTTCAACCTATGCCTTTTTGTAGATAGCATATAGTTGAATTTTGTGATTTAATCCAGATTGACAATCTCTGCCTTTCAATTGGAGTGTTTGACCAATGCATTTTTAATATAATTATTAGTATGATTTGCTTCAACTCTACCATCTTTCTATTATCCTCCAGAGTCCCATTCATTATTTTTTCCTCCTTTCTGACTTATTTTCAGTTAATTAAATATTCTTTAGTATATAATTTTAAGTCCATTATTGGCTTTTCAGCTATACTTTTATATTTTTTAATGGTTACCCTGGGGATTATAACTTACATTCTTAATTTAACACAGGCTGCTTGGAGTTCATATTGTACTACCTCATATAAAAACCTCAATGGCAAAATTCCATTTGTGCTCCCTTTCACAGAACTTTTTGATATTTTAGTCAAATATTTCACATTGAAATATGTAATCTTATTATTTATTATATTTACTTTAGATAATATGATTAAATGCTATTATTTTACCTTAAATAGTTATTCATCTTTAAATATAACTTTTGAGAAGAAAAATAGCGTTTTATAGTTACTTACTTACTTACCATTTCTGGTGCTCTTCATCCTTTTTTGTAGATCCAAATTTCTACCTATTGTCATTTATTTCAGCTTGAAATACCTTCTTTATCATTTCTCAAAGTGCAGATCTGCTAAAGATTAATTTTTAAACTTTTATCTATTTAAAGATGTATTTATCTCACTTTCATTTTTGAAGAAAATTTTTGCTGAATGTAGAATTCTGGTTTGACATCATTTTTCTTTTATCACTTTCACGTTGTTTCATTTTATTTGTCCTCCATTATTTCTGATTAAAAGTCACTTGCTATATGTATCATTGTTCCCTTGTATGTAACGTTTTGTTTTCCTTTGGCTGCCTTTAATATTTTCTCTCCATCTTGGATTTTCAAGAGTTTGATTTTGATGTTTCCAGATGTGGTTCTCTCTGTATTTATCCTAGTTGGGACTAACTGGATCTTCCTTTCTTTTAACCTAATTTGGGAAATTTCCAGAAATTACTTTTATGTCCTATTCTCTTCTTCCCTTCTCTTTGAGAGGTCAATGACATGTATGCTATATTGCTTTTACTGTCCCTGAGGATAGGTCACTGAAGCATTTGTTAATTTTTTAAAATCTCTTTTTTCTCTCTGATTTTTATATTCGGTAATTTCTACTGATTTGTCTTCAAGCTCACTAACTCTTTCTTTAATAGTCTCCAATCTGATGTTATGGTCAATTAGCACATTTTTTATTTCAGATATTTTATTAGTTTATGCTAAATCTCCATTTAGTTCTTTTCTATAGTTTCTATTTTTCTGTTGAAATTCTCATCTCTTTACTTATTATCACTGTCTTTACAGCAAGGTCGTTGAACCTATTTTTCACAGCTTTTTCTTTGAAACCCTTCTCTACCAATTCCAACATCTGGGTCATCTAGGAATCTGTTTCTATGGACTGCTTATTTTCTTAAGTATGAGTCTTATTTTCCTACTTCTTTGCATCTGTAGTAATTTTTAATTTTATGCTGGATAGTTTGGATGAGACATCATAGAGAATCAGGATTTTGACATCATCCCTAGAAACTTGTTGAATTTTTTTCCTATCAGGTAATTGAATGATGAAACATGCTTGGTTTTAGTCTTTGTTAGGGAAGATCTATTTTGGTTTTGAGCTCAGTCTTAATGTGTGATCCTTTCTGGAGGTCATGGTCCTTACTCTTGAAGCATGGCCTATCTGGGGTCTCACCTGAATGCCCGAGGTACTCAGTGAGGTCTCTTCACACTGGTACTTCAACATCTCCCATCACAGCAGGTCCTCTGGTATTTACATTTAGCACTTAGTCCGGTAGCAGGCAATCTCTGCTACATGAAGTTTCACTCCTCACACTGACCAAGGATCTGCAGTACATACTCATGCACACACCTTTATCCCCAATCTTCTCACACAGCTACCTCTTCTTTTGCCACCTTCCCTGTAAATTACAGCTTTTCTAGTATTCTAATTTGTGCCTCCTCAGCTCAGTGAGAATGAAGTTTAACTTGATTTTCAACTCTGAATTAAGGCAGGAAAATAATGCCAGCAAAAAGCTGAGAAAATTGTGAGGCTCACTATGTATATTTCCCTTCTCCCAAGGATCACAGTCCTGCTGTGACCATTGTCCAATGCCTGCAAATAGTTGCCTCATATACTCTGTCCAGCTTTATAGGTTTTTACAGTAGGAAGGCAGGTCCAGTACCAGTAACTCTGTCATGGCTGGAATAAAAAACCCAAGGGTTTATATTTAATTTTCACAAAACTTTGTGAGAGAGTATTTGTGAAGTAGGTACTATTATTATAACCAATTTTATAGAGAATTAACCTCAGGCTAACTAGTGAGTCAGGGAGTCAGAACCTGGGCAGATAGATTCCAGACTCTGTGTTCCGATTCAAAATACTACACTGCCTCTGCAACATGAAATTATTTTTATTTCCTTCATGGCATTTGTCACACTCTCTTTTTCTCATATATTTATTATTTGCTTTTTACATTTCACTTGCTACTTCTTCTACTGTACAAAACACCATACATTTCCTATTTACAACTGCCTCCTCATTACCTATCACAGGTTTTTGGTAGGCATTCAATAAATATTTATTGAATGAACGAATGTAGATGCCACCATTATAAAATAATTTTGAAAATAGAATCCATTCCACATATTTGGTATTTTTACACTTCATCTTGCCTGCCACCTTGTGGCATCAAAATTATGCAACAAAAACAAACAAAAATCTAAAGGTGGAGAAATATGCAAAAAAGTGATATGCATCATTAGAATTATCATTACATGCATCAAAATGTAGTTATATGCTAAGAAAAGAGTTACAGCAGGATTTCTAGTCTTGATGAGAAAGCAGTAACTAGAAATCAGTCTTAGGAATGTTCAAAACACCTGCTGATAAACAAGGGCAGTCGTTTGATGAAGTGAACACAGAGTTGATGGGTTTGGTGAATCTAGGCATCGCTCTAGGTTGAAGTACAATAATGATTTCCATGTTTGCCATTTTGGATATGTTATTAGAAAAAAAGAAAAACCATTTTTGTTAATAGTTGTTTCTAGAGACTTTGTATCACTTATTATCATATTTTAAATGGCAATACTCAGCTGATTAATTTCAAAATGTATCTTTGTTAAACTTAAAACCATAAAGTTATGGTTCCTGTAGTCTTTTACATGAAAAAAATAATATGCACTTATTTTTATCAGAGGCAAAACTATACGATAGTTTTAAGCTAATTTTTGTGTTAACAAATCCCTAAAGATATGCAGGAGACCTCACATTTACATAAAATTAAAGAAAGGATGCTTCAACAAATGCAAATAAATGCTAAAAAGGAATATTTTAATTTTGATCCATGATTAGTATCAACCATCACAATGTGGTAATAATACAAAAGCAAAATTTTGCATTCAGTGGTTGTAAGCTATTTATAGACTGAGTATCCTGATTAATTAATTCATTTATTTTGAGAAATATATTTATTGATTATATTTCAGGTTCTATTTTTAAATCTGAGGTCTTTACAACATTTTAATATTAGAATCATATGCACTGACTTCTGCAGTTCTGCAATATGACAAGCCCAGAAAAATGATTTATTTCTCTTGGTGCATTATTAATTGTACGAATTGACTGTTTAACCTCTATTGATTTGCATTTCTTACTTAATGTTCAACTTAGAAACAGAAGCAAAAGTTATTTTACAATAGGAAAAAAATTATACAAACGTTAATCTTAGCATAATAGGGAAAATCATTTTACTATTCACCATTTTATATCCTCCCCTCAGTAGTTTTCAAGGTCTTAAAAGAATACTTCTGTTTTAAAAAACGTTTCTGGGGCTGGTCCCGTGGGCTGAGTGGTTAAGTTTGGCTTGCTATGCTTTGGCAGCCCAGGTTCACTGGTTCAGATCCAGGGCATGGACCTAGACCACTCATCAGCCATGCCATGGTGGCTACCCACATATAAAATAGAAGAAGACTGGCACAGATGTTAGCTCAGGGCCAATCTTGCTCAGCACAAAAAAAAAAAAAAAAAAAAGGAAAGAAAGAAAAAAGATTTGAAAACCCATCCAACCATTCTGATATCTAGGAGATATTTTCCCTAGAATGTAGGCCATGTTGATGGCCCTTCTTTTGTGTAGTGAAAGCCACGAAGAAGGTGATATATAATTACTTTCAATGCATCTCAATTCATTATTGTTTACCTATGCCTGTCGATTTCCTGGGCTAGTTGTAATTTCAAATATTTTTCCCATTGTGCTCACAAGTCACCCAAGTAGCCCAGAAATTCCAGTATTTTGATATACTGAAATACATGTTACTTTTCCAATATTGGTCCTTTCAAATGGAAATGGAATAAAATTCTTTGACAGACCATATGTTCTGATATTTGGTTTGGAAATTATGGCTGCATAAAATTTTTCCAGAAAATATAGAGCTGAATTTTCTTTTGGTGTCCAAAAGCATCTGCCTTTAGGTTCTGTAGTTTACTTAAACAGGAAAGTTTGTTTCACGGTTATCTTGTGAATTTCAAAGTGATTTTGTTGTCTGCAGGTCCTTGATGTCAAGCTTAAGCCTATAAGCTTGAGGTCTCCATAGGGCTGTGAAGAACGTTGGTAGAACTTTTACATCCTCGTCGATGTAGACATGTAAGTTACTGTCGCCATGCTGGAAGATCTCCACTTATGTAATGGGTCTTAATATAACTGATAGTTATGTTTCCCAGTGATTATTTACAACGCAGGCATCATGTTTTCATGTAGATATTAGTTTTGTTATTTGTATCCAAAAGAAGCACAGGATGTGTGAGAACAGAGAACGGACGAAACAAAATCTCTAGGTAAATCTCTCTAAGTCAGACAGGGAGGGATAGAAGCATCATAATTCTAAGGAAAGAATTGCTTGAAAGGCACAATATAATCACTTCATCTTTGCTGTAGATTAAACTGAATATTACCTACTATAAGAGCAAGGCCTTTAGGAAACAGGACATAGGAAAGGTCCATTTTTACAGAAAAAAAGATAGGCAGGAGTAACTCTGGGGATTCTAAGAAGCCACAAGATAATGTAATGATACAGAGTTCTGAAGAGGAATAGATATATGAAAAAGAAATCTTTAAGGACATAGATAAAAAGCGTTTCACACCTTTGGACAGCTGTCACACCCACTGCTGCACTGCGTCCTTTGAATCAGCTGTGCTGTCACCAAATAAGCCACGAACTTTCAAGTCTTTGCTGATGGCTACAGTCGGCATCTCCTTCTACCATTCTCCATATCTTGTGCAATTTTGGAAATCCTTCTCACCCCTTACTTCCCTTATTTGCTCCCTCTTTTCCCTGCAGTAATTTACTACTACAGTTATCTGCCACTTATTTTGCCCCGCACTATGAATAGTTAGGTCTATTTCTTCCGTTAGGTTTTGAGACGCCCTTTGTGATCTCTATGATTGTCTAGCTTAACACAAATCAAGTAGTAAAGAACTGTTTTCTGTTTTGTCTTTAAATTTACGTGGAATGAGAGCTAGTCATAGAAGCTCACGTAGTGTCCTCTCTCCTTGCATGGATCGTACTTATTTACAGTCATTAATACTTCATTTTACCTGTGCGCGTGATTCAGGGCAAGGTCGGGTTTCCTCATGCGTAGGTAGCACGTAACAAGCTTTGTCTCAATGAAGCTTGCCACACTTGCTATATCTTCAGCAGAGGCTTCAAATGGTTTTCCAAGAGCTGCCCCTTTGCTGCAAAGCTTAAAAAAAAATTACAATACTTTAAATTTCCTAATCATCTTGGCATGTAATTGATCCTGTAAATAAGCATAACATGTATATGTACACACACTTTTCCAAACTATAAGTAAAATATTAATGTTTTGATTGTAAACTAAATAAATTGTTTCTCTTCACTATTATGTGACTATAATATAAAATAAGTAACACATTTTACTCTAAAATGCTTCCTGTAAAATATTTTCAAAGTATGTTATAGTTTAAAGGGTTGCTATTTGCTAACAATGTCTGTTTTAAAAATAAAGCACACAATAAGCAAAGATATTAACAGAAAACCAGGTATAAATCACATTAAATACCAGTGCTTTTATGAAAACCCAGCTGAGCAATGATCTAGCATACTATCAAGTTTGATTTAATATAATAAGGGGTATCGGAAGTAAACTCCTAGGAGCCATTAACATGATCGGTGATTAATTTGAATCTAAATCATATTCTCTAGGATGTTATTGAAAGAAAAGAAGAGAAAATTTATTAGAATCTATTGGCAGACAGCACAGAATCTGAAAAAAATGGCAAGAATGTGAAATTCTTAATAAAAATTCCAGGAAGTCAATTGTTTCTGGGCACCATAGATAAACTGTAGAGGAATAAAATAATTAATTTTTTTGGCGAACCCCAAATATTAAGAAGTGTCCATAATATAACAAGGATAGATCAGCACTTTCTCTTCCCCCTCAGAATTTCCTACTGTTCGTTGGAATCAAGGCTGATGGGGCAGGAGAAACCCCAGCTTCTGTTTAATGACCTTCTTCAGGATATCCGCTTCTTTACTCTTTTCTATCTCCCTCTACGCATGTACTGGGGGAAATTTTCTCACTGGGGATAGTAATATTTGGAGTTAATACCTGTTTATATATACCTTAATATAAAATTTCCCCTATTCTAAATCTTGTTTGCTTAAATGATATAGTTTAACTAATTTTTCTTTTATAGATTAAGCCAAGATTGGCTTGCCATTTACGTTAACATTATTGTCAATTATATTTTTAAGGCAATTTGGTTGAGAAGGGCTATTTATTCTAAAATGTATTTCTCTTCTTAATTTTATCCCAAAACTATAAGCTAAAAGAGAATCTAGAATCTACATGTTTAACATCCCTAGTTTGAATTGGTCGTTACATGGTGCTGGTATCTTTTGCTTGAATATCCTGTCAGTTCTGCGAATTCATATTATTTTTTAAACTCTTTTCCAAGTTGATGGGTGAAAAATGCTACTTCATTCATTTAGTCAATAAATATTTATTGACTATCTACTACTAATTTCCAGACAAAAATTACTGCCTTTACATATTTTAATTTGAATTATACGTCTTTTTCATAAATTTGGCTATTTTGCTCTGTGTAAATTTCTGTTTTCCATTCCTTGCTTATTTCCATTGATGTGTTAATCTTTTTATTATTACTTATGAGTTCTTTATATATAGGCAATTATCCCTTTTCCGGTAACAACTATATATACACGATCAAATGTAAGAGTTTTTCGCCTCCAAATTATGCTTTAGAAAAGAGTCAACTTTTATTCATATTCTTAAGAGGACTCTCAATACACACTATAAAACATTTTTCTTAATTATTTTGAAAAAAGAAAAAAGCAAAGACCATTTGTGGAAGATACGATGTAAATGACCTCAGTCAATGCTAATTTTGGATGCTTTAAAAAGATTACCTTATAAAATTGGTAATAAAAGAGATAAACATTTAACACTGATTCAGAACTATTCCTGAAGTGTGACCTAACAAATGTCAACGTGATTGTAAACACACTTTAAAAAATAATGTAAGAGAGCATTGTAGTTTGAACATGGTAGCTTGAGATAACATCTCCCTTCTTCCACTAATCTGATCCCACAGGACCTAGAAATATCTAAAGAGAAAGTTTTTCAGAAAAAAATATTTTTGGATAGCATAGCTCTTTATGAAGCCCAAATCAGTACAAAACAAAATGATCAGAAATGGTGTAGTTTTATTTGTTAGTATATCGTAGTATTAAAATTCCAGACCTTCCTTCTTGATTAATTTCATCTTCTAAATGAAATAAGCATTTTTTTCAAGTCTTAAATATCCAAACCTCCTGGACTCTTCATATAAAATTTTATCCAAACAACAAAGAAACAAACAAGACACATATTATATGTATTCTTTGCCCCTTGCTGTCTGTGTTTCTCTCTGATGCAATGAAATGGACAAGCCTCCTTTCTTGGGCACACTTTTTGTGGGATGAATGCATCGGCCATTTATCAAAGATTGCTTTGTTTTGCCAAAATGGTGCATCTTTAAAATAAGCTTTGCAATAAGGCAAATTCTTATAAGATAAGTTGAAGTTGAAAGTAGAATTATAGTTAAATGTATATATAATATTGGTATCAGGATTATAAAAAACATTCCAGATATTTTACTGAACTTTTAAATTTCCATGCAGATATTTGTAAAGACCAAAAGTTAATTCTGCAGAGGAGGAAGGACTTTAATGTGGTATGAATTTGTTTGGATGTAGGAAAGGAATTTGTTTGAATGTAGGAAAGGTGACTTTGTTCAAGTTATGTTTGTCTAAAACTATACACTTTACCTCTTTGGTGAAATAAGCCACTGAGCTAGAATAAAAACTTTTACCTACCTATTACAGTATGTCAGTGAGAAGACTTTGAATTAGGAAAAAATAATATTAGGCATTAATTTTTTTGTTTCCATCTCTTTTTAAAAAATTATTTTATTGAGGTCATATTGGCTTATAACATCATGTAAATTTCAGGTGTACATTATTATATTTCGGCTTCTGTATAGACTGCATCATATTCACCACCAATAATCTAGTTTTTAAGGTGTTAACTTTTTATTTCAAAAGGAAGCCTAAAATATTTTTGAATGAAGCATAGACAAATTAAAAGCATAATGTTTAAGGGAAAATGTAGTGAAAACTCTTATGAGTATAATTGTGTTTTTGATGAGAAGCTAGATATTAAAATGAGGTTTCAGTAGTAAATTAGAACCACACGCACAAATTTTAATAAGAAAATACATATTTTACAAAATACATTCACTTATTTTTTGAAAACAAAATAATAATCTTTTGGAGTTACGAAACTTTTTCTAAGGTATCTCAAAGTTGTTTTAAAAAATAAATATCAAACCTATTTTCAGAAATTGTGGCACAAAGCAATTTCAAAGTTTGTTTGAAAACATAAAATAACAGAAACCCCAATAATAACAGAAATAACTAATATTAAATTAAATATTAATATTATATTACATATTTGTGTATTTAGTATTATATTAAATTTTGTATTGTGAGTCCCATTCTTAAAAACGCAACCACATATTTTTGTTTAATTGGGATCATCATAAGCAAGATTAATGTTACTAATAGGTTCTCCATTATTAGAAAATTGTATGATGAGTATTTTCCCACTATATTTCTGGGACATAACTTTGAGTGATCCCTAAAGATCTAGGAGATAACAATATATCTTGAAAAACGTGGCATTATTTGAGTTACAAAATTTCTACAATTAAGAGTACATATCATTCATCCAATCAGTAATTTTTAAGGTTTTTACACTGTTTTTAGAAATTACAAAAAAACCTAAGGTTGGAGAGTAAGCTACCCATAATCCTGTCACCATGTATAATTGCCATTAATTTTTGGCATATTTCTTTTTATATGTTTCATATTTTTGTATTGTAATAAATTGTATATTATAACTTTTGCATTCCTTTTTCATATGCTCTGCTTCTTTTTATATGTTTTCAATTAAAAATCTAAAACATTAAAATATATTCTTGTTACAATTATAGTTGAGTATTTCAATGGATATTTGAAATACCTCCCAGCAAATGATAGAACTGCTAGAAAGAAAATTAGCAAACATATAGAAGATCCAAACAACACAATCAAGCAACAGGACGTAATTGACATATATAGAGAACACTCCGCCCTACAACAGCAGAATACACATTTTTCTCAAGTACCCATGGAAAAGTTACTGATATGGACCATGTCTTGGACCATAAAGTAAACCTCAACAAATTGAAAAAATTGAAATCATTCAGAGTATATTCTCTGACCGTAATGGAATCCAAATTCAACAGTAAAAAAACCCCCAAAACAATCTAACTTGAAAGTGGGCAGAAGATGTGAGCAGACATTCACTGTAGAGGACATGCATATGGCACATAAGTACATAAAAAAATGTTCATTGTTTGACGTCATTAGTCAGAGAAATGCAAATTAACACTACAATGAGATATCAATACTTACCTATCAGAATGGCTAAAAGAAAAAATATGACAACATCAAAAGCTGAGAATGGTGAGAAATTGGATCACTTACACATTGCTGATAGGAATGTAAAATGGTATAGCCGGTGGAGAAAACAATACGGCGGTTTCTTTAAAAACTAAACATGCAACTGCTATGCAACTCAACAATTGCACCCCTGGGCACTCATCCCAGAGGAATGAAGACTTAAGTTCACATAGAAACCCATATATGAATGTTTATAGCAACTTAATTCATAATAGCCCCCAACTGGAAGCAATCTAGACATCCTTCCATGGGTAAATGATTAAACAAATTGCGGTACATCCATACCATGGAATACTACTCAGCAATAAGAAGGAAAAAGTGAGTGAAACATTCAACAACTTATGTGAATCTCTATGGAATTATGCTGAGTGAAAAAAAGCAAACCCAACAGGTTATATACCTTATGATGACACGACAAAATTATAGGAAAAGAGAGCAGATCAGTGATTGTGAAGAGTTGCGGATAGGATGGGTGTTGTGGTTATAAAAGAACACCAGGGAAGAATCCTTGCAGCCATAGAACTGTATTGTATCTTGACTTTGGTGGGTGGATAGACAGTCTATACATCATAAAATTGTACAGAACTAATACACACACACACACACAAATGCAGGTAAAATGAGAAATCTTAAGCTCGCTAGATTGTATCAATGTTAGTATTCTGATGATGACACTGTACTATAGTTTTTTAAGATCTCCCTTAGGGAGAAACTGCATAAAGAGTACATAGGATCTCTCTGCATTATTTCTTACAATTGCATACAAATCCACAATTATCTCAAAGTAAAGTTTAACTAAAAATAATCGTGTTAAGATTTAGACGTCTTTCATTTTATTCCCCTCCCCCCTTCTTTTTAGCCCAATTATGATCATGTTTAACTAGGGTTTTGGATGAGAACATAAACTATATCTGAGGGAAAGAGTTTTCCATAGCGTTTTTCTTGTCAAATTATAGACTGATTCCTATACAGAAGGGTAATAACTTATAATGAGGTTTGCTCTGAAGTTTTATTCAGAAGCCATTGTGAAAGGATGCGTCAATTCCTCCACCTTCTGATTATCGTAGTCTCTTATTTGAGGACATTTGCCATAAGATGAGGGTTGTATTAACTGATAGTCACAGAGGGAAATCAGCAAGTCCTTTGGCATAATGACTTCACGATTTGTTTTCTTCTTAATCATCTTTCAGTTTGCTGTTATCCATCTTCCAAGTAATTCTTTCAAGAGGGCTTACGTGGATGGTAACTTTTCTGAGCTTGTGCATAGCTGAGAAAGTATTTTTGTTGACTTTACATTTGTAAATGAATGTAGCTGAGTATACATTTCTTGAAACATACTATTTCTCTGTAAATACATAGTTCTCCATTTATATTCTTGTATTTAGTTTGTGGAGAAAAAATTATAATGATTTTTCAATAAAAATAGACATAATTTAAGAGAACTTCCTATGTTGAAATTTCTTCCTTTCCTCAAGCACGTAGTATTTTTTTTCCATCTTCTTGTAATTAAAAATTATTGCTACCGTGAGTCCAGATGTGCTCTATTTTCATCTATTTTGCCTGGAAAGTGGTAAGATCTTTATGTTTCCATACTCAGGTATTTTTTTTAACTTTGAAACGCTCCTTTCAGTTACATCTTTGACTACTGATACTATTCCAACTGCCATGTTTTCTTTCTTAAGAAAGTAATTCCCTTTTTTTCTTTGAGGCGGAGGTGAGGAAGATTGGCTCTGAGCTAACATCTGTTGCCAATTGTCCTCTTTTTTGCTTGACAAAGATTGCCGCTGAGCTAACATCTCTGGCAATCTTTCTTTATTTTGTATGTAGGATGCCACCATAGGATGGCTGGAGGAGCAGTGCAGAGGTCCCCTCTGGATCTGAACCCCCAGGGATCTGAAACTGAGAACTGTGGGCCACCTAAGCGGAGCATGCAAACTTAATGCTACGCCACAGGGCTGGCCCCAAGAAAGCAATTCTTAAGTTGCACCTTCTGTTTCTATTCTTCCTACCTCTAAGGCTTCCTGATTTTTTTCACCTCTCCATTCTAGGAGAGTGTCTCAAGATTGTCTATCATTGGCTTTATTTTCCCCATTATTATTTTCTTTTTTTGAGGAGGATTAGCCCTGAGCTAACATCTGTGCCCATCTTCCTCTATTTTATATGTGAGATGCCTGCCACAGCACGGCAACTGGTGCATATGTCCACACCTGGGATCCGAACTGGTGAACCCTGGACTGCCAAAGCCAAACGTGCGAACTTAACCGCTGTGACACCGGGCTGGCCCATATTTTCCCCATTATTAACTTTACTTCTTTTTATAACAGCAATACTCATGATAATAAATGCAAACATTTAACTAGTGCTTACTGTGTTACAAGCAATGTTCTAAGTGCTCTCCATCTCTTATCTCATTTAATAATCACAATACAAAGCACTATTTTCATGGTCACTATCTTAGTCAGTTCAGGCTGGTATAACAAAATACCACAGATGTGGTGGCTTAAAAAACAAACATTTATTTCTCACAGTTCTTGATGCTGGGAAGTCCAAGATCAGGGTCCCTGGATGGTTGAGTTCTGGTGAAGGCTTTCTTCCAGGTCGCAGATGGCTGACTTCTCATCCTAACCTCACATGGCAGAAAGAGCCAGAAAGCTCTCCAGGGGCTGCTTTATAAGAGCACTTAATCCCACTCCTTAGGGCTCCACCCTATGACCTAATCACCTCCAAAGGCCTCACTTCCAAATATCATCACATTAGGGATTAGGCATCAATATATGAATTTGGGGAGACACAGATATTCAGTCCATAGCACTCATTTTGCAGATAAGGAAATTGAAGTTCAAAGAGCTGAAATAATCTGCTCATACTACAGAGTTCACAGCTGGGAATTAGGCCTCGATGTCTGGTCCCAGAGGCTGTGTCTTTAGCTACCACACCAGTGCTGCATAGCGGCATTGCATGCACTGCTGATCCATCACGAGTACAGAAGCAGAGAGTAAGCATTTAAAAACTTCTGTACCAATTCGACAGAGAAATATTGTATCTGTTGAATCTCCTAATAAAAAATTAGGTTTTGTGTTGTTATGTCTTTTTTTCTTTACTTCACTTTTTCCTGGTAATTTATTTTTACTATATTTAATAAAGTATCAGTAGACAACAGATTGGGACAAAAACAAAATCAAACAGACCTGGTTCTTCACCACAGACAGTGAAAAGAATGCTACTAAACTGTTAGAAATTTAGATGATTAAAAAATTATAAAGAGAAAAAACATTCACAATTCTATTATTAAAAAATGACCCCTGTTAGATAGGGGTGTGGATATATCTATCTACCCATATCTACCTATATCTATCTAGCTATCATCTATCAATTTCTTTACCCTTCTATTTACAAAAATATTACTCATTATTCATACTATCATGTAACCTGCGTTTTTGTTTGTTTCTTTGAATACATTATGGACATTAATAAAAAAAGATTTTTATTTTTAAATTTTTAAAATGGCTGCCTAATTTTACTAGATCCCCATTTAATGTTTTCCCTAGTGAGAAATTCCTCTAGTGACATTGAAAGTTCTCAACGTCGTAAATAATGTACATCAAACAGCCTTGTATATACATCTTTGCCCACACATTTGATCATTTCCAAATTGTTATATTCTATCTGTTATAATGTATCCTTACATATTGGAACTGCCAAGTCAGGAGGATACATTACAATCCCAAAAACATATTTTGGAATATACATCATAAAAGTGCTTCCCAGAAAAGTTTTACACTTTTACCAACAAGGTATTGAGTTCTTGTTTCCCTATAGCCTCGCCCACACTGGGTATTAGCAATGTTTTAACCTATTTATTCTTTGCTAGTCAGATGGGCAAAAATAGCACCTCATCTTAGTTTAATTACTAGCTCAATCTTTTATATTTATTGGGCATTTGTATGTGTATACTGTTTGTTCAAGAATTTTATTCATTTTTAAATTGGGCTGTTCTAATTCTTATTGACATTTTCATTTGGTAAATATATAATTAGATTTTTTCCAAATATGCAATTTATTTTGAGTTTTGTTTATCACATTTTGGTATCAGGCTTATGCTGTGCTAACTTTGTAAAACAAATTGGAAAGATTCCTACCTTTTTGAATACTCTGGAACATTTTGAAATAAATAGTTGAAAAAAATTTGAGCCCAGCTCCTTTCACCTGTTTTTTTTTTTTCTTATTTGATTATTTTTCTGTTCAGGTTTTTGATGTTTTGCATCAATTTTGTTAATTTATATTTTCCTAGAAAATTATCAGTTTCACTCAGATTTTAAAATCTGTCATGACAGTGGAGAACATTATATTCTTAGAACATTTTAAATGCCTGTTACTAGCGGTGTCATTCCCCATCTCACATTCAGTACTGTGTAATTTTGTTTTCTCTGTTTATTTCTTAACTAGAATTGCCAGAGGTTTGATTATTTTGTTTCCTCTAAAAACAACAAACTCAGATTAATTGATCAATTCTCCTATTCTAATTTCTAATTCATTGACTTTGGTTTTTGTGTTGGCTTTGTTATTTTTTCTCTCTTGCTTTCCTTAGCTTTTTTTTTCCGTAGTTCTTTTTACTGACATCTTTAGTTGAATATGTAGCTCATTTATTTTAGCTTTTCTAATGTATAAGTTTGTTGTGGGGTCGGCCCTGTGCCCGAGTGGTTAAGTTTGTGCTCTGCTTTGGTAGGCCAGGGTTTCGCCGGTTTGGATCCTGGGCGTGGACATGGCACAGCTCATCAAGCCACGCTGAGGCAGCGCCCCACGTAGCACAACTAGAAGGATCTACAACTAGAATATACAACCAGGTACTGGGGGGCTTTGGAGAGAAGAAGAAGAAGAAGAAAAAAAGAAGACTGGCAACAGATGTTAGCTTAGGTGCCAATCTTCAAAACAAAAAGAAAGGTTGTTATATGCTTCTGTGCTTTACTGAGAAAAAAATCACAGCTTTTATTTCTATCTCTTCTGCCAACAGCTGTTTAAGAAAGTGTGGGCTTATTATTATTCTTTAAAACTTTACCACCTGCTTTCCTTAGTTACTTGTAAGACTAGACCCTTTTTGCATATTTGTTAGTCATTTCTATTTCATCATTTATGAATTATCTGCTCAGATCCTTTATCATTTGTCTTCTATGTTCTTACTATTTTTCTTGTTAATTTCTATGAGCTCAGTCATGGAAGCCTGGTGTTTTGGCATGTTCTGCATTTTTTTCTCCATCCTGCAGATTTGAACTCCTTTGGAAAACTGCCTGTACCCCATGTGGTAGCCTTTTTCAAGGCATGGATGTTATGACTGCAGGAACCCAGTGCTGGGGACCCTTTTTTGCTACATTGGACAAACATCTGTCTGAGAATGAAGCCAGTATAGAAGGAATGAAACCAAAGATGGAGAAGCTGGAAAACCCAACACTGAATCCTGAGGATGATCTCTTGAATCAAAATATGAAAGATAATTTGAAAGGCAGTATTCTTTGGTTATTTTGAAAAAGTGGGATTAGGGAATTGGAGGAAATAAATAAAATTATAAAGAAATTAAAAATGATATTGCAGAACGAATTTTAAACTGGAAGCAATAAGTAAAGAATCAGTAAGTTACAAAATCAAATCAGATATGTGGAGGAAAATCTCTAAAAAGTGAAAAATATTAAAGACTTCATTACTAGTGATTTTTTATAATTTCTAAGACATTTTCATGTATACAATTACATTTAACTTCTTAGGAACTCCATGAAGTAGATAAAACAATTTGCCCCATTTGGCAGGTATTAAAGTCTATACTAAAAGAAGTCGAGTGATTTGCCCCCAGTTAGTAGCAGAGTCTAGAACTGATTTTCTTTTTAATGGAAAGTTCTCTTTGCTTTACATCAGGCTCATTGTCCTAAATTAGTCTATTCACTAAAATTAAAAAAAACATCCTAGTACCTATCACCTCTGTTAGACATTCAGTAGATCTTCTTATTACAACTTCCAATGATTTTCTTTTGAAAAATATGGCTTCTGGATTCCACTTGAGTTTAATGTTTTCCTTTTCTCACCGTATAGAATCTTCCCAAAGGCCTGCCTTTGTATAAGAGACTGGTCTAAGCCACACGTTTGCTAGAGATTAGGTTGGTGGTTTTTCTAGGTTCTCCTTGCAGCTCATCCCGGTGCTGTTAGAACTTACATATAGCACTTTGACAGGAGAACTGGAAGGGGACAAAACTAAACCAAAACAAACTTCAACCTTCAGAGTTCACTGCTCTTTCGTTCGCCACCTCTTCTTATCAACTTCATATCTCAAGGTAAAGTAAATCACTGCTTGTCAATTTCCAATTTCCATTCCCCAAATGTTAAAGGGATTAACATTTGTGCAAAGATACAAAAAGAAAGTTACTAATAGTGGAATTAGGGGGTGAAATAGCACTGACAGCCCTGGAAATGAGTCCTTGAACAAAGTGAGGGAATACTGGCATTCTGGTTGCATGCAATAGATATAGGCAATAATCTGCTTTTTATCATGTTCTTCCTTGGGGCTTTGTTTTTTGGAAATTCTACCTAGTGTCTGGCAGATCTTTGCAGTTATCCCTTTTTTTTTTCCTGATGAAGATTTTCCCTGAGCTAACATCTGTTGCCAATCTTCCTCTATTTTGTATGTGGGTCACAGCCACAACATGGCTGCTAATGAGTGGTGTATGTCTGTTTCTGGGAACCAAACTGGGGCTGCCGAAGCAGAGTGTGCCAAACTTAACCACTAGGCCGTGAGGCCCGCCCCTATTCTACTTTTTAGAAATCTCTTCATGTGGGTTAACACTTATGAATTAGGCACAACAGATCATCTCCATCCTGCAAATTTTTCATGCAAATTTTTCAGTTGGATCTTTAAAATTCCTTTTTATATGCCAAACTAAATGTTCAGACTGCAAGGGTCTTGTAACTAACAGTTTCCAATTTCAATAAATATCTTCTTATACTCCCCTAACAGTGTGGAAAGAAGTTCTACATTGTAGGATAACACCCATTGGTTTTAAATTTTCTCTCGCCTTGTTACACGAAAGAGGAATGAATCAGAGAGCCCATCACTTGTAACTTTCCACATGGTGCCACATAGATCTACTAAAGTGTCTCCCTGGGAGAGACAGAGTGTGTGGGGCTAAGAGATGCAGAGAATTATGTTCACACATCACCAGACTTAAAAGTACCATCAGGGTTTCAGGAGCAGTGCTTTTCAGCCAAGTAGGCCATGATGTGACCTCTATTAAATTTATGGGAATTGGAGAAATGAGGTTACTCCCTGGGTGACAAGGTGTTGAATGACAGTAAAAAGTAATTAATCACTCCTACTTGTATTTGTTAAAATAGCCATGCTTCAGTCTTTTTTTTTTCTTCCCAGGTAGCCTTAAAATAGAGGTGTGGCCTCAGTAGGTTCATTCCACTGTGTTTCACCTTGATCTGACCAGCCAGTAATTTGTTTATGCTCTGAAGCATGTAGATGATACACATTAACCTTCAGTTTTTTTCAGGGATACCCCTAAACTTCAGCTATGTGATGTGTAAAGCAGATTAGAAACGTGGCAGGAGTGAGATGAATTAATACAATAAATCTTCCTTCCTTCTTGTCCTTACATTTCAGATCATAAAGGTAGTGATTTTAAAATGAAGATAATGTTAATGGTATGCTTGTTTTAAGGTAGTTATTTTATCATAAAGTAAATATATTTGCATCATAAAGTAAATATATTATCACATACAAACTGTAATAGCTAGTATTTATTGAGTGCTATGTGCCTGGCCTTGTGCTAAGCTCTTTATATATAGTATTGCATTAGATATTATAGATATAGATATAAGATACCATCATTTATAGATGGTATCTTATTAAATATTATTATTCCCAATTTTCAGATGAGGTTTAGGTTTAAGAGAGGGTACTAACTTATCAGACAGTAAGTTCTAGAGTGATGATTCAAATCCAGATATGCTGTCTCACTTAGATCCTGTGTTCCTGAGATAGTGTGCTCGTCAGCTGGCCGTTGATGTTAGCTACAGTCAAATCCTAGAAGGATCAATGTGAATCCCAAGAGCTATCATAACACTGGTTTCTTATTTATGCCATTGCATTCATCTTTACAGATACCTATATCTCTAGCTCACTGGACTCCCCTTAAGAAATAGTAGGATAGGTAGGATAGGCAGGAAAAGAGAGAGATAGGTCAACATTTGCTGAGCAATCAGGTAATATGCTTTTACATCCGTGAGTCATTTAATTCCAACAATCACCCATTTTATAGGCAGAGAGTCGACTAATTCAAGAAGTAGAGGAGGCTAGAATACATAGAAATGGAGAGGAGAATGACAAGAGGGTGCATACGAACGAGAAAAAGAACAGACGGTGGAGGCCCTAGAGGGAGAAAGGGAGCACAGCTCTTGTCAAGACCACAGGGGTCCCTGTCTGGGTCCAGTGATGAAGGCCTCAGCTGGTAGCAGTGAGGAGCCTGCTGGGCCGATTGTTGTTCCCCAAGCAGGGGAGTTTCTGGTCTATTTCTTCATCCTCTTTGCTGAATAGCAGTAAAATTAAAATGAACATTTTGAGGACATTTGATAATAATTGGGACCCTTGGTCTTAATATATAAACAGCAGATTTATTTCTTTTCTAATTCATATTCATGTTAATTAAATATTTTTCATAACCTCTTTGTGTTTAAGTGGGGAAAGCTGGGTGTCTTTAGAAATGTTGGGAAAACCATTCTAAGATAAGTGAGATATCAAAAAATTATATGCTTTTGAAAGATCTAGTTTTCAAGAACTTAAGAATTAAGGGAATTTAAAAAAATCAATAATCCACAAATTCAATGCCCTGTGATACATCACTTGATTTGACTCTCATGTTCTCTTTCAGTTGTCATGGACCTTTATAGCAGTATTAATTATTTTGGAACAAACTCTTATGGAGCAGTATATAAGTCAGGAATTGCCACAAAAACACTGCAAAGCAAACCACCCCAAAACTCAATGACACACAACAATATGCAGTTATTTCTTGTTCATGCATCTATAGGTTGGCTAAGGTTGGTCAATTCAGGCTGTGTTCAGTTAGGCTGAGATCTCAGATGACAGTTAACTCCGGGTTAATTAGGACTTGTAACATTAGTCAACAGAGGCATGTTTTTCTCATAGAAAAGGCAGTAGAAGAGGGTAAGACAACTGGACAAATACATCTGAAGCCTTGCTCATTTCAGGTCCACTAACATCCCATTGACCAAAGCAAGTCACGTGACCAAGTCCCACAGCAGGGGCTGAGACCATCGTCAAGGTGAGGATGTATAATGCTATGACTGGGTCAGGGTGGGAGGTGAAGAGGTGGGACCAACAGCTTAATTTACTACAAGCAGAGAAATAGATCTATGTCTCAATTTCTTTTCCAAATTCCTCATCCATACATCCTCACGTGGAGGTGTGCAGCATGGGCTGTGACATGAGGTAAAAGTCTGGATCTATACTACTTTTCTTTTAGTACCACAGGTTCCTTTGGGACAGAAACAGTTCTGAAATTGTATGTTCTACAGGATTTTGAGGAGTTATTATATCAGAAAAGTTTCTTAGATCAAATAAGCTCGTGATATGCTAGACTATAGAGCTAGTAAGACTACTTAACATACTAATGCATATGGTAAATATCCAAGAAGAAGATATGGCATACATATTTCACAGACCTATTTGACCGTAGAATCCCTTTTCTCCAACAGTCTCATTTTTTTTAAAGAACATCTTGAGGGCTTAGAGTTTTGTGGAATTCATTTTGGGAAATGCTGTCCTAAGGCAACTTCCATCTTTCTTACTTCTTAGTTCAGATGGGGCTAGCATCTGGCTAATGCCCCAATTTTGAGATAAACGTTTCTAAAAAGTATTTGAGGATGGGAAGAAACAGGTTTAGCACATCTGATCACAAGACAATATAATTATATTATGGATAGGAGCTAGTATACTCTATTTCAACTTACATGTTACTCATGTTACTTTCAAGTTGGTCAAATCCAGGCATATCTGTCTTTTAAAATTCCCTTTTTAAATATTTCAGGGATGTTTATGTGCATGTTTAAAGGATACTACAGATTAACATTTACGGATGCTAAGAGATTTCTACCTTTAGGCCCAGAAAGAATGAAGTTCTGGGGTCATTTAATCCATACTGTTATATCAGGTGTAAAATTCCGGTTAGTATACATTTTTTTTTTTAATCAGCAATACCAATGGATATTTCTCTTTCCAGAATGCATGTCAAAATTAACACCTTGATGTTATGCTATGGAGATAACACTTTAAAAAATATACTCATGAGGCTAGGACGGTTTTAGCACAGTAGAAAATATTTTTTAACACCTAAAATTTTTATGGAATGTTATAAATCTGAAAAAAAAATCTTAAACAGCTGAGATTTTATAGCCACTCAGGGACAATAAAAAGTTTGAAGAATATATTATATTATGTAGATGAGGAGAATATATTAGTCAACATTGTGACTTTTTAAGAGCTTGTTCTTAAAAATAGGATAAAGGAAAATTGTTCACTAATCTTTCAGGTAAAATGTCAGTATGTTTTTGCATAATCCCTCTTTTATCGATAAATCCTAATGTTCAAAGGAAGATTGTGTGGCGTAGGATGTTCTGCAGTAGTAAACTCAAGTCCTCCAACATGGGGGGACGTGCCTGGTCCCCAATCATAAAAGGCAGCAAACTCTTCAGAACCTTTAAAGAGAGTTTCTGAAGAGCAGCTGGACAGTTAATCCTGTGCTGCTAAAAATATTTGAATGAGATTTGGGATTTATAAAACACTTCTATATATTATCTTACTTTCTCTTAACTGAAACACTAAGAGGCAGGTCAGGCAAGCACTGACTCTCATTTTGTGGGTAATAAAACCGGGATTCGGAGAGATCTAGTGACCTGTCCAAGAGCACACAGTTCATAAACAGCCGAGGAAGAAATTAAAAATAATTCTTCTGATTTCAAATTCAGTGCTTTCCCCATATATTTGTGCATTTCTTTCTGAAACGTTTTGTTCACAAGGTTTGTTTTCTGATGCCAAGTATATAGTTCACATTATAAATTACACTTCATCTCTCTCTCATGACTTTAGTTGAAAAATGGAAGAAGGGCTGGGAGTTAAAAAAAAGTGTTGCTTTCAAATTTAAATATTTTAGGAGAAAAAAGGCATAAAAGCAATGATAAGAGGATCTGAATCCTGAAAGGGACTTTAAAGCAATATTTATGGATCCATGCAGAGGAAAATAAGTTTTTATAGTACATGCGAGTCATTCCTCCACACCAGGATCAAACTTTATTTAAAGCACCACCACTGAAGTTTCGATGTAAAAGCCAGCATGCCATTTCCCAGAACTGGTGGTGAGACATAACAGAAAGGAGTAGTTTTGCTAGAGAACTAATCAGGATTTCAAGGGATATGAGAACAGGTGATAACTTAGTTTGATGGCTCTCAGTCCAAGTGAACAAGAAGGGAACGACTCTCTCTCACCAACTAAGACTCTCATATCAGAGTCTCCTAAAGGCTCTGTGAAAATGTTTCCATTTCTCAAAGAAAGGGAAAGATTCACCCCGACAAATTGGAAGTGAGTTTCTGCACTGACCTGGCTAGGAAATAGGGGTTTAACATGAAGACATCGCTTCCCATCTCCTGTCTGCCTTATGCTACGAACAGTGACAGCCCCTGAGAGAAAACATCTGAAGGAAACAAATATTTCGGCCACAATATTTCAGCTAGTCATATGTAAGGGGAGAAAACTCATGAGGAAATAGGATAATTATAACACTTCTATAGTGAATTATACTATAATGTAACTTAAATTTGTTAATATCTCTTATAGTAACAATAATAGCAATTGTTTATTGAATATTTACATGTGCCATGAACTGTGGTAAACTCTTTACTTGTATAACCACACAAGATAGGTACTAATATAATTCCCACTTTATAGATAGAATTTAGGCTTAGGCAGTTTAAGTGACTTCCTTGAGGTCACAAAGCTATAGTAAACAACTAAGCTTGGATTCAAATTCACATAGCTCAGAGCCCAGAGAGTATTCTCATAACCACTCCACTCTTAAATATTCTTGTATTTAAGTACCGGCTACTACAGTACTGGTACCACAGTATGGGCTCCCAGACAGGAAATGTATGCATCTTTCTATAAGAATCTGCCCCTTATCAGTCAAGGCTATTGGTTTGCAAATTGGTGTCCCATAAACCAAGGCAAGGAGAGACAGAAGAAAGAGGCAGACCACTTCAGATAGGGAAGTGGTAGGTTTAATAAGCAAGGGAACTTACATACAGGGCTTATTTTGGGCGGCCGCAAGGTGAGATCTCTGCATCTACCTGCTAGAATCTTAAAAGTTTATATAGAGGCCTTCACTGGGTTCAGTCAGATATTCAGTCCAGATGGCTTCAACAACGCATTACTCTCTTGAGATTGCATCCTTGAAATGGCTTCAGCTATGGGAACAGTGGGCAGAACAGATATTCCAAGAACAGAGGAGGGGGTGAGGAGCCTCTGACGGCCCAGGTCCAGCTTGCGGGTCAACTGGCAGTCATGTCCTCTCAAGGATCTCCTCCACGTGGCAAAGTCAAAAGGACAGATGAATTGAGGAAAAAAAGTTAAAATATAGTCTGGTTAAATACAGTGGAAGACTGAACCAACTAGAAACACGCCTTGGTTCTGATTTTAGTTGCTGCAACATTATATTTACTGTGGACCATACCTGAGTGATTCTGACCATGTAAAATCATTTCAACACTGAAAATGATATTCAAAATAGCAGAGATGCCCGATGACCAGAAAGGAGAGATGATATCAAGTATCCATTGTAACTCATCAACTTCCCAGTTGTCAGATTTGCATATTTTCTTAGTCTCTTTTACTGCCAAGAAGTGACATCAGAAGAAGCCAGATGAATGAGAATTACTTTTTCCCTAATTAGTATTGCAGATCTTCCTTTAGGCTCCTTGTGAGCCCTGATGCCATGTCACTTTGCAAAAACACCCAATGAGCAGCTGCAGACTCTCTCCAACGTCCAACCTGTATGACTGTCTTCCACAGTGGTCTTTGGTGATGAATAGAAGGACACAGGTCTGCAGATGAGCAGGAGGAAATCTTCATATTATTTTCCATCTATTATGATTACCCTAATTACAAGTACTGGGAAGAGTTTGAGGTACAAACACATTTTGCAATTCTTGCCTGCATGTGGTAACTAAAAATGTCTGTAGTTAATGTCACCCTGAAAATGTTTTAGTTTGTTAAAGGAATTTCTCCAGGTGCCCAAATTTACAAAGTTACTGTCTGAAATATGATACTGTCAAAAGATTGACAGTGAGTTGATATAGATAGGGCAGAAGTTCAGGTGCAATTCTCTGTATTTCTTGTGAGCTTGACAAGTCACAAATATCTTATATGCAGTCCTCATTATGACTTGAAGTCACTTCTAGTTTCAACAAGTGCATTGTTGACAATATTATGGTGAACATAAATAGGAAAACTCGTGTCTATAATGAGCTCCTCATTTAAAATAAGCCAAAAAATTAATAAAATAAAACAACCTGCAATCCCTTTCCCAAAAATGGAACCCCATGATCATTGATAAAATAACATTTCTGTTCCTTTGTAGAGGATTACAGAAACTGCATTTCTCACATTTTTCATGCATTAGGGAAGAAAAGGTAATGCTATTATTATATCTTTTCCACATAAACTTACTCTATCGCCTTTTTGTAAGATTTTAGTCTGGCAACTTCATCTTTTATTTACCTTTAAATAGAAAGCTTTCATCACTTAGTACTCGGAGTCAACTGAAACAACTGGTCTACACTAATCAGCTAATTAGTACGTACTGAAGCCATGACTCCCAATCAATAATACAAGAATGTAAAGTAACATCACTCTCATTTTCTTCATTAACATACTACTAGTTAATAAAAGAGAAAATTTTTCCACCCAGTGCATGAGTAGCAAAATGTTATGAATTTCCCGAGCAAAATTATTCCCGAAATGCTATTTTACTGATTTTTAACATTTGAAAATGTGAGATTATTAGTGAGGGTATGTGTAAAGGAAAAGCCTGCTGGGATTAGAGCTATTATAGGGTTGTCAGATTTAGCAAATATAAGACATGACACCTAGTTGAAATTGAATTTTACATAAACAATGAATAATTGCTTAATATGATACTATACTATATCACACCACATCACACCACACCATGCCATACCAGACCCTAATGTATCAACAATGTTTATCATTGCTGAGTCATGGGATTATTTGAGATTTTGTTTCTTTCTTTTGATTGTCCACTCAGTGTGTGGGGTTGTATGCAACTTGATTTTCTAGAACAGAAGTCTGGGGGAGGAGAGAACACAAGCTTTGCGTTATGGGACTGCCCTAAGGTAAGGAGTTTCCTAAGCCCAGGCCGGGACTTCTTTAACCAGAATCCATTGACGTACTCTTCAGAAGGGAGGAGTCAAAGAAGAATGAAGAAATTCCTCAGAGGATCAAGCAGGTACAGATCAGGCAAAGACTGGAGAGCGTCAGAAGGCAGGCGAGCACATTGTAGAGCTGATTGGAGTGCTCTCCTTCGAGGAGGAGAAACCAAGGATGGGCTTTTCGTGTTCAAACTCTAGAACGCTAGGTGAAGCCATCTTGGTGCTCTTCACTTGTCGTTTGATTGTTCTGAGACCTACAGCTGTGGATGTGACGGGACTGGAGAGAAATGAAGGACAAGGGCGATGGGAGGTGAGGCCCCGTGGAGACACATTGGGAAGCCACGTGGAGAATTTTGCTATTTTATGGAAACAGTATCTTGAGATCCCTTTTGTTGTCAAAATCGTCCTTCATGAGTAATGGAGGAATCAGTTTCAGGCAATTTCTGATCTTTCCAAGTGTTTGACATTAAGCAAGTGGGGCACCAGGAGACAAATCCTGAATGGATTCCCTGATTTATGAACTTATAAAACGACGCTGCAGGGATGATCAAATGCAAGCATCCTAAAGTCCTGCCTTCTCGTTAACGTAGGAGAGTTCTGCGTAAACATGTTTGATGGCCAAAACATTAACACGGCTCCTAACTTGTTGGGGAGAAAAGAATTATATCTTACACAAGTTTGGAATGGGATAGTTTCTCTCCAAATATACTGTGAGAAGAGGCAGTGTCCCAGTTTGCAACGGTTCTATTGTAAAATTTGAGAAGGAGTTGGAAAGCAACACCAAAACTACTGTTTCATAAAGATGTCTTATCTTTCCACTAGTCATTGCTTAATAACAACCCTTTATCAAATATCGAATACCAAAATATCAAAATCGCATCTGGGGATTTCTAGTTTAGAAATATGAGAGAAAGAGGGAGAGAGGGAGAGAGAATAAATCCGCAAACACACTAACTAACAGATGCCTGGCAGTGACCAGACAAACAACTCTAAAATAGACTTGTATTCTTACTCAAATTAAAAATGCCATATGACTTGTTTATATTCGATTAACTGCTTGTTCCTCCTAGCCAGCCAGGCCAGCACTTCCACCACCACTCTCCTCTCCCGATGCCAAGTTCCTGATTATGTGTTAGGACTGGAGGGTGTGGGGAACGCTATTTGCCTCTAGCTGATGCAGATTAATACCTGAGACACAGGAACTATTTGGGAGAATAATGAGTCACTCCCTGGTCTAAACACCAGCTCCAGGCGATGGTTGACCAAACAAATACAAAATCATAAAGAGGAAAATGGTGGCTCCCATTGAATCTTGAAAGAGGAAAATTCAAGACAAATAAAAATGTATTTTAACAAGTAGGTAGTAATTTTATGGAACTCATGCCTTCAAGACAGGGTATAGACCTTCAGCAACAATGACGACAAACCAGAACAAGGTAAAAGACTGTAAAAAAGGGGTGGAGTAAATGAAAACACAGTTCTTCTCACTTAAAACTGTCATTAAACCACCAGAAAAGGAAAAAGAAATTAACATCTGCCAAAATGAACTGGCTGGAAATTTAAGATCCACGTTAAATAATTGTGTTATAGTTGCATTCTTGTCTTTGGTTAAATTTAAAGAGAACTCTGCCAGTACTCACCATTTAAGTAAGATGTCAATATTTAGTTTCATATAGATATTATATGAATAGTATATAGATAATATAAGCATGTTGTTATTTTAGAATCGTAAGACTTAATTTGAACATGGCTGTTTCTTGAATTCCATTAAATGCATTTTTGGCATTTATTAAGATGAGCATATGACTTGTCCACCTTATGCCTATAAATGTAGTGGATTACATAAATAGAATATCCTGTGGCTGAGCCTACTCTGCTGAAGACAGATTTACTCTAAGAGGCCTTCTACGCAACCTTCATATAAGTTTAGATATCCCTGTTAGGTGTCCCAATAGCTCTGGGTACCAGGCTTGCCCCAACATTTGCAGGGCCCGGGGCGAGAATACAAATGAAGGCCCACATCCCATATGTCTAAATATTTTAAAACTGTAAATCAAGCTAACAAACCATTAAATAAAATATGTTCCATCTTCCTACCTTGACAAATATATCCTCAAAACCACCTGGAAAACTGGATTCAAATTAGAATTTTCAGAATCTTCAGAGTTCTGTACTAGAATATGACTTCAGGGAGAAGCGGCCCCAGCCCCTTGTCCTCAGTCTGTGGCCTATTCTCCTTCCCTTTCCATTCCTGCCTCCATCCAGAACTATGAGGGGCTTCTCTTCCATGTGTGGGGACAACCCAGATGACACATTCAAACCCTGTTCACAAGCTCCCCTAAGCATTGTGCTTATGTGTCCATCTTTAGGAGAGTAGATCTAAAGACGTCTGTGCTGGCCATAGAAGTGGGTTTGAACTGTTTGAACGGGGAATTCTGGCACCCTTGCTACCCAGAGGTGGGTCTGTTGGGAGCTGTGGGTTCCAGATGGGCGTGTTCAGGATGCCCCACAGATGCCCACAGTCTCTTTGCCTGGTGAAAAGGGGCACAGCTGTGGGAGGGCCAGAGTGCGGTTCCCTGAAACCTGGGGCCAAGGGCAAAGGCCTTTTTGGCCTGGGTCTAAGGGTAGGCGTGCCTTGGACTGTCCAATCACAGCACTTACTGCAGTTTATTTTCACTTCCTTATTCCTTGCTAGACTTTAAACCCCAGAAGGGCAGAGATCTCCCTTGTTCATTCTCACATCACCAGTTCGTAGCAGAGTGGCTGGCATCAATTAGATATTCATAAATATTTTGGAAATAAAAAAAATGCTAGTCATTTTTAAATGGGACTACATCTTTTAAAGTGTACCTGTGACATTTATAAAAATTATAAGGATTTAGGGCTTAATGAATAATTTTAATTAAAAGTCAAGTTTTATAGGCTTTGACTTTTTACTACATTGATATGAAACTAGAAATAAATAGCATACATATAAACAAAACTCATACATGTAGAAACTGAAAAATCCTTTAAAATGACAATAGAGAGATGGGAATATTTCTAAATATAGAAAGAGATTTAGAAAGAAAATCTATATGTATGCAATATTCCTAAGAACATTTTCTGTAAGAAAGAAAACTGAAAACATTTTAAATCACTATTAATTGAGAAATGGTTATGGTATATCAGATTGATGGAGTATGATTAAGCCAATGAAATTACAATAATGAAGATTAATGATAATACAAAAAATATGTACAATATAATTCTAAGTGAAAAAAGTACCATGCAAAATGTTTATCTCTGCATTTGGTAACTTAAAGTTATTTTTGTATATGAACGAGACAAGGAAAAGCAGAAAAATGTAACAGCTGCAGTAGGGTGGTAGAATTGTGGTTCAAATTTTTCTTTTAAAAATAGTTTAATGATATAACGAAGTTTCTGTCCAAAAATAAAAATTAATTTAATAATATAAATAAAACCACCTAGCTGTGAGTAGAGTTTGAGTGCCAAAGTATATCTATATTTTATTTTTCTTTTGGTGAGGAAAATTGGCCCTGAGCTAACATCTGTGCCAATCTTCCTCTATTTTGTATGTGGGACACTGCCACAGCATGGCTTGATGAGCAGTGTGTAGATCCACACCCAGGATCTGAACCCTTGAACCCTGGGCTGCTGAAGCAGAGCATGCCAACTTAATCACCACACCACCAAGCTGGCCCCAAAGTATATTTTTAATAAGTTAATGAGACTGCTTTTAATTAGTTTTTGTTTACTCATGCACTACACTTTGATGTAGCTTTATTTAGAAAAGTAGATTAACTGAATTTTATATAGATACACACACACACATGATTATATACAATTGTATATATAAATGTATACTTCATATCTTTTTTACCTAGATGAATTTACCTAGATGAATTTAGACACGCTGGAGAAAGATCAGAAAAAGGAAATTGCGTTGAACTTGAAACTCTTCCTTATGAAATATTTTATATTTCTTAAGTGGCTTAGATACAAAGTATCCTGTAGAAGAGACCACAAATATTCATTCATTCATTCAAAAAATGATTCTTAAGAGCCTACTCTGTTTTAGGAGCCTGTGGTAGGTGCTGGAGAAGCAGTGACGAATGGTACTAGACAGAAGCCATTGTCACATCCTGATTAGAGAGTATAGCCAGAGGATGGAGCACGCAGGAAGGCAGATGTCAGTAAATTCAGGTTAGACATTTCTCCTGGTCAGAGCTGTTCAAAGACGGACAGACACCTACATCCCCTTCAGGCTGCACGACTCACTGGCAGTGGTGGTATTTTAAAAAGTAGATGTGTAATTGGATCAGATGACTTTCGAATTTTGAGATTCCCATTATCTCATGCCCAAATCAGAAACGAGTTCTCTAGAGCAGATCAAAGAGGAGCAATAAGACTAAACTACCTCAGTAGAGAAGTGGTTTGGACATAAGGGAAGAACTTCTTTTCAGAGTAATAATTCACTTCACGTTGTGACTACAAGTTACAGGAAACACGGCGAGAGGACGTGGAAACACGCATCTTGTGTGGCGCGTTCTCTCCTCCTCCAGAGGCAGAAGGCCACATCAGATGCCCCCTGCAAGTTTATCTCAGTTTAGCTATCGAAATGTGGAGGACTGAGGAAATCGGTACCTAAAAGTAAGCTTCAGGAAAGAAGTGGGAGGCAGAGGAGGCTGTGGAGTTAACGGCTGAGATGGAGAGTGTGATTGCCTGTATCGGTGACAGCCCTCAGTGAAGACAAGGATAAGGGCCCATTAGTTTCTGCAGGAAGCCAGGCAGTGGAGGCTCTAAAGAGGAGAGAGTCTGTGACTTGTGGGGACCTGAAGAAATGGTGGTGGCAGTTTGTGTCAGAATGTGAAAGGAAAGAAGGAGGAGCTGTCACAGTCAGGGGTGTATTATGTTGAGCCTTGTTAAAATGGGGAGTGAGGAAGACACTAATGGGAAAATGAGCCAGAGGGAAGGGATTGGGACACCAGGCAGGAGGAAATGGGAAGGTGCCAATAAATTGCAGAAGTGTGGCACCTCCTTGACTCAGCACTTGCAGCCCTTTGTGCCCAGCAGGGTCTGAGGCGGGGCTGGGATTGTGAGACCTGCTCACTGGGAATTTCCTGACCTAAGCACGTCGTAAATTCTGAATTGGACTCACACTCCTTGCTTTTCAACTGTGTTATCTACTAAAAGGCCTACTGTTAATGGGTGCTGAAGAACTCCCTCAAAGAAAATTCCAAAACAAAAATAAAACGAAGGGGATAAAACCCAGACTGAAAAAAAAGAGCCTTACACTTATATGCTAAGGTGCTTTCGCAAACACCACATCACGTCACCTTGAGATCAGAGACAGAGCGACATATTTTCATCTTTTCTTCACAAATGAGGAAACTGAGGCTTACAGCTCACAGAGATTGGACCGGGAGGAGCCGGATCTAAAACGCAGGTTTTCCGATTGCAATTCCTAAATGCCTTCCCCTGAATTGCTGCAGCGATTTCCCTGTCAAGGAGAGCTGCTGCAGTTTGTCACGCTCCTCGGCAATTTGTGAGTGCTTCTTTCGTCGGTATATCCACATGGACAAATTTAACATAGGAGCGATGATCGATTACAGCACAAGGATAGAGGAAAAGTAGGGAGGGTGCTTTACTTGAGTTTTTCGGAACCATTAATGGGATAAAAAATTATCAGTGGCAAGATTATAGTCACTACATATGTAAAGTATAAATACCTAGTTGGCTTCTGAGTGACTCTCCTTCATGAATAAGGATTGCCACCTTCCCCTGGCCTGACATCATAATGTTGTCTCAGGACTATTACATGAGAGGACATTGACGACTCACTTTACATATTTTTTTCTGGGGAAAAGGTTGCTCAATGAAGGTGTCTTTATTGATACACATCTACTATTGTCATTTCTGCACATAAAGGATAGAACGTATCTCTTTTTATTTATCTTTTCTTGTGACCTAGCTCATTTTTATCATTAGATAGTTTACTCTTTTCCTTGTAGCCTTCCTTGCCCTTAAAACAAGAAACATATGGGGGCTGGCCCCGTGGCCGAGTTGTTAAGTTCGCGCGCTCGGCTGCAGGTGGCCCAGTGTTTCCGTTGGTTCGAATCCTGGGCGCGGACATGGCATTGCTCATCAAACCACGCTGAGGCAGCATCCCACATGCCACAACTAGAAGGACCCACAACGAAGAATATACAACTATGTACTGGGGGGGCTTTGGGAATAAAAAGGAAAAAAAATAAAATGTTTAAAAAAAACCACTACAAACATATGTAGTCAGTAGCTTTAACTTAGGAGAATATCAGAAAAAGAGGGAAGAGACTCATAAGCAAATGCATAAATTTTGATACTTCTAATGTCAAATACAATCATTTGTTTATTTAACTGGGTCTCTTGAACTCATTGAAGCCATTATTTGTTCCCCGAATGAGTCTGAATTTAGGACATAGACATGGACGTCTATCCCCCACCTCTTAGTGAAGGCCCCCTCTCAGTTGCTGTTTTCATACAATGACATTTCACATCAAGGTAATATGAGCACCCGCTTTTTCCTTGTAATTACCTGTTTGTGTCAGGGCTGTAATTAGTAAATTTGCTAATATTTGTTTCTTCATTACGAACTGAGGTCAAGTTGACTTTTTGCATTAGTCACTTGCTTATTAAATTAGCGAAAAAGTCAACATTTTCATATAAAATTATCTAATGATAAGACAATAACAAAGAATAGAGTAGGCACTAGAAAAATGTTTAAATACTATGTATAAATAAATGGAGGTTCCGTTGAACAAGTAAAGAAGTTGAAGAAATGGTATTCAAAAAGAGACAACCAAATCTTTTAACTTCACACTCAGTGATTTTGAAATGATTTTCAAAGAACTAGCCCCTACATTTGAGAAGCTGTAGACCAAGTTATCAAATGCAGATGCAGCATAAAGATAGTGGAGGACAATATTCGAAGGGTTTCCAGCTTTTTTGCACATTTTGCAAACAAGGAAGGAACCACCCTTTGCTCTGGCTTATCTTTTCAAGGATGTTTGTATAATGAACACCTTGGAAGAAAACTGGAGTGTTTCCCTCTGGAAAAAGGGGAAAGCATGCTTACTGTCCATTATAAATGATTCAGTTTCCCTAAGCTTGAGGTTCCTTGCCTGTAACACAGTCCATGATGTGTCTGGGCATCCATGGGGTCTCATACGTATCACCCCATGGGACTTGGAGACAAGGGGAGCTGATGCAAATATGATGATGCTCATGTTCCTTGCTGTGCCATAAATAAAATCCTTTGTTTGTGACCCAGGAGTCTCATGCCTTCCACTGCCATCCATGAACTCTGGCAGGCTATCCTGTTAGCTTGCGTGTGCAGCAATACCTCAGACTCTTCACAGTTCTTGACAAGCCAGGAGTTGAGAAGGAAGCAATTTAGCACATACAGTGTTCTCCATTAGTCAGCGGGTATGGCAGGCAGAATAATGGCCTTCCAAAGATGTCTACATCTACTCGCTGGAACCTGTGAATATGTTATGTAACATGGCAAGAAGGAATTAAGGTCGCAGATGGAATTAAGGTTGCTAATTAGCTGCCTTTAAGAAAAGGAGATTATCCTAGATTATTTGGGTGGGCTGAATGTAATCACACAGGTTCTTTGAATGTGGAAGAAGGAGGCAGAAGAGGCAATGTCAGAGTCAGGGAGAGAGCTGAAGATGCTACCCTGTGGATTTGAAGACGGAGGAAGGGGCCATGAGCCATGGGCTGCAGGCATCCTCTAGAAGCTGGAAAAGGCAAGGAAAGAGATGCCCCCCAGAGCCTCTGGAAGGAACAAGCCCTGCAGATGCCTTGATTTTAGTCCAGTGAGTCTCATGCAGTGAGACCAAGAGATGATAAATTGTGTTGTTTAAACTGCTAAGTTTGTGGTAATTTTTCACAGCAACCACAGCACACTAACACAGGGGGAAAGTGTTAAACATTTCTGACAGGGAAAATTTTGCTTTTTATCTTGTTGCCTGTCTGGTTTATGCTTATCCTTTGGGCCTCAGTGTCAATGTCCTACCTTTTCTAAGGAGAGGTCTCTGTTCTCTTTCTGAAGTGGTCCCTCCTGTTATTAGCTATCATAGCACTGTGCTTTTTGCAGCACTTTCTGCAAATCGCAACTAAAATCAGGTTTTGTTGTAATTTTTCTGCAGCTAAAATGTTATAATATTTTGGATTAAGATTGACAATTGTCTTCGTTTATTGTCTTTTTTGGTGAAGGTTTGCCCTTCATTCTAAGACTATGTACTTCCTATGTTTTTAACTTAAAACATCCTTTAAATGAAATGATGTTGTTAGAAGGTAGTAGCTCCTTCTTTTTTTCTCTTTTAAATGTCTTTTCTTGGCTAATAAAATGTTGGAAACCTATGTTGATCCCCATTTGAAAAAATTGTACTGATTCATGAAATAAAAAATCTGGAAACCACAGCTCTAGATGCTGTCAAATGCCATGTACTGTCATAACATCTTATTCTTTCATTGGAACACACACCACATTTTACTTTTATTGTTTTTTTCCTTTCTGAACTAGAATCCTCATAAAGGGAGAGAACATGACTATTTTGGATTACATTCACAGAGCCTAACACAGTGCCTGGCACAGAATGGGCACACAATAAAAACTTGTTGAGTGACACTGAATTGGGAAATAAAAATTTCCAAGAGATTAACATGTATATGATGATACTCTAAGTATTAAGATCATATTCACCACGCAAACACCCGAAGATAAAAACCTGCAAAAGTTATGCATTTGAGACAAAAACAGAGCCATTGCTTTTGCATATAGCATGCTCCTAAAATTATATTTATTTTCCCAAATCAGTGACTTCAAAAGATGTTGATGCTTCTCGTATAGATTCCTATATAATAAAATTCTTCTAGAGCTCAGTAGTAGTAAAAAAATGGTCTTTTCTCATGGATCAGTATTATTTAAAATTGGTAGATGTGAGCTAGCTAAATGAATTCCATTTCTCTTTCCACCTCGGCTCCTCCTTGTGCTCATTTGGAGTACCAGGGAGCACAGAACAGGCTTTCTGATTTACTCCATTTCCTCTTTCCTATCCTACTCCCTCTGCCCCTTCTCTATTCCATTCCCTTTTCAACTTGTGTTCCTTTGTTCTTATTTTAGCTGTATTTCTTTGTATAGTAAGCCACTACAAGTACTTTCTGGAAAAAAAAAATTAAGGCACTAACTGACTCAACCACTGATATATTGAGGCCCAATACATGAACTCTCACAATTGCTGGGCTTGTCCTACCCTCTTTCCTCCAGACTTTGTCTGATTTTCTTGTGTTAAGAGCTATCCAAGGGTCATCTTCCCACTGTGTAGTTCACCTGGTAACTATGTAAATAAATGAATCATAAATGTTTAAAGCCAAATCACCTCTTGGACATTACATTCTCTGTATAATGTTTTAAAAAGGAAAGTAATTTTGAGCTAAAGGGGAACTGTAATCATATAGAAGTGAACATTCTGTAAATGACCATAAAGAACAGACATATATTTCCCAGCAGGTGTATGCTAAAATGTACAAGGACAGGTTTCCCTATGAAATGATACCAGAAATACTAGAATTAGGTCTAGTCAAAAGATATTTTAAAGGGATTTGACTGAATCTAAATCTTTATCTCCAGTCACTCATGAGGAGTACAAAGAAGAGGAATGTGAGCTCTTCTATTAGATTATGGGTTAACACAAACAGCGCGAGGCTTTATGAGAGTTTTTTTTCTTTTAATATCAAACCCCAGTCTCTGTGAGGTGGGGGTTGGAAGGGGAAATGAGGATGAAAGAAGCTTCCTCCAGAAGGGTGTGATGGGCAGTCCCCTGGGGTGAGTCATAGGCACTCCACAGTCACCTTAGAGTTGCTCCATTTTGTCTAAATGTATGGAGCTCATATTCAGCCATTGGTTAGAGGCTGTTCAGTTTAGTGTGTGCCCTTTTTATGATTGTTCAGTGATTTGGCTATGTTGATTACAGAATATTTCGCATATCACTCATGGTTCTATGTAAGATTTTATTTGCAAAATGGCTCCCCTGCTGAGTAGGCAGTACTGCCTAGTGGTTATAGTTTCTATGTGTTTGGGATCACAGAGGCTTAAGGTCAAGGTTTAACTCTGCTACTTACTGGTAGGATGATCTTAAGCAAGTTATTTGACCTCCCAGAGCCTTAGGTTCATTATCTGCAAAATGGGACTAATGATAGTCCTACCTCTCTGGGTTGTTGTGATAATTCAAGGAGATGTAGTAAGTAAACTGCTGACACACACTAACCACTTAACTGACTTAAGCACACAAACAGAAAACCAAATCAGAATTAAGACCATACCTTGAAGTCTGTTTTTTTTTTTTTTTTTTTTTTGCTGAGGAAGATTCACTCTGAGCCAACATCCCAATCTTCCTCTTTTTGCTGAGGAAGATTCACCCTGAACTAACATCTGTTGCTGATCTTCCTCTTTTTGTGTGTGAGCTGCTGCCACAGCATGGCCACTGATGAATGGTGTAGGTCCGCACCCAGGAACCAAACCAAGGCCACCGAAGTAGAGTGTGCCAAACTTAACCTCTAGGCCACTGGGGCTGGTCCTCTAAGTATTTGAATGGAAGCATTTTTAGGACAATAATAGAAAACTATCCTTTTTTTTCTTTTTCAACTCGATATGAAAGTGAAGAAATACTTCCTCTCCTTTACGTATTAGAGATGAAGAATGAATAAAAAGAATCTTAAAATCTACCTATGTATCTATAATCCATCTATAAATTTCAGGGGTTTTTTTTAAACAGTATTACTAGACTAGTCCAGCCTAGTCTTCTGATGTCATGAAGGAAAAATAGGCTTTCTATCAAATCACTGCCACCAGTTGGAAAGAATTCCAAGTTGGGTATCTTGGTTGACCTAGCCATTATTGACAGTGTTCATATTTCCTGTTCTAGAGTAAATATGTAGTAGGAGGAATCAAATTATTTTGCTATTTGAAATCAATGGTTTATACTAGATGGTAATTAAAATGTAACACTTTCAACAAAGTCTAACAAGGAAAAATTCACCCAGAATTAATATAACTGTGCTACCATATGCTACCTATAAAACGCATTATTAAATGAACATTCCAGGTGAAATCTCTCTTTAGCTAGCTATTAACCTCTACCACATTTATTTTTCCTCTTAGAATTTTCTAGGAGAGATGACAATGCTAGACTCAGTACGTTAGAAACAACATCAAATTCTAACATGTTGCAATCTCAAATAATAAACAATTCCTAAATTGCCAAAGATTTTACAATCTCCAAACATAAGAGAAATAATGCTTTTATATAAGAACCTTACTACTAATAAAGAGCTTTCTGATTTTTATAGACTAGGAATATTTTTTCTAAATGTTATTCCTTAACTACTATCCCATTTCTTGAAAATATGAGCATGCACTTCATTTTAGAGACATTTACCTCACACTGTAAGAAATGGCCACTCAGGTCAGCACTGGTGCTACTAAAGGATGGTAATTGGGTTCTAATGCAAGTTTATAACCCAACACAAATTAAAGGGAAGTAGTTTTTTCCTACTCTGCAGAGAATTACCAGAATTATATAGGAAAAAACTTATTTGCTCAAAAGGACCTTTTCAAATTTGTTTTGAATTTCATTGCACTCCTAAGACAAACACCAACAACTCATTAGAAAATTGGGGTATATATATATAGAAGTGGAAATACGCAGAAAAGCAAATGACTTTTAAACATAGGAAAAGATTCTCAACTCACACATAATCAGAGAAATGCACATTGGTCTTATACTCTGATTTTGTTAATCTATTATTTTGGAAAAGATAAAAAAATTTGATGACACTGTGATTTGGTGAGAGTAAAGGAAAACAGGTCTTCTCACACAGCCGAGAAGGCCTTGCATATTTATTCAAATTTGCTAACTCTTGAATTCTAATTCAAGAAATGTATCCTGCAGACATGCCTGCATTAGTGAAAAATGACATGTATACATGGTTATTAATTGCAGCACTATTTCTAAGAGCAAAACAGTGGAAACAGCCCAAACGTTCATCAATGGGGAATATATATCTTCAATATGATGGAATATTATGCAATGATAAAGAGGAGGAAATGTGTTATACACTGATACAGAATAGCCTGAGACTTTTTTCTTTTACTTTTTATTAAGATTATGATAGTTTACAACCTTGTGAAATTTCAGTTGTACATTATTGTCAGTCATGTTGTAGGTGCACCACTTCACCCTTTGTGCCCAACCCCCCATACACCCCTTTCCCCTGGTACCCACCAATCAGTTCTCTTTGTCTGCATGTTTAACTTCCACCTATGAGTGGAGTCATACAGAGTTTGTCTTTCTCTATCTGGCTTATTTCACTTAACATAATACCCTCAAGGTCCATCCATGTTGTTGTGAATGGGAGTATTTTATCCTTCTTTATGGCTGAGTAGTATTCCATAGTATATATATATATATATATATACCATATCTTCTTTATCCAGTCATCAGTTGATGGGCACTTAGGTTGCTTCCGTGTCTTGGCTATTGTAAATAATGCTGAAATGAACATTGGGGTGCATGGGACTTTTGGAAATTGCTGATTTCAAGTTCTTTGGATAGATACCCAGTAGTGGGATGGCTAGGTCATATGGTATTTCTATTTTTAAGTTTTTGATAAATCTGCATACTGTTTTCAATAGTGGCTGGACCAGTTTGCATTCCCACCAACAGTGTATGAGGGTTCCGTTTTCTCCACAACCTCTCCAACATTTGTCACTTTTTGTTTTGTTTATTTTTGCCATTCTAACAGGTATAAGGTGATATCTTAGTGTAGTTTTGATTTGCATTTTCCTTATGATCAGCAATGATGAACATCTTTTCATGTGCCTATTGGCCATCTGTATATCTTCTTCGGAGAAATGTCTATTCATGTCCCCTGCCCATTTTTTGATTGGGTTGTTTGATTTTTTGTTGTTGAGTTGTGTGAGTTCTTTATATATTATGGAGATTAACCCTTTGTTGGATATATAACTTGTAAATATTTTTCCTCAATTAGTGGGTTGTTTTCTTGTTTCAATCCTGTTTTCCCTTGCCTTGAAGAAGCTCTTTAGTCTGATGAAGTCCCATTTGTTTATTCTTTCTATTGTTTCCCTTGTCTGAGAAGACACAGTGTCCGAAAAGATCCTTTTGATACTGATGTCAAAGAATGTACTGTCTATATTTTCTTCTAGAAGCCTTATTGTTTCAGGTCTAATCTTTAGGTCTTTGGTCCACTTTGGGTTGATTTTTGTGAGTGGTGAAAAAGAATGGTCAATTTTCATTCTTTTACATGTGGCTGTCCAGTTTTCCCAGTGCCATTTGTTGAAGAGACTTTCTTTTCTCCATTGTATGCCCTCAGCTCCTTTGTCAAAGATTAGTTGTCCATAGATGTGTGGTTTTATTTCTGGGCTTTCAATTCTGCTCTGTTGATCTGTGCACCTGTTTTTGTACCAGTACCATGCTGTTTTGATTACTGTAGCTTTGAAGTATGTTTTGAAGTCAGGGATTGTGATACCTCCAGCTTTGTTCTTTTTTCTCTGAGACTTACTTTTAAGTGAAAGAATCAAGTTGCAGAAAGAATATTATTTACTACCATATTGCTTATATTTATTAACTTAAAAGGTAAACAATGGTTACCTATGAGGGGAAAGTGAGTGGCTGGAGGATACAGCTGGAAAGGAGACTTTTTATTGCATACTATTTTGTAGCTTTTGAATTTTGAACTATGTGACTATATTACCAATTCAAAAAACTAAGTGAGAAATTTAAAACATATCAAACTAACGTAGTGAGTGGCATAGCACACCTCCCACTTGTGACAGTCACACTGTGTGTGGGTGAGCTGATGACTGACCTGAGGATTCCACTGTGCATGCCACTGTCATGAGGACGCACCCCAGTGGAGGTCAAAAACCTATCACAGCCACCTACACCTCTCTCTAGCTTCAGCTAAGCCTTTTGGCATTCATTTTCATTTTTTCATATTCCTCTGTTGACAGCCTAAATTAACAAGTAGCAGTGGCAGCAACTGTGTGATCCCTTAAATGGACATCCCTACATGTCAGATCGTGTTCTCTGGATGCCCCCTCTGAGAAGAACTCTGCCTAAACCCATCACTTAGCAGTCAGGACCTGCTTTAGAATGCACCCTCCGTGCTCATGACACTAAAGCGGAGAGAAATATACGATAACTCAATTTTAAAGTAGCTGTGAGGACAACTCTCTGTGGGAGCCAGAAAAGCTGAGCAGGCCCCTTAGTGCCAACGATAGCTTCCTGTAGTCTAAGATGACATATGTCCCTGGCGTTAGAAAGCATAATATTTTACTTTCTTTTTTTGCTTAAGTGGCTGCTTGATTGCTGCTCCCATAACCCATACAAATGGTAGAACGTTCCGTTC
The DNA here is from genome assembly GCF_041296235.1 of Equus asinus. Taxonomy (NCBI): domain Eukaryota; kingdom Metazoa; phylum Chordata; class Mammalia; order Perissodactyla; family Equidae; genus Equus; species Equus asinus. The sequence goes on along the minus strand of NC_091794.1, from coordinate 47,029,737 downwards.
ATTCCTAATTTGAGATGAATATCAGGGCTGAGCTACTTCAAACTACTTTGGGTATCTTTTTTTGGTCCATTGCTGAGTGAAGTTTTAAAGTTACAAAATGGTTAAAACAAAAACAAAGGAACCAACTGGTGTGAAGTTACCAGCTTTCAACATTCACACCTTACGAGGGCATCAGAAAGTGAGAATATTGATTGTTTCATTAATTTTCATTTTTTACCATTCTGCCTGGTATTTAAAAACATTTATTTGTTGTGTTTAAAACTTTACATGCCAACAAATAATTATCACCTTATCTCAAAGCCAGTGCTCTAGGAAACATCCCAAAATAGAGTGAATTAAAAGAGAAAACAGCATACACACACACACACACAGAATGTTAATAAAGTCACTGAGAATTCTTATTTATCAATATTTTAAATTAATCTATTAAACACTCAAGGTAAATTAGGGTGATTCTTTCATTAAAAAGATGTACTTACCACTATATGTATTGATACGTTTCCTCCTAAGTAGTCATAAACAATTATTCAGTAATATTTCAAATATCAAAAATAAGAGAAAAATCCAATAAATATAAATGAACATGCCAAAATATACAAACAACCTTGCTGACTAACTTTAAAGGTGTATTATAAAAGCAATTTATCATTGCAGCAGTTAACATAATTCTAATAACCCTTACTGGTTTTCCATTAGTGCTGTACATACATAGGAAAAAAGGATACAGGAAAGGTACAAGTAACAAAAAGAAGAAAATTACCCTTACATTTGCTGGGTCTGAAAGCCCCCTTTTGTCTTCTCCTCGTTCAGACTAAGGCCTGCTGAGCTTTCTGAGAAGACTGTTTGAGGACAGGTGGGTTCCATACTGACCATACTGGGCTAGACCACTGACCCATCAGAATGGAGCGGGGGTAATTAATACTTGCTGCTTCAAGCAAGTTCCAACCCCTCTTTGAATGAGATACTCCCAAAGTCTCCTTCCAGTTCTGCTCTGTGGTTTCTCGTCTGAAATCTGTCCTTCCTCTGCTGCAAACTCTCACGTAGATGGTCCCTTCATTGCAAACCAATTACTCTGGACCCTTAACAAAGATGTTGAATATTCTTTCCAGGTTTTTCAATTTCAGTTAGGCCCTCCAAGGAGCCCACATCTGTCCCCTACAGCCTCTGTCACATGGAGGGTTTTGTCCCTTCCTGTCCCTTAGCACAGTGTGGCAGAACACCGCATCATCTAGCTATTCTATCCTCTCGAACTTTGTCATCTACCAGACTCCTGATTATTTCCCCACATTTACCAAGAGTTGACACCTGGATTATGGTTCCCTTTTTCTCTTAGTCCCAACATCATCTTGAGTGAATTCAGCTATGGGTGTGGATGATTCATGTAATATCTTGGCCTCTCATTTTTTTTTACTCCTCAGTTCTTCTTATTTAGAGACCCAATCCCATGGAACTCTTTAACTTCTCAAATCTTATACTCCAGTACTACTTCTTGACCAAACCTCCTAGCCTTCAGCTCTTTCACTCTCTTATCCTCAGATGCTTTCCTTGAACCATCAGTACCTGGACCACTGTGCACTCTCTCAGTCTGACAGCTTTCTTCTGTCTTTCCTACTCAGCCCAGCCCTACGGTCCACCATTATAACCCTTCTCTCATCATTCATCTCATCCTCATCAAAACCTCAAATCTGAGTCAATCAAAAATTTTGGAGTCTCAGAGACACATTGTAGAAAATCATATAACTTTGCAGTTTGTTGTCATTATAGATTCATAATCCCTCTCCTTAGAAAGGTCCTGAATCCTCTGCCTTAATCCTATTTGGCCCTTATCTAATTTGTCTCTGTTGTCTGTCCAATCTTTGGTTTCAAGTCTCCAATTCCTCAACTGATTCCAACTCAATTAAAGCCATCTAAGAATTCTCTCAATTTACCCTCCACCCATAAAAATTCTTCCTTCCTGTCTCAATGGAACGAGTTTCCCTGTGTTCAAATCTAACCTTTCCATCTGTCTCCAGACCCCCATCTTTTCATACTTCCTTGGGGGTCTCATACCTTCAGTCATCTTTGCATTACTTTTATTATCTCTCTGTGGGCTCGTCCAATAAAATCATGTCTAGTGCTCATATTCTTAAAAAAAGTAAAAATCAGCCCATCACTCTACAATCTCTTTGAACTACCGTCCCATTTCTACTCTTCCTTTCAAGTTAAATGTTTTGGATACTGTGCCCACTTCTTCCCTTTCCAATCTCACCTCTGCTTCTGGCAGTTGGCTTTGTTCAGAAAGGTTGTGTCCTACGAGCACAATTTTTCCTTGATTACAAGCAGAGAAATCAGGTATTACTTTCAGATTATGGTTTATTCTTTTAACAGAAGTTGCTGAGATTATATCATATGCTCAACCATATAACAAGTGCAAAGACTAAGTGTGCCAGTGTGTGAAATTTCAAGGTTCAAATTATGCTTGCTAAATTTTGGTCCACATCCTAAACATGGGACATATGAACATAGTTAGTCTAACTTTTCAAGTCCAAACAGTTTTGTCCCCAGGTTTGCTAGAGTGTGTCCAGTTCCATTCTTTTTTTATTCGAGTATAGTTGACATGTGCTATTATATTAGTTTCAGGTGTACAACATATTGATGCGACATTCGTATGTATTACAAAATGATCGCCACAGCAAGTCTAGTAACCATCGGTCACCATATAAAGTTATTAAATTATTGCCTATATTCTATGCTGTATATTATATCCTTGTGACATTTATTTTTTAATTGGAAGTTTGTACTTCTTAATCCCCTCCACCTATTTTGCCCATCCCCCCATCCCCTTTCCCACTTGGGACCACCAGTTTGTTCTTTGTATATGTAAGTTTGTTTCTGTTTCGTTTGTTCATTCATTTTGTTTTTTAGATTCCACATATAAGTGAAATCGTACAGTATTTGTCTTTGTATGACTTATTTCACTTAGTATAATACTGTCTAGAGCCATCCATGTTGTTGCAAATGGCAAGATTTCATTCTTTTTTATAGCTGAGTAATATTACACTCTGTGTTTTTATATATATACACACAAAGTGGAATATATATATATATATATATATATATATATATACATATATACCACATCTTCTTTATCCATTCATCTATCAATGGACACTTCTGTTGCTTCCATATCTTGGCTATTGTAAATAATGGCAAATGAACATAGGGGTGCGTATATCTTTTCAAATTAGTGTTTTACTTTTCTTTGGATAAATATCTAGAAGTGATCACATGGTAGTTCTATTTTTAAGTTTTGAGGAATTTCCATACTGTTTTCCACAATGGCTGTACCAGTTTACATTCCCACCAGCAATTATGAGGTTTCCCTTTTCTCCACATCCTCATCAACATTTGTTATTTGTTGTCTTTTTGATGATAGCCATTCTGACAGATGTGACGTGATAGCTCATTAGTCCAAAATAAAGAAATAAACAAACACAAAAGAAACAAAAACAATGCAAAGAATAGAAGAAAAGCTTTAAAAACAAAACTAGAATTAATATCCTTAAGAGTAATGAAAAACACAAGGACAGGATGCTAAAACATAAGAGAATAAGAGAAACAAGCACAGGATTCTAAGAAAAGAGAATAAAATTCAAGACAGAGCTCTTGGAACTGAAAACCAAATAGACTAACCGGAGTAGTTTTGATTTGCATTTCCCTGACAATTAATGATGTTGAGCATTTTTCATGTATCTATTGACTCTCTGTATGTCTTCTTTGGAAAAATGTCTGTTTAGATCCTCTGCCCATTTTTTAAATCAGGTTGTTTTTTTCATATTGAGTTGTGTGAGTTCTTTACATATTTTGGATATTAACTCCTTATCAGATATATCACTTGCAAATATCTCCTCCCATTCAGTAGATTGCCTTTTTGTTTTCTTGATGGTTTCCTTCACCATGCAGAAGCTTTTTAGTTTGATGCAGCCCCATTTGTTTATTTTTGCTTTTGTTGCTTTTGCCTGAGGAGAGAGATCCAAAAAAATACTGCTAAGACTGATGTCAAGAGCTGACTGCCTATGTTTTCTTCCAGGGGCTTTCTGATTCAGGTCTTACATTTAAATCTTTAATCCATTTTGAGTTTATTTTTGTAGATGGTGTAAGTAGTCCAGTTTCATTCTTTTGCATGTAGCTGTCTGGTTTTCCCAAAGCTATTTATTGAAGAGATTGTCTTTTCCCTATTATATAGTCTTGCCTCTTCTGTCATAGATTAATTGACTGTACAAGCATGGATTTATTTCTGGGCTCTCGATTCTGTTCCACTGATCTATGTGTGTGTTTTTGTACCAGTACCACACAGTTTTGAGTACTATAGCTTTGTGGTATAGTTTGAATCAGGGAGCATGATACCTCCAGCTTTGTTTTTATTTCTCAAGATTGCTTAGGCTATTCAGGGTCTTTTATGGTTTTATATAAATTTTGGGATTATTTGTTCTAGTTCTATGAAAAATGCTGTTGGTATTTTGTGAGAGATTGCATTGAATCTGTAGATTGCTTTGGGTAGTATGGAAATTATAACAATATTAATTCTTCCAGTTCATAAGCATGGTATATCTTTCCATTTATTTGTATCACCTTCTACTTCTTTCATCAATGTCTTACAGTTTTCAGAGTACAGGTCTTTCATCTCCTTGGGTAAATTTATTTGTAGGTATTTTATTCTTTTTGAAGCAATTGCAAATGGGATTGTATTCTTAATTTCTCTTTTTGATTGTTCATTATTAGCATATAGAAACCCAGCAGATTTCTGATTATTGATTTTGTATCCTGCGACTTTACTGAATTCATTTACTAGTTCTAATGTTTCTTTGATGGAGTCTTTAGGGTTTTCTATATAGTATCATGTCATCTGCAAATACTGATAGTTTTACTTCTTCCTTTCCAATTTGGGTGCTTTTTTTTCCTTGTCTGATTACTGTGGCTAGAACTTCCAATACTCTGTTGAATGAAAGTATTGAGAGTGCACATCCTTGTCTTGTTCCTGATCTTAAAGGAAATGCTTTCAACTTTTCTCCATTGGGTATGTTAGCTGTGGTTTTGTCATATATGGGTTTTATTATGTTATCTTCCCTCTATACCCACTTTGTTGAGAGTTTTTATCATAAATGGATCTTAAATTTTGTCAAATGCTTTTTCTGCATCTATTGAGATGATTGTACGATTATTACCCTTCATTTTGGTAATGTGACTTATCATGTTGATTGATTTGTGGATGTTGAACCATCCTTGCATCCTTGGAAAAATCCCACTTGATCATCATGTATGATCCTTTTAATGTATTGCTGAATTCAGTTTGCTAGCATTTTGTTGAGGATTTTTAGCATCTGTGTTCATCAGGGATATTGGTCTGTAATTTTCTTTTTTTGTACTCTCTTTGGTCTTGGTATCAAGGTAATGCTGGCCTCATAGAATACATTTGGAAGTGTTCCTTCCTCTTCAATTTTTTGGAATAGTTTGAGAAGGGTATGTGGGTCCTGACTAGACTGCATCTCTGCCTCTTGAGGTGGCTCTTTCTTTATATCCTTAGTTGTGGAAAATCTGTTCTGCTAGTCTCCAGATTGCTCTCAGTGACAGTTGTTCTATACGTAGCTGTAGTTTTGGCGTGTCAGTGGGAGGAGATGAACTAAGCATCTTCCTACTCAGTCACCTTGATCCAACCTTCTGTCCAGTTCCATTCTTGGGGAAGCAAGGCTTCCTAGTTGAGTTGTGGCAATAACCATTAAAATTTTTCTCTCCATGGACCTTTGACAATCAAACAGGTCATTTTTCACTTTTAATGCTACCTCTAGAACCTACGTAAATAGATATTTTCCCAAAGCTTCAGTCCATGAGGAGTAACTTCTTAGAGTTTCCTCTTAATTAATTTAGTCTCATTTCTTTTTTCTATTTTTTTATTGAGTTTATGATAATTTACAATCTTGTGAAGTTTCAGTTGTACATTATTGTTGTCAGTCATGTTGTAGGTGCACCCCTTCACCCTTTGTGTAGTCTCATTATTTCTTAATCTGAGAGATAGTCTTTTCTTAATTGTTCACATTCTCCAGGATTCTTTCTTTATCCCTCTTGCTTATTACACTTCAGGTGGCATCAGGTATGGATGATTCCTCAATGTACATCTGTGGTCATAAACTCTCCTCTGTGCTTCTTACATGCCTCTAGCTAACAAATGTGCTGCTCCAACTGAGCTTGCAACCAACCTTCATACAAAGCACACCAAAATTGCATTCATCCACTTTACTTCTAAATGTGCTCATGTTCCTGAGTTAGGGGCACTTTGATCCTTAGAAAATGCTTCTTTTGTTTCTCCCCTGCCACCAAGGTGTAAAAATTTTTCCTCCTTTTTTCCTTCCTTCTTTCCTTTACTTTGGTTTCTCCTTTTTATACTTACTATTGTTCATCTGGTTCTGCCATCTACTTTTCTCATCTAGATTACAATGAGTATAACCTCTCAGTGGCCTCTAGTCTTTTCCCTCTCAACTTTGCCTCTAAACCAGTGGCTTTCAGATATTTTTGACCAAGATCCATGGTAAAAAAAGTAAGAAATATATTTTACATCACAACCAGGACACATACACACATTTAGATAGGGAGCACACATAATTTATTTTTCTCTCTTCTTTCTATCTATATTTCCACTTATAGATAGATATAGATATACCTGAATACACAACAGAAACAAAATTTTCACAAAGTAAAACATCTTCCAGTTTTCCATGAACTCTGACATTTCCTATTGTTTTGTATTCCTATTCTATTCTGTTCTATTGATTTCAATTAAACATAACGCTGGTCACAACCCATTAAATTGATTTCACAAACCTGTTATAGGTTATAACCCAGAGATTGAGCACTATTTTTGTGCTCTCTCTATATGCTAAAGTGATATAGCAAACACAAAAATCTGACTCTACCATTCCCACATTAATCCTTTTGAGAGACCTCCTATTGCCTACTGGATAATGTCCAAGATCTTGACAAGGCATGCATGACCCTCTGGCAACTTGCCAGCTCTTCAAACTTCATTTCTCCCCATTTTGTCCTGCACTGTCTACCCTAGCAACCCTCATCTCCTTCCTATTTTACCCTTGAGTTTTCTCTTTCTGGTTTTCTCATGCTCTCATCTCCATCGCCATTTTCCCCTAAAATCAACACTTGGGCCATGGCAAATAAAATGTCTACCATAACAGGAGTATAATAAGATTTCAGAGATAACTGAAGAAAGGGTAAAGAACTATAATTTGGGGGTTGAAATCGTATACTTCCTTGTAGCTCCTGTAGTAACCAGCACAGTGTTGATAAAATAGTAACTATTCAATATTTCCTTCACTGATTCTCAATTAATCTTTTCTTCCCTACATTATTACTTCCCTATCTAAGAACCAATCTTTTGCTTTCAATACCAATTCCAATTTCTTCTACCTGATTTTTAAGACCACCCAGATGTGGCTCTATCTATTCACTCTTTTTCTTTTTTTTAAGATTGCCACCTGAGCTAACATCTGTTGCCAATCTTCTTCTTCTTTTTTTCTCTTCTTCTCCCCAAAGCCCCCCAGTACATAATTGTGTATTGTAGTTATGGTCCTTCTGGTTGTGTATCCATTCTCATTTCATAATAGCAGCTTCCCTGGCCTGCCCATCTCTTTGCTGTCTTTCTTCTGTTTCATGCTTCTTTCCTCAAGTTCTCCATCTTACTAGCAATGTTTCTCTCACATTTTATACTCATTTTCCATCCCTTCTACCCACCCCACTTTTCCATTCAGCTATTTATTTTTGAGATCCAGTTATACCTCTAAATTCACCCAAAGTTGTCTCATCATTTCCATGAGTACTTTATGCATTTTTCTCTCTTTATCTTTCATAGGGGATAATAGTTCTTGACCCACTGGGTTGTTGTGAGGATTAGAGGAGTTAATACAGATAAAGTGCCTGCCACATAATTCATGCTCATAAACGTGTATTGCAAACTCCATTGAACTTTCCCATCCTAAACCTTTGCTCTATGTGACCATTGCAGATCACTGAACACTTGATAGTTTTTTTGGTTTTTGTTTTCAAGATTGTCACCTGAGCTAACAACTGTTGCCAATCTTTTTTTTTCCCTTCTGCTTTTTCTCCCCAAGACCCCCAGTACATAGTTGTACATTTTAGTTGTGGGTCCTTCTAGTTGTGGCATGTGGAACACCACCTCAGTGTGGCCTGATGAGCCGTGCCATGTCCGCACCCAGGATCCAAACCAGCGAAATCCTGGGCCGCCGAAGCAGAGCGCACAAACTTAACCACTCGGCCCTGGGCTGGCCCCTTGATAGATTTCTAATTGCCTTACAGTTGTAGGACTTCTGTCTAAAGCTTGACTCTAAATTCCTTGAGAACCAAAGCCCTGTCATATAATGTGCTCTTACCCCATGTCACCCAGCAAGTTGATAGAAAAGTGAGAGAAATAGAGATAGAGAAGAGATAGAAAGTTGAGAGAAAAGTGAGAAAGTGGTCAGTTAGTAATTTGTGCTTGATTTCTTGGTATAACTTACTCCACAAAATCAGTGTTGAATTATTCATCATCACCATCATCATAGACCAAAACAAGTACTCCAGAAGTTGTTTATTTTTGGATATAAAATATACTTTGGTAGTGGCATTCAAGTACGTATGAATCTAATATTATTGGTACTCATAACAATTCATACAAAATAAGGAAACCACACTGAGACAGCGCAATGAAAATCTGTCTGTTTCCCTTTTTTTCTTACCCCCTGCCTAACTACATCCTATTCTATGATAGGAACACAATCATTTCCCAGATGGAAACAGTCTTCTCTATTTTAGTGAATGTCAAATGAGGCAACAGAAGAGTTAAACAAATAACTAGATGCTGAAATAAAAAAGTTTTCCCCTTTCTTCTCGATAATCTGAATCAAAAGAGTAACCACAACCTCACTCTGTGTTACGTTTCTGCAAACAAATTCAAGAGGATCTCATCTACTCGGTACCTGCAGAATCAGTTTGAACATCACACTATATTGTGTATGAAGGCTGGAAAGGAGTGGCGTGAAAGAGAGGATTTCTGTTTTACTATCATTTGAATCAAACACATAACCACCACCTCTAAACTATGGAAATGATCCTGCTCATTAGAAAGATCTCTCTCAGCTTCCTATGGATTAATAATTCATTTTTCATCAAATCTTCACTCATGGGATGAATTTAATATTTTAGAGACACATACTAACCACTGGCTGAAATTTAGTATAAATGTATTTCTTAGTGTTAATAGGAAAGTAAGCATTAAGTTAATTTGCTTTTTGAGTGAATATGAGAAGGTTATAAGTGTAAATTGCCAAAGAATAAGTTTTCATGACAATGACGTTTACATTTTTCTTGATGCTTTTTAATGGCTTTAGAATGTTTAGATATTACTTCTCTTACGCCCTTTAGAAAGGCATATGTGGGTTAAGACCTATTGTAGGTGATTTTAAAGAAGAAGGAAGAGTTGAGCATCTTCTACATGAGCACTTCTTAATTGTTAGCTGCTTAATAAAATGACGTGGGAACTTAAAAATGCCTCAGGCATGCTCATTGTCTGGACCCCAGACAATTGTAGCAGATTCTCTGAGGATAAGTTTGGGCATCCATATATATTTAATAGCTCCCCCAGGTGACTGGAATTATGTCAAGAATCTATGAGGTTCATGATCTTTTTATATGGAATGTGATTCTCCTTTCATTTGTAAAGTGATACAAATTATAGTATAGTCTTATTTACTAAAAATTCTCCTACTCCCTCCGCCCCGCACACTCTACCACTATCTACGTAATGGGAAAGCTCAGTTCTCCCTGAGATAGCCAATGCCTGCCTTGCAATCCTTACTTGCTCCCTTTTTCCACACTTCCCCTCTTTTTGGTTCTCCCCACACCCCTCTGCACAAGCTTTCCCATTTTATGGGCACCGCATACAAATAAGAATTGTTGCTCCTTTCCTTGCTGCGTCAATGGCTGCTCTTGTGCAGGAAACGGAGGGGGGCTTAGCAGGACTCAGACAAGTTAGAGGGTGGATGCGCCGGGGAGCCACGGCCATCCGGATAAAAAGACTTGATAGTAACAGGGGCCCCTCAAATTGAGGAAACATCTCAGATCGTCTTCCCATTTCTCATCTCTTTTTAATAATACTTAGCCTGAAAAATATTGTGTTCCTTTAAACCAGTTATCAACTCTCCTTTGTGTAACTTGAGTCATTTAATCTTTTTGATTCCACTAGGGTCAGGATGATGACCACTGAAGTTAATTAAATTACAATGAAATATGTAAAGTCCTTCTAAATAGCCACTTAAAGGATACATTTCAGGGAAAAAAAATCTTTTAGGATATAAACAATAACAACACTAAACTAAAAGTAAGAAAATACATAACCTGAAAATGCAAATGAAATCTGGGAACTTAGGCAGCAAGACCCTATTCCTTGTCTCTTAACTCTGGCTTATTGAGGGCAGGGACTAAGTTTTATTTATATTTGCATCCCCTGCATTTAGCATTATGTCAGGCTGAAACAACCAGTATATGTTAGTGGTATGAACACACTTTTTCTTATAATCACAAATCCTGCTTTTCTAGAGATTTGTCTTATTTAACTAGCATTTAATTATAGGGATATATCTACTTTTATTATTTTATTTTTGAGGTTAAGAGAGGCGTTCATTTTGTATTTTCCTGCTATGTAAATTTGCTAGCATTTAAAAAAACATCTCTTATCATTAAGTAATTATTAGTTATGGTATCCCTGGATGGAACAAAGATGGGAACAATCAAGTTAAAAATTGAAATGTTTAATCCTGAACATACAGAGTTCAGCAGTCAGTTTATACCTGACAACTACAAAAAAATGAAGTATTTCTCGCATAATAATTTGTACGTTTAAGTGAGAGCTTATATTTTTGTCAGAAGCAGCTAATGGTTCAAAATAGTGTTTGATTGAGATTACTCCTTCTGAAAGGGGGTATAGTGTAGAAAGCAATGCATTATTTTGGCCCCTTAATTTAATTGAATTCCAAATATCATTAAAAGAAGACTAAATTTTTAATGTTAATCAAAGAGAAAGTGGGATATGAATTAAAACAATGATAATAAACATTGAGTTGGGTAAAATCCTTTGGGGTGCTAAAGTTTTAAGTTAAGTACATGCGGTACAGGGAAATGAGGTACTTGAGAAGTACAATGACAACTTATATATAAATTTAGAGTTCTTCAAGTTTTCCAACAAGCAATTCTGATATCCTATGGGAAAGCACCTTGTAGTTGGGCACTGTTTATTATCACTCCTACTTCACTATGTTCTAAGGGGTTAAGAAAGCTGCTGAAGGTCACACATCACCAGAAGTGGCATCAAATACATAGTGTGACTTTAAATTCATCAGCTCCACTCATCACAGCTCTGGACCCATTTGGCCACCTATGGCTCTATGAGCCAGATAGATGGAAGTGCTTACTGCTAACTTGATGGAGGGGCAACGGCAGGCATTTGAGAACCGACCAGTGGTGTGGCATAAATCCTTTCTACGCAGAATGGTCCCACCAGCATGGACATCATTTGGGAGTTTATTTGAAAAGAGGCATCTGGTGCTTACTACAGACCTAACACATCAGAATCTGCATTTTTAGTGATATTCCTATGTAATTTTATGTACTTTAAAGTATGAAAAGCAATAGTGTAAAGAATTCCAGATGTGAAATCAGGGCACTAGAATTCAACCTCAGCCCTACCACAAACTGGTTGTGGAACTTTAAGTAAGTTTTTAAGACTTTTTAGAGCATGTAGGGGAGTAGAATTTGCTATCCAAAATGTGTCTCTTGCTTGATTATTGTTAAGAACAAAAGACTCAGGAAGAAACTTTGAACTTCCCCCTAACTGGCTAAAAGAATTTAAAATAGAAGGCCTATTTCAGGAAGGAGCTATCACCTTAGATAACTATAGTATAATATGAAGTAGGTGTGGTAGACAGGGAGGAACCTAGCAAGGTCCACTTGATCAAAGTCCTTTCCATGTCCCATTGTCTCTGCAAGGCATGGCAAACAGTTGTTTACCAAACATTTGCTTTTCCATTTCCATGTGAACTGCCTTCCTGCCCTTTGAAATCCCAAACTATTACCCCCAACATCTTCTTTGGTCTTTAGCTGAATATGATATTTAAGGTGATGGCTTTGGTCATTTTGGAGATTACTCAGTTTTCCTGGGTTTCTCCCATGTATACTTGCTACTAAGCTTTCTTTGATTTTCTCCTGTTATTCTGTCTCATGTCAATCTAATTCTTAGACCAGCCTCTAGAGGGTAGAGGAAAATTTCTTCCTCCTCCACAAGCATCAGTTTCTTCATCTGTAAAATGGGGACGATAATATCTATCCCAAAGGTTTTTGTGACGATTATTTGAATAAAAGTGCCCAGACCCCAGCAGATGTTTAAGAAAGGTATGCTGAATCCATATGCAAACCCACAGATGTATAAAAAGACAGCTCAGGCACTCAGAGAATTTGGTGAATTCTCGATTTCATGATTATGTTGCACTAAAAACTAACTGTGTTAGAATCCATTTAAGTTAAGCTTTCTGGGATATCCACATTTCATGCCCTAGAGATTTGCTACAGAATTATTCTCAGCAGAGCAATTATAGGTGAGGCTGCCCTATAATGAGATATCCTTGCTAGTTCATTAAATAAACCCCCTTGGATGGGCTCCAAAATGGACCTGCCTCATATCAAATTCCATTACACTGGAAATAATCTTATAAGGCCCTGGTGTGAGTTCAATCGTCCTGGATACCTAATGTTTACCATAAAGGGAATGTGTTCTAGAACAATGATTCCCAAAACTGGTTCTCAGACCAATGATTTACTGATTCAAGGGGGAAAAATAATAAAGCCAATTTAGTCAACTTTTCATAAAATTAAAATACAATCTATTTAAAAAATACCCTTTATTCTGAGTATGCCCTTTCTGTTTTCTATCTTTTTTTATTTTTGGTCTTAAACTGCTCCAGATTTTTATAAATAATAATGGTATTAGGTGATAATTTTTATAATGTTTTTACACAATACAAATACAATGTCACCCCTCTCCCCCAATTTTTAAAAAAATTTTATGGGTCCTTGAAATCCAAAAATTCTGAATCACTGTTATAGAAACAACTGCTTAAAAGGAAATGCTTTTTTATGAAGTTAGTGTTGGGCATAGAACATTTTAAATTAGGGACCAAACTAGTACAGAGTTCTAATTAGAGGGCCAATCTGTTCAATGTTGACGTATGACAGAGGAGAGTATTCCTCACACTGCGACATGCACAAAGACCACTCTTGTGCACTGCATTTTAGCAGATCTCGATTCTGCAGGCCTGGCACAGTCCAAAGTTCTGTATTTCCAACACACTCACACTTAGAGTAGCAAAGGCATAGTGGTTAAGCTGGTGCGCTCTGAAAGCACACCACCCTGGTGCAGCTCCTCGATCTACCATGTCCAGCTGCTGACCCTCAGCAGGTTACTTAACTCTTGGTTTTCTCATTAGTAACAAAATAATAATAATAATAATAATCCTATCTCATAGGTTTGTTGTGATAATAAAATGCAACCATGAATGCGACATTCCCAGAATGTAAAATACAGTACCTGACACATAGAAAGAGTTCCATAAATGTGAGTTATTACTCTGACTTTGCAGATCAGTGACTGGAGCACCAAGATATTAGAAAAAGATTAGCACCTCCAGGGGTTCCTACGTGATGAAATCAGAAGAATTGAAAGTTCTGGTTGGTAAGGGATAAGCTGTGTGCTGTCTTCTTTGGCTAGTTCAGTGAGATTGTTTGAAGCTGTGAATCTTGAAGGGTGTATATAGATCTGTTCTAATTCGAAAGGTGGAAGCCTATTAATTACTATGATCCTATGAGTAAGATTGAAATGATGGTATTGTTTAGGTTGAATGGTACAAACTTAGAAGAACCTTTGATAATTTCTTGGAGTGTTTTTCCTATTAGTGGCAAGAAAAATCTGATTAGCACATTCTCAGACCTTTATGTTTTCTATAAGTCTTTACTTTGTTAATAATTTTTCTTCTCCTCATGAAAGTGCAACTAGAGCGTTTATTAATTAATCTCTTCCTATTTGTATTGACAGCCAAGCAATTTATTGAATAGTGGTGTGTACTGCCTAATATGCAAATACAACTGCATGAGGCCAGTGCTCTGTATTTTTCCTTGTAGAACCCTTACTATTTTTATGGTGGGTGAATTTATATAGTTGTCCTTTAAAAATTACAGGGAATAGCATCTAGGCATGAAAACATGATTTAATATGAATTTGTGTTTCTATCTTCAGCTTATACCTTTTGCTCTATTGGTGAGACTTCTGACGTGAATACAAACACAAGAGCAAACGACAAAACTTAACGAAGATTGATGAGACAAGGACTAATCTTACCTACATAACTGGTTCAACTTTATATAGGGAAAAGAAGGCATGGAATTAATACTTTGTCAAGAGCACGAGGAAACCAACATGTAAGCAGAATATTCCTAATGGGTTTCTTAGAGGCATTGGAAATTATCATGTCAATTAATAAATATTCATAAATCTCCAGGGCCTTTCCCAGTTTTTACTTTCCTATTTCTTTTCTCTGGTCTTACCTTTAACCATAACCAGTCTTCTGTGTACTCGTACAGCTGACTTGTACCACCCAGTTGGCAAGCATTTTGTATGCCTTACAATCTCTCCCACGTAATAAGCACTCTATGGGAAAGTTGCTGGTTATCTTTCAATATCCATTGACCCCTTCTTCCTCAGTATTAGGACTCTGAATGTTAGGGCCAACCGGAATAGACTATATTTTTCAGCCTTCCTTGTGGGTTTGTGTGGCCACATGATTAAATTTGGGTCAATGAAAAAAAAATGGAAACGGTGTGTGCAACTTCTGTGAAGTGTGCTTATAGAGACACAGTGTGCCTCTCTCTTTCCTTTTTACCTCTTCTGCCTGGCTAGAATGTGGATATGATGATACTAAGGAGCTACCATTTTGGATCATGAGGTCAAAACCACATCTGGAGGAACTAAATAGAAGCTGGCACCTTGATGATCATATCATACCAGCACTTAACAACCTAAATTTGTGTGTGAGAAAAATAAAGTCCTATCTTTCTTTAGACACCATTATTTTGAATTTTCTGTCACTTGCAGACAAAGCTAATCGTAACTTATACACACTCAAATATTTGTTGATGATCTGTCTCTCAGGTGTGATACTTAACATTATGCCGTGGTATCTGTCATCCATCCTGTCTTACTCAAAGCCTTTAAAAGGGAGAGATCCATTAAAGAATACCTGAGAACATTCAGTATTGAAGAAGTTAAATTTAGGAGAAAAATTTAGGAGAAGAAAGGGTTAAAGGAGTTAAAAATCTTTTTCCATTCCCAGTAGCTTTGGTTTATTAAGAGACAGTCTAGGTAAGATTTCAAAGTTAACTTCCGAGATAATTAGACAAAAGCTAGGGCAGATGTCTAAGCTAAGTTTTGGTCCCGAAATAATTACCTTTGTTAATTACCAATAATTAGTGTCAGCATCCAAAGGTTTCCTAAAAACCCTTGGGAGGGGGGAGAGGGAGAGAGAGAGAGAGACAGAGAGAGAGAATGTGCACAAGAGAGAGTTCTGACTCTCTCAGAACACGAGCATTTGTTAGTACAATTATTTGGGGCCATTAAAACCTGATTCAAATTTTACAATTTTGAACACTGGGTATTTTGGAAAACTGGATATTTTCTTCCAGTTAATGTAGATATCTTTGGCTTCTACCTAGACTTAATATGAAGGTTGTATCATCATATATATATTGAAATTTACATCATTATTATAGATATTAAGTATGTGTTAAATTAATATATATCTTTTATTTTATGCCTTTTTCATTGCCCAAGTGATTACTTTTCTTTATCTATAAAATTATACCTTTAACCCTGCCCTTTACCCCCCTCGAAAAAATTTCAGCTGGAAATGGCCCTAGCAGAAGTGCCAAGGGTCCTTCCTGGCAACCTTCTTTAGCATCCTTTCCTCAGTCAGAGGTTGCTGAAATTTCACTCAAAAAATAGCAGAGTTCTCGGTGGTTTGTGAATAACTTAATCTGAGTGGGCGTGCTTTATATCGTTCACAAGTTTACATAGTGCATCACTCTTCTCTTCTTTGTGTAGATGACCCTTTACGAGGACACAAGTATTTCTAGACACATCTATTGGTTTGCTAGCTCATCACTTCATATATCTAGGGGCCTCCTTTTTGTTCTTAGACTTTCTTTTTAATATTTCAGGGCACCATTGTCTGGTATTGTCCATTAGTAATTCACTGTAGAGGCAGTCATTTTAACTGGCAAGTAACCATGGAAATAATACTTTACTCTTTAAATCTCCATCACAAACATCTCACATTTGACTCCTGCTCATGTCCCCCTTCCCATGGTGGATCAATCACTCCTTTATGCCATCTCTATTTAATTGTTTCCTGCTTTGTTGCCTTCACCAGACTGTTAGAGGAAAGGGACCACGTCTTAACTCATTTTTTATATCTCCAGTGGCCACTAGGCATATCTAGAATGCATTGAAAATTTCTTGTAATTAATGAAATATGCAGTCACCAATATTGCCAGCCTAATGGGACTTCTAGTTATACACTTTGGTCTTTCTATAGGTTCAGTGAGTCATGAGAGGGAGAAATTTTCCCACTAACTATTTTGTGTTTTAAAGGTGATTCTCAAGTTTCTTTTAGTCCATGGGCTATTTCTTTATGCCAAGATATTGGCAAACTTACCTGTTTCCAAAGAAAAAAAATAATGATTCATAAAGCTCACTAGAATGGGAAGGAAAGGGAAGTTTGATGATAAAGTAAAATGGTGTTATTTTGTTTTTAGTAAGTATCATGTATAAATTATCAGCCCATGTTAAAAAGTAAAGATGGCTACATTTAATCATGAAGACTACATATTAAAAGGGGACAATTCATATACTCATTAACTGCCTACTTCTAGGGCATCTATATTCTACCCACCACCGTTTCACTAAAACTTTATGGCTTTTATAGGTGTACATCTAAATTACAAAACCAGCTACATTTTTATATATGCTACCATTCACCGCAGGGTTTGTTAACAGAGAAAAAGCATAAGGCATACTTTTGGGGTGATTTCTATATGTCAGGTACACACAGGTATATTAATTTCAGCATATCTTATTTGCTTACATAAACCGAGAACCACATAATCCTGTTATTATTCAATATTTTCACCCCATAATCACTGCTCATTATGGTATGATCAGAGCTGCTCAATGTAGTCCCAACTCTCCATTTCACAGCTTCTCATCACCAATTTATATTTTCTTTAATTCCATACCTCCAATGCTGTTCTGAACTGTCCTGCTGCCACGGCATATTTCTTTTGTCTGTAGCAGGAGCTGGCATCCTTTAAGGCTACTTGAAGCCATTTGTCAATCTGAGGCAGAAAGCTGAAATGAGGTACATGCAAGGGGTCTACTATTTCAGCAGCTTGACACGTTGGCTGAATCCCAGTGGACACGAAAGTTTCTACAAATTCATAGCTCACATCCTCTTCATCGACATAGACCAACTTCCCCTCCACATCCATGATGTTCTTTAAGGGGATGTGAGGCAGAGGCATGGTCATCAACGGGCTGTCAAGTTCCATTATCTTTGCCTCTTTCCTTCCAGCTGGCTTTTCTTCACCTTCTGCCTTCCTTTTAAAGGCCACTTTCTCTAAATCATTGCTTTGTTTTTCTTTGATGCTCTTTGCCATTTTTATTCTTTCAACTGTGATTTCTACCTGTTTATCCCCACAGGTTTTCTTAATCTCTTGTGACATTTCCAGGATACTGGGTGGGTTTGCTAAGGTGGACATTTTCTTGCTTGTGTTTATCTTTGGAACAAGCTGATCCGGACAGACCTTATTAACTGTATTCTCCAAACCCCTACTGCCTCCTGAATCCATTTATTCCTCCCTGAAACTCCTGTAAGGATGAAAAGGGTGAGAAGAAGAAAAAGAATTAAAACAATATTTTGAAATTCCAATGGTTTAAGACTATAGTGAAATTCATTTCAAACACTGTTGTACTCATTTACAATTTATAATTGTAATACTCAATTATAGGTATTTATCACCTTAAAGTAAGGCTGCATGTGCATCATCTGTTGACTGTTTTACGAAGGAAGTGTATGTTTCCATCTCAAAACTCACCAAGAATTTGTCGAAAACACATTTAGACAATGTCTTAAAGAATGATCATCTATAGCTGAACAATATTGAATGAACGTTTTTAGGGGGTGCTCAAATTCATCACATAGGAAAATCTTATACTTAGCCACTGAGGTCAAAAAAGACAAAAAAAAATCCATCTCGATATTAATTTCCTCAGAAAGGCAGGTGGTCTAGAACTCATTATAAAGTATACCGCTAACCTGCATAATAGACTTGGGAGTCTAAAGAAACCACAGCTGCTTCCCGTGAAAAGCTTCCAGAAATGTGAGCACAATGTTTCCTCGATTAGTTTCTTCTATTAGCAAAGAAAATCTCAAGTTTAAGCAGCTTTAAAGATAACTATTATTCAGAACTGACTTGAAAGTAGAAGAACATGACCTTCAATCTCACATTAGATGTGCAGCCACATATTCATCTTGAGTCTACTGTATTAATATTTTTGTAGCAGTGGTATCAATACTGTCCCTTATATGATGATGAGGCATTTTCCTAAATCACTAATGTTCAGAACAACATAATAACTAACAGTCTTTTGAGTCAAAGCTTTCCACATTCTATCTCTGCTTCTATATTAGTTTCAAAATATAAAACGTCCTAAGATTTAATGATTATATAGTATGGTTAGTGCCGATTTTTTAAGACTCTTTTACCTATCATATTCTGTCCTGGAAACAACTCTGTAGGGTAGATAGGAATAAGGATGATATTTTTCAAAGAAACTAAAGGATAGACAGGTTAAGTTGCTCATCCAAGTCACACTGTTGGTCATTAGCAGAACCTGGATTGCTATTTCTCTCCTGGGACTTCCACTCACTAACTCCTAGCCTAGGGTTCTTCCTCTAAAGCATGCTGTTCTTCAGGATAGCGAATAGCAAATTTATATCAGAACAAAAAGAAAAGAGAAAATGCAAGAAAGAAGGACTGAGTATGATATAAGACAACAATGAGATTAAAGCTAACACGCTTGCTTCTTTTCAACTACCACAAGGACAGTGCCTGACTCAAAATAAAGTCTTTGAGTAGCTTCTCAAAATTTATGCTTTTGTTAATGTTGTTGATTATTTTCATTTGTTTGAAAGGTAGCAGTTTGCCTACAGAAACCCTTTAAAACACCCTGAACTTTGACTCAGTAATTCTTAAGGGAAGCAAAGGAAGAAACAAAATGGTACATAAGACTCTAACCTCTGAGGCACTTGCCTCCTCCCTGCCATTGTACATTTGTGATGTCAGAAAGCTTTAGGTCAAACATGGACATATCAGAAATTCTGCTATGATGATCTCATATTATCTCACAGGAAAGACTGAGTTCCAGTAATTCCAATAACAGCTATCCTGGATTCCCCACTGATTTATACTAACATGTTAGAGTTGTGTGTATATGGGGGGAAAACACATAAAAGATTGAAATTTTTGCATCTGTGTTATACTCAGTACTGAAGGAGACCATCAAGGCTGGGGATGATGGGCCCCATCAAGACAGCTTTACTTTGGGCAAAGCCCTGTTTTCTTTTCCTCTCTTAGAATCATTCCTGACATCCAATTCTTGCATCTTTTGGACTACTAATGTGGCTACTCAGAGTGGGAAGGAGAAAACTGTCTTGACCATGACTCTATGTTATGCTTGCTCTTGTGCCACACATGATTCGGATTGAGTAAAAGTTAGCTTCAGTCCTTGAATTGAGATCTCTGGTGGATGGACGCTAGGGCTATGTGTCTACACCAACAAGTTCCTCTCAGTAGCAGAGATGCAGAAACGGAAGTAGCACAACTCCAACACCCCATATATATGCTGTATGGTTTTTTTAGTGTCACGTGAAATTTTGAGTAAAATTTATATTCCACAGTGTGGCTAAGTTCCAAATAAAATTTGATTCCTATGAATACTATAGAAATTATATTTATGTTCCCCTCTTTGTCCAATGTTGCCTGTGAAGTAAAAGAGATGTGAAGCTCTTGAAACTTGTTTAAAGTTCAAAATATTTGATTCGAAGGATCTCAGATTCATATTCATTCTTACAAGTGACTGCAAAAAACTCTAAAAAGGAAATGTTGGTGGGTGAGCTATTCCAAAATTTTCACGGTACCTCTCAGGTATATTTTCTAAACTCTCTCTCTACTTTAAGCACCAGTGGCTAAAATGTGTTAGAATATCTGTAGTTGGTTGTTATTAGTAACATTTTGAGCCTCGACGGTAGCACTACCTATCTCTTCTGCATTTATTTCACATCTCTTAAACACACGTAAATTAAGTTTATCTTTATAACCACTTCTTCCAGAGGGTAATTGTTCTCCGTCTGTCTGTCTTTCTCTCTCTCTCTCCCTTCCTCTGCCTATTTTTCTTTCAAACTCCTCCACTCCAGTCTTCCTCCTAGCTGTCTCCCACCCTTCCTTGTGCCTGTTTTCTTTGTAAGAAGGAAGGTTTTATTATTTTCAAGAAACAGGCTTCTGAGTATTTCTGCATCAGTCCTTAAACCTCACTCTAGAAATCATAACTTTGGTCTTCAGTGCAGTTTTGTACAAGAAACAATGATAGAGAGGAAAAAGTGTACATGGTGCCTAGAGCACTCAGGGGGAATAAATTTATAAGCAAACGTCTCATTTTCAAACACCTGGAAGATCAATTATTCTAAATTTACCCAAGAAACAATAATTCATGCTCCCTCAAAAACCCAGAATAAATATCCTATGGTTTAAAAGTGGCGTAAATGAAAAACCATGGGCAAACTCAACAAATATTTTTCAACACTGGTTGCAAATCAGGTGATTTCAGCTTCAGATTTAGAGCCTGTTCTTTACAAAAGTTGTTGCACGTCTACAGAAGAGTTATGCAACTGCTCACTTACAGCTTTTTAAACAAATTATAAAACTCCATTTAAATAATTTGAAATTCAAGGCCTTTCACCATCTAGCCCAATGTGTGTTTGCAGATTTATTTAGCACTCCTTCTGTAAACCGCTCTGAAGTCAAGCTGAACTTCTTGTTACTTCCAAAAAGTACTTGTTTTTAGTTTGTCTACTAAGAATTCTCCATCTTCTTGCTCCTGCCTCATCCTGCCTGTCCAAACCTAGCCAGAAGTTATCCATCTCTCCCTCCTCAGAATACCGGCAGCATTTATAGCCCTGACTTTCCACATTGCAGCTATGTGTGAAGGACTTATTTCTTCCAATGGGCTCCCCCAAAGCAGAAATATGCTTTATTTATATCGACTTTAGTTCAGTGCTTTGCATGGAGTAGGCATTCAATAGATGTTGATCAATATGGACGCTGTGAATCAAAGGCTAATTTACAAGTTTTAAGAGAAACAAAATTGGATTTTTCTAAAGGTATGGACTATAACTTTGTAGAAGTTGTTTCTGAGGTGTTTGGCTAGATTTTGTTTTGTTTTGTTTTAAATTTGGTCCTGGATAAAGTACATTTTCTTCTCTGATAGTTCAAGTGAATCATGTACCAAGTAGATTTAAACTATCAACCTCTTCATTTTTTTTTAGTAGTCAAGTTGATTAACATGACATTAGTCAGTGTTCCTGAGGCAATGAGTTACACTTTAATCATTACTTCAATAAAAATACTTTTAGAAAAAACTATTAGACAATCATTATGTATGTCAAAGAAGTATTCACTGATAACATTCTGTAAAAATGTCCATTCTTTAATTTAGAAGACAGCACCATAAAATTGATTTCCTCACAGAGACATGCCTTGAAAAAAGATCTCCAGCAAATATTGATAGGAGACATTTGAACAATCTCCAGGGTTTTATAATAAATACAGCACAAGAAGCAAAGAGAGGTTAATGTTCAATCATTTCCAGGGGATAACCATTTAAAATTTATTCAATGGACTTTCAACGCATTTATTTTTTTCTTCAAGCATTTCATCAAGCATTCTGTTCTATGTGGGAATTTCTATTACTTCACAGATACAATCAGTAGTTTACATGGCTATTAGTACCACAAATTATTTATTACAATTTCAATTGAAATAGGTAGTTCAAACATGGGCAATTCAGAAAAAGAGAATCCTTAAAATGTGCAGTCTGAAACATTCAACATCACAGTTGCTATGGTTTTCTTTCTTTAAACAAAAAAAAGAAAAGGATCTAATTTTAACTTGTGGTTAAATGTAACCAGAGAGACATTATGAGGAAAAACATCTTGCTTGTTAGTCCACTAGTACACCTTGATATTTTTTAAAACACATCACAAAAGATTTCTTCAATCCAATCATTATTTATTGAACACCCTCTAAGAGCAATGTATTGTGCTAGGTAATATGAAGGAAACTAAAGATGACCAAACAGGGTCTTGGCATTCCAGAACTCATAGCTGGGGCTAGGGGTGGAGGATGGGAAGGATGGTGTTTAGATAAATAACTTTATACAGATGAGACACTCTCTCACTAGACTGAACTGCTGGAGAGGCGGAAATATATTACAATTCTTTTTCTATTCTGATGTCTAGTTCCTTCAGAGCCTGGAAGGTAATAGACCTTCAAAGCACATTTGTTATTCAAATGAGTGCGTGGCTGAAGTGAGTACTATGGTAGCAATAAATGGGCATGCCTCTATGGGAACGTGGAACTGATGCAGTTTCAAGAAATTTGCTTTTTAGAAGAGGCAGAATGAGTGGTGTCCCTATCGGGCAATTTTTCTTCTTTTTTATTCAAGTACCCATAAAGAATAGTTCACCATTTTCAGAAGTGGGAGTGAATTTGGCTCACGATGTTAAGAAATATAAACTAAGACATAATGCGTAGTATTATATAAATAATAAGAACCAATGGGTACTCCCTGTTTACAAAGTCCTCTCACTGGATTACCCCATTTGTTTCTCACAACTACTCTTTTGCATAAATATCATTGCTCTCATTTTACTAACGAGGAAATCAAGAGATTAAACCACTTGCAAGAGATTACCAAGAGAGCTTATCAGACCTAAGACTTAAACCCAGGACACTTGATGTCAAATTCCATAACTTCTGGACCACAGGATAACACATTCCTATGCATTGCACCACCATTTGACAGGGATTTGTACTTTCCTTAATTAAAAATTTTTTTAAAAATTTAATAACCATGTATTTAACTTTACGCTGTTTTATTGTATGGGACTCCTTTTAAAATGGTAACAAAATGAATTGGCAATTTCTGGTTAACAAGTAAATGAACCAAATTTGTTGAGAAAGGCATTCGATTTTAGGTGTTTTTTTATAAGATCATTAGTTGCAAGTGTTAAGTATGGTCACGTTATAGTCTGGCAGTCGTTAAATTCAGGAAAAAACTGATGTGAATGCTACATTTCCACATGGACGGCTGCCAGGGATTTCAAACTTGAAATTACCTAACCATTTGCTCATCACTAAGTCACCAAATGGGAAGAATGGCATCAAAGCAACTGTACTTCTTTGTCCCTGGTGTGCTGTAAACATTTGCCATGGTGCATCAGAGAGAGCTCTAGAAAGGCGTCTTCATCAAGGTATTATGTAGTGGAAAGAGCATTCAGTTTGGAGTTACAAGATTACATGACAACATCCTCCTCCAGGCCCTATGACTTCCTCCCTAGGTTATTGCAATTGTTTCTTCACACACAGCAGTTGAAGTCATCCTTTTTAAATGAAAATCAGATCTCACTAAGTTCTAGCTTAAAACCTTTCAATGGCTGCCCATAACATCTAGAATAGAATATAAATCCCATAGGCCTCTGCTCCCTCTGAAAACTCATCACATGTCCTTCCTCCTTTCTACTACGTTGCCACCTCCTGACTTTTATTCCGTTCTGTTAATTTAACAAGTGCATTCTCACGTCAGAGCCTTTGCACTAGCTGAGCTGGAATATTCCCTTCACTATGTTTCACATTACTCAGATCATACCCGAAATGACTGTTCCCAAAGTAACTTCCTCTGATCAATTAAAGTAATCACCTCCCAGTCATATATCAATTTTAAATCTCTCCATACCACTTAGTGCTATTTATTTATATATATATATTTCATTAATATCTAGCTTCCTCCACCACAATATAAGCTCCATGAGAGAATATACCTGTATGCCCAGTTCACTGCTATGTATTCAGAATGTGTTCAACTGAGTAGGTACACAATAAATATTTGTTGACTGGACAACTGGATGATTGTATCTTATCTTATTGCATACTTAATGAAGAATTTAAAATTATCTCTTTTGTTCCTGCTGCACCACATTATAAAAGTTTAGACAGTTTCGTTGGGAGTAACCTAAACACAAGCTAGCTTTTTACAAATTGGCTTCACCATGGAAAGCTTCTCTAGGCAGTGTGGCATCCTGATTCTTTCTTTTCTTCCATTTTTATTGTTTGCTACTCTAAGTCAACAATATTTATGATGCACCTGCCTTGGTCTCTTTTATTTTAGTCTTTGTTAGGGAGTAAATAATTCCACTGATTCTTTGTTAACATAAAGTATGGCTAATTCAGAACCAAAAGCATAAGAAAAATCAGACATTTTTGGGAAGTGATAACGGTACAACTTGCTCTCTTTACAAGTGTGGTCCATGAGGACATGACGGCTCTTCTCTAAAATCCTTCATCTAATTTGATTGTAAAAACAATAACTCATTTTCTGTGGCAGGAATATGAGAGTAGGGAAGGAATGTTTCAGTGTACTTCAGAGACCTGTGGCTACGTTTCTTCTTGAAACATAAGTGCAATCAGTCTGCCAAATTCATGGGCATCCTGAGAGAAAGTCTGAATCTTGTTCTGTTTCTTTGCAAACACTGCTCTGTCGCTCTATAAAAGTGATGCAAGTTTCTATTTGCTTAAGAGGCTGAGGCTGTACAGAGGTCTAAAGAAAAAGTTTTTTCTCCTTTAACTTTGGTCAACTCTTTAATTCTGTTGATATAGTTCTTAATTCTTAGACTTTCACATTTTATTTCTTAAACCATAACTCAGACTTGTGGGAGGGTAGAGATGGAGAGGCTTTCAACATACTCTAATCTAATCTCCTGATTTTGCTGATGAAGAAATGGCGTCACGGGCAGGTGAAATGGCCTGCTCATGGTCACATAGGAAATCAGTGCTTATAGCCACATCTTGCAGCTCTCAGAATTCTTTCTACCTCACTCCACTGCTTCCCACCACAATACACAAGGTAAATGGTTATCACAATTGCCATTTCCAAATGAAGAAACATATATTGGACAGTTCAGTGCTTTGCTTGCAGAGAGCCACAAAATTAATGAACAGTAACCATGAAGACTTCTCATCTTTTGACCTATTCTTTAAATTACTTAACTATATTTTCTCAAACATGTTTTAAAGTTAAATCTATTCAGAGGTGGGAAATGTATCTTTAAAAAAATAAACAAAAAATCTCCAACTTTTTATTGGAAATAATTTTAAATTTACAGAAAAGTTGCAAGAATAATATCGAAAACTATCAATTGCCCTTTACCCATGTTTACCAATTTTAAACATGTTAGCCACATCTATAATTCTCTTCCTAATATGTGTGTGCATGCGTATGTGTAGTGTAAACAGGTATAGACAGACACACATATACATCTATAATAGATTATTTGGTTTTTTGGAGTCATTTTCAAGCAGGTTGCATACATAAGGTCTCATTACTCCTTATTACTTATTACTTCAGTACACATTTCTTAAGATCAAGGACATTATCATTCAATAACATACAGTTATCGAACGTATGGAGGTTAACATTGACATAATACTATTGTCTAATCTATCGTCCCTTTTCCAGTTTTGTCAGTGTTCTTGATAATGTCCTTTAATATTTTTTCCTCCAATGTAAGATTCAGTCTAGGATAACGTATTGGATATAACTGTCATGTCTCTCTAGTTTCATTTATTCTGGGATGGTTCCTCAGCCTTTCTTTGTCTTTCATGGCATTGGCACTTTTGAAGAGTATGAGCCAGCTGTGTTATAGAATCTACCTCAATTTGGGCTTGTCTGATATTTCCACATGATTAGATTTAGGTCAAGCACACCCAGTCAGAATACTACAGAATGATGTTATGTCTTTCTCTAGGTATCACATTCGGAGGTAAACAATGTCCACTTGCCTTTCTTTGGTGATACTCATTTTAGTCACATGGTGAAGACATTATCTAGCTTCTCCAAACTAGTTAAAGATTCCCCCATTGCAATTTATAATCTGTCTTGAGGAGACACTTTGAGACTATGCAATTATTCTGCTCCTCATCAAACTTCCCTCTCTTGACTAGCATGCACTGATAGTTCTTGCTTGAACCAATGTTAACTATGATAATTGCAAAATGGTGATTTTACCTTCCCAATTCACGGTATTACTAGAATGCTCAGAGGCATGGTTGGCCACCACTAAAGAATCTGATAGAAACATGTTTACCCTGTCTTTTCTGCAAAACTTTGTTGTTTCTTGACTTTGTCTATTCTTACTTTTTCTAAAAAAAGTAAAACCTGTGCTTTCAAGAAACACAAATTAAGTAAAAGTATACTAAAACATTTAAATAATAGGCACTTTTATTTTAAAACAGACATTTTTAAATATGAAAAGTGAGGGGCCAGCCCGTGGCCAAGTGGTTAAGTCACGTGCTCTGATTCTGTGGCCCAGGGTTTTGCTGGTTCGGATCCTGAGCACAGACCTAGCACTGCTCATCAGACCATGCTGAGGCAGCGTCCCACACAGCAGAACCAGAAGGACCTACAACTAGAATATACAACTATGTACTGGGGGGCTTTGGGGGGAATAAAAAAAAAAAGATTGGCAACAGATGTTAGCTCAGGGTCAATCTTTAAGGAAAAAAATAAAAGAGATCTACTTATCTACCCATCTATGGACGACAAGCCATTTCAGGGCATAAACAGCTGAGCCAAAAGTAGGGCTCACCTGATTCTTCGTGAGATTTTCAGTTTGATATTTTACTAAAGATAATATAATTATGAAGTACTTTCAAATAGAACTAAACAGACCTTGTATATTTGTCTTCTGTATATTTGTTTAAGTTGTTTTTGCACAAATGACTCTTTTACATTTAATTTGACTTCATTGCCTCCCTTCTGGAAACCAACAGGCTCAGTTGACAAGCCTGTGAGCTTCTATTGGCCGCTGCCTTCCTTCCCAGTGAAAGGCACAAAGCAGTAAGCATGGTGCACCTTCGCCTCACCCCCGCCACACCCCTCTGCCTCTGCCTCAGGTTGCTCAAAGCACAGATCCCCTCTTAGCCCTGTTCCCACGCTTGAAACACACAGCCTTATTTCAAGGTGTAGCCAGCTCCCCGCTACTTTCCTCTGGGATATAAAAGGGGGTTAGGGGACAGAGAAAGCTCTCTGGGCCTCTCTTACCATACACCCTAGACTGCCCCTTCTCCTCCATCAAAAAAAAAAGAAAGAAAAATAATAATTTAATTTCTTAGTTTATTTTTTTTAATATTATTATTTTAAAATTTCTTCAGAATCTTTTTCTAGTATCAGTAATGATGCTTATTTTTCAGAAAGGCATTTGTCTGTGGGAGAAATTAATTTTAGAAATAAGATAGAGGGGATATCAAAATTGTTTAGAAATATATTTTTTACTTTTTCAATCAGGTTTCAATTACATTTGATGAAGATTTACAGGTTTACGAAGTTGAGAAATATTTGAAAACTGATTGTATATTAATCATCCGCTAATATTTTCCCAGGTGATCTCAGGAAAAGAGAACCGTAAAGTCAAAGGACTGCTTGGAAAACAATGTTTTGATGTGTATCAAACTTAAAACGGAGACGTACTTTTTAAATTACTATTCTGACAATCTGAATTTGTGGAAATAGATCATTCAAACTATTCGGTTTTCAAACTTAAGCTTCTGCTTATGGGTGGAGTGGAGTCATTTGTAGCAGATCAGAACTTCTGTTGAGAACAAATAGAAAAGCAGGATAAAATACCAAACCATCTGTTTGAGTGTACTGGAATGCTGGGGAGGCAATGAGAAATGGAGAGGGTATAATTCCTTCATCCAAGTGACCCGACTATTACAGCCATTTTCACCCTGAGAATCTCAGTCTTTCAACTAACGAAGGAGCACCTCTGGGTGACAGAGAAACCTGCACAGTCTGGGTAGATATCTGGGGCGCCTCAAGTGCAGAGATGTTTACCAACCAGAAAAGAGCGCCAATTCCTGGGGCTACATGAGGCAGGATGCTGAAGACCTAACTGGGAAGTTTCCGACAAGCGATGCAAAATTTTGGTGGTCTTGTGAGACAAGGACCCACCGGAGGAAGGGCCTTAGAGAAACATCAGACTTTTAGCTGAAAACTCTTGAGAACCAGAGTGAAGCAGAGGTAGACTCTTTCCAGAACTGGAACCCAGCTCGACGTGGAACAGCCCATGATAATTTAATTAAGATGAACTACCATGTTATCTGCCTAGTAAAAGGGACGATGAATCCATTATGGAGGAATATACATCATCTCGATGCCCCTCAATCTTTTATCCACAACATTCAGGCTTTAATGAAAAGTTATTAAGTATGCCCCAACCTCCCTCAAAGATAACATAATCAAAAAACCAAAAGACAATAGAAATATACCCACAGGGGAACATGCAGTCTACTAAGGAATTTAAAAAACTCTAATATGTTCAAGACAACAGAGGGCAAGATGATAAAGATGTAAGAATTTTATCAGAGTATTAGAATCTTAAAGGATTAAATGATAATTCTAGAACTGAGAAATATACTAGCTGAAATTTGCTCATTAGATGGATTAAATAACTGATTTTTAGATGCAGTAGAAGATAGGATTAGTAAACTCAAGAAACAGTAGAAAATATCTGAATTTAAACAGAAAAGTAAAATAATGGAAAATACAGAAAAGAACTTTAGAGACATGTGGAACGCAGTGAAAAAGTCTAACAGAAGTGGAGTTGGAATCCCAGAAGGAGCAGAGAGTGAGAATGAAGCAGAAGCAAGAAGGAACTGCAGTGAGGAATGAAGAGTAACTGTAAAAGTAAGTAAGCGAGAATACACATACAAAAATAAATACTGGTTTTTAACTGTATAAAACAACAACAGAAGTGTTTCTACCAAGTTGAAAACATTGTAGAATTAAAAGAATGGCAACAATGAGACAAAAGATGAGAAGGGTAAATGGAGGTAAAGAATTCTAATGTTCTAAAATTATATGAATTTGGCACAAAAATAATTTGTATTAGATTGCAACAAGTCAAGGATTCATGTTCAGGTTTCTAGGGTGAAAATTGAGGAAGAGTAAAAGAATATATAAGTGACAAACTAACACAGGGGAAAATTAATTATTTTTGACTAATCCAAAAAAAGGCAAGAAATGAAAGAAAAAAGATCAAATAAAAACCAGGTAGCAATATGGTAGATATAACCCAAAATGCATCAGCAAGATTTAAAAGTACTAAAAATTCCAATTAAGAGTCCTCACTGGGAAAAAACACGAACCCCAGCTATATTCTGCTTAGAGATACACTTTAAATACAAGGACACAGAAAAGTTGAAAATGAAACCACGCAGAAAGATGCAGCTAGCAAACATCAACCTCGAGAATGGGATGTCTCAAACTCGTATCAGACAAAGCAGGCTTTATGGTAAGAAGCATTACTAGACATGGAGAACGTGTCCTAGTTATTAATTTATTGTCTCTCAGCTCCAAAAGTACCCTTCACCCTACATTTGCTGGAACCAAATTCTGCAGACTACAATTCTCTTTTTCAGCTGGCTGGAGTACCTTACCAATAGAGGTTACTGGAGAAACACCACAAGGCAGCAAGAGGAAGAACGATGGGCTTATCCCTCAGGTGTTCTGTTTCAGCCAGTAGCAAGTGGATGGGTTTGGAGGGGTCCTGGGAGCATTTACCTCTGCGGGTGGTGGCCCTCACAGTTCAGCGGATGTGTCTTTTTGGGCAAGTTTCTTCACCACATCTTCGCTGCTCTCCTAGTTTCGAGGCAAGGTGATTTCATCCTAGTTAACCATTTGTGGCCAGCGAATTCCAGGGGCAGCCGCGCCCTCTTCTCAGAGGTCTGAATCTTAGCCTTGCAGGACCTCTCCTAAGGTTCCAGGTTCCTTTTTTGTTCACTTTCCCTCAGTCCTACGAGGAGAAGCCCTCACTCTGCGGGTTCTACCTCTATAATCCTTGGAGCTCTCTTTCTGTTCCTTTTAGTAGTTAGCCACTTTTTAATCCAGTTAATTCTTTGTAGCAAATCTGAATAATGTAGTTTCTATCTTCTGACTATACCTTAACTGATACAGAAGGATATTTTATAACAAAAAAGACTATACTAGGAGGAGAAAACACAATTCTAAACCTGTATTCAGTCAATAACATGGCCTTAAAATATACAAAGCAAAAAATTCACAGAAATAAAAGGAGAAGTTGACAAATCTCCATAGTGGGAAATCTTAGCACACCTATTTCAATAGCTGATGGAATTTCAGGGCTACCCCCACCCAAAAAAAAGAAAGAAAGAAAAGTAAAAGAAAAAAAAACCTTCAAGGACATAGAAGTTCTGAGTAACACAAGTAACAAACTTACCCTAATTGATATGTGCAGAATACAGCACCAAAGGACATCAGAATGCACATTCTTTTTCAAGTGCACCTGAAACCTTTACCAGACTGGACCATGGCTCAATCATAAGTCAAACCACAACAAACTTCACATTTTACATGAAAATACAAAGGGTCAAGGATAGCCAAGTTAAACTCGAAGAACAAAGCTGGAGGATACAAACAGTGAGATATTGAGAATAATTATAAAGCTTAAATAATTAAGGCAGTATGGTTTTGATGCAAGGGAAAACAATTAGACCACTTGAACAGAATAAAAAGTCCAGGAATAGACCCAAACATAAATGGCCATTTAATTTATGAGAAGAGTGACCCTACCGTAGAATGGGGAACATTATGTTGTTTTAGTAAATGGTACTTGACTAAGTTAAATGGAAAAAATGAATTTGGCTCCTACCTTACATAACACATAAAAATCAATTCCAAATGAATTGTAAAACTCAATGTAAAAAACAACATTAAAGTTTTTAGAAGAAAACAAAATATTTTCATGACTTCGGGGTAGGCAAAGATTTCTTAGGCAGGATACAAAGAATAATAAATTGGGTTATGTTACAAGTAATATGTACTGTTATGTTATAAGTAATAACTCCTTATGTTGCAAGTAATAACTCTTGTTCATCAAAACACACTGTGAAGAAAACGAAAAGGCAATTCATGGAACGGGAGAAAATACTCGTAATGCATATATTTGACGTAAACTCATATCCAGAGTATGTAAAGTACTTCTATAAATAAATATGAAAAGGCAAATAACCCAGTAGAGAAATGGGCCAAAAATTTTAGTAGATGTGTCACAAAAGAGGATCTACAAATGGCTAGTAAACTTATAAAATGTTATCAACTTCATTAATCATTAAGGAAATGCAAATTGAAATCCCAGGTTAGATGCAACAAAAAATCCACCAGAATGACTAAAATTAAAAAGATAAACAATACCAAGTGCTGACAAATCTATGGCATAACCGGAACTCCTACATACTGCTGATATGAATACAAATTTGTACAACTACTTTGGAAAACTGTTTGGCAGCATCTACGTCCTCCCATATTTTATGTCTGGGTAATTTTTTTCCCCATATACCCAGCAGAAATGTATACATATGCTCAAAAATATATATGGACAGGAATGTTCTCAGCATTATCCATAACAACAAAACACTGAAAATATTCCAAATGCCCATCAACAGTAGAAAAGATAAATAAATGCTGCAATACTTATACAATGGAAAAATACTATATGACAGTGGGAATAAAGGAACTGCAACTACAAGCAACCACATGGAAGAAACTCACAAACAAAATGTTGAGTGAAAAAAGACAGATAAAGAAGAATATATGCTGTATGATTTATTACATAAAGGTCAAAGGTAGGCAAACTTATTTGTGGTGTTAGAAGTCATACTAGCGGTTACCCATGGGCAGGTGGGTAGTAACGGAAATGGGCCAGGAGGGAGTTCCTGGGTTTACCGATACCCTGATTTCTTGATCTGAGAACTGGTTACACAAGTGTGATCTTGTGATTAAAAAAAAAGTATTGAGCTGTATGTTTACAATTTGTCTACTTTACTGAACATATGTTATACATCAAAAAAAGCCTCAAGAAAGTCACAGGTCAGGACAGCCTGAAATTTTACATATCAGAAACTTTGAGTTTACTTAAGGCAAGACTTGCCTAAACACATGTCCTCTATTCCCCCACTTACAATCTCTGCATTGTCTGAAAATGTGAGTGATACAGCAGGGAAAGAATTTGACAGTAAGTCAGGAGTGTTTTTCTACAAAACTCTCCAAGAGGTCAAAACCACACAAAACAAATGAAATGCAGTTCATGCAAGTGGCTTGGAAATGATCAAACTGTGTATATGATGGGTAGCACGGAAGAGATTCTCTGCCTGTGTTTCTGAAGGCCCCAAAGGGTCTGAACAAACTGAACTGGACATGCAGAAGTTACTTTCTATCTTTATCATAATTTTTTAAAGTTCAGTTATGGTCAAGGGAAAAAAATCCTTCTGTGCTTGTTCTCTCAAGACCCAATCTTCCTACAACTGTTTGTGTTATATTCATTGGTGAGTATGATCTTCTGATGACCAGATCAATGACCTCAGGATCAACCCTACTTCAGTCAACACTCAATCCTGGGGAAAAGCTGGGAAGAAGGATGTATCAACAGAGGTCAGTGAGGACCAGAGACAGCAATGACACAAAACCCCTTCCCACTTTGGTTGCCATGAAGATGAATAAGTTTCCCCTGTCCTCTGTCTTGAGCAGGAGGAAAAAAAGGGGAACTACTTGAGGTGGAGAAATAGCTGTGAAAGAGAATTTGAATTTCAATTTTATTAACTATTTACCTGAAGAAGCTATTTGAAATCATTACTGAGTTATCTCTGATTGGAAAGTTTAAATAGTTCCTCTCTCCATTCCCACATTCCAACTTTAGCAGAAATGGGGGTCCAAGAGCTCACTCAATGAATTCTGCTATAAAAATTCATGAAATGGAGGGTTGGCCCTGTGCCTTAGTGGTTAGCTTCTTGTGCTCTGCTTCAGCAGCCCAGGGTTCATGGGTTCAGATCCCAGGCGTGGACCTACAACACCGTTCATTAAGCCATGTTGAGGCATGTCTCCCACATACAAAATAGAGGAAGATTGGTACAGATGTTAGCTCAGGGCAAATCATCCTCAAACACACACAAAAAAATTCAGGGAATGGAAATTTCCTCTGCCCTCACATTACAACTGTACCAGCATAGGGCAACATCTCCTGGTATGAATGTCCTAGACTGAAGTTCTCAAGCCTGGAGGAAGAGATGAATCAGGCTCCTGGAGCGGGTTTTTCAAACTACACCTCTCCCCTACCACATACCCTAACTCCATCCCTTTATTCTTGAGAGCATATTGTAGATATGAAAGATCTGGAAAAATGAAAAAATATTGAGAATTAGGGAAATGGAGAGATAAGTGGAAAATGGAGGTAGTCACCTGCTATTAGAAGATAGGAACAAAGCCAGCTGCCCAGTTTAGTATGGGCCCTAACTGAACAAATTCTGTGACAATAGACAGTGACATGAAGGCCCATGGAAGGTAGAATCTCAGGGAAGAAAATGGGAAGAAATGGCAACTGCATAAGAAGATAAAGCTTCCATGAACTGCAGATCATCCTTCCTTTTCTACATTCATGGGATTGGCCAATGAACGTATGGGCAACATCTGAAGGGATTCTATACATGATTAGCTTGAAAAGTTTAAATTCATATATGGTGTCATTTTTAATGTAAATCAAGTCTTGCCCCTCAGTCTGGTAATGACCCTCACGTTTAACATGATGTTTCCTTCACTGTTAACTACATTAGTGCATATAAAAGATGGGGGAATTCACTGAGGTCTGGACTTTTGAGAGTCTTTAATTAAGCCTTGTCCCCAGTACCTAAGAGGATTTAGATGCCTTCCATGTGTTCCTTCCTCCATTATCTTCCTTCTCTGAGTAGGATTCCATGGACTTATAACACACACACACACACACACACACACACACACACATCTCCCTAAAGTAGAGCCTAGGTAAGTTAGCCTTGGGAATATTTGCTGAGAGCTGACTGTGGAGGCAATGGGCCATTGCAATCCTTTTTTTTCCTACAACTGAAACTTAGGTTTCCAAATGTCTGTTCAACAGGGATGTGAAGTGGTTATTATGTCATAGTTTTGCTCCTTACACCTTCAAGTTAACAAAATTGAACTGATTTCTAACAAGTTAAATGCACACGCGTTTTGGAAGGGGGGTGACAATACAATGTCTTTTCAAGCTACAACTTAGGTGATCTTTGAAGATAGCGTTGAATTCTTCTGCTTGAGTTATGCTGGCTAATAGGAATTTAAGTGATAACTGGTGGGAGAGCATTGAAGCATTCATGCATGGGAAATCAGATGAACACCCACAATGTGGAATTTCCTAAGGAAAGTTATTCTAGCAGAGAAACCAGGCTCAGGATGAGTGCCAGCAACTTTTAAACCAACATGTGGAGTATCATCCTACTAAGTTAACAACTAAACGTGCCCGAAGAAAAGCAAGACCAACATTTTCAAGGCTATATCTTCAAAGACATTTAAAAAACATCAGCTTAAACAAAGTTATATACAACTTCCTTTCTCTGTTGAAGAGAATTTAATCTTACTTTCTTAATTTTGGTTCAATGTACGGCACTCATAGAACTTAAGTAAATAAATCTTATTTACTTTAATAAATCCTAGTTATTAATGAAATTTAATTTATTGATTGACAATTTAATTTTAATGTTTTATTATGTTTTAATAAATCTTATTTCAGTAAATAGCCAGAAATAACAATTAATTCACCTGTGAAAAGGAATTGAAATCAAGAGCTCTAATTCCCATTAGTAATTATAACACTAGTCTTCCTGAAACATTTTCTTTTAAAGGATCCACTTAAAACCATATCAATTTCCCTATTGTCATGCAATTCTAGATTGCAGTGTGACTTCAGCTTCAGCTTCCACTCGTTAAGTTTAAGGAGACGCATTCTAATATCTATCGTGTGTCAAATCAGCTCAACTACCTTGCAAAGTTGCCTAAACTTTGTGAAATATTAGTGGATCAAATATATGAATCCTGAACTTTTCATAGTAGATATCCACAGCTGTACACAGATGTACATTACATCATATGATATATAAATAAATTTACCCCTAAGGTTTTTCAAAACGTACAGGTAAAGCTGAATCGTGCTATTGCACTCATTTTACACTATTTTTTCCCGTCATATAGAGAATTTGGAATAATGTTGGTAACCGTCATGGCCCTTGGGTTCTGTTTTCTCATTTACAAAATAGGGCTAATGATAATATCTGCCTCATGTGGTTTTGGAGAAGAGCAGCAGCAGAAGGCTGCCTGATAATAGTCAGTGCTCGATCAAGGTGAACTATTATGCTACTGCTATCGTCATTTTTATTATTGCTCAGCAATTTTAAAAAAGCAGACAATTAGAAAAATGCTCTTTCTATTGGACACCTGGCTCACGCTCATTCATCATGTATCTTTTGAAATTTAGCCAGAGCTGTGATAAGTTATAGTCTCTACTTCAGTGATCTTTAAGCTAGACTGCTGGAATATTTTATTTTATTAACGTCCCTGAAAAAATTCAACGAGGCTCTTCATGGGTACGAAATGTTACAACTTGAATGTTACTTTCCAGGAAGATGACTCAATATATTTTACCCTAGTTGAGAGACAATATTCTGGGCTCCCCGATGTAAAAGGATTTCAAACTCCTTGAGCATATGGTGTTTACACGGCTTTTGTTACCATAGCCTACCATTGTTGGGGTACCTATTCATCTATTTTCAACTGATGTGTCACATAAAAGGAAAAGAAAGAAAGAAAGAAAGAAATTGCAGTCAAATTCTGTGTAGAGAGACGTGGCTTTAGTCATTGTGTATCTTAATTAGAAGAAATTCTCCAGCAGTAAGGAATAAACTGTGGGTTTATGCCTAGAGATCACTTTAAGGGTCTGGATCTCATGATTATGACTCATGTTTACTTGTTGTCTTCTTTTAAGTTGCAATCAATTTCCAGTGTACTAGTTTCACTGCACAGAAGATGAATAACTTTATGAATTTAGGACAATTTCTATTACAAGCAGTTATTTTCCAGTCTGAACTGTGTGGAAAAAGAAGAAAGAAAAGGAAAAAAAAAAGAGCACTTTTCCTAAATGGCTTTAAAATTATTTCTCTTTGGAAATCCCTTTGAAAATGACCAGATTAGAAGTTTTAGCCATTGGGTTATAATAACACTGATGAGTAACAGATTGAACAGGTACTTCAACGAAAAGTCCACTTCAGGAAGAAAAAAAAATTTCAGTTCTATCTTGATTATGTACTTGTGTTGCACACCATGACAACTCACCAATTTAGGCTGGTTCTATGCATCTGAAAAAGAGGCTGAAAAATTATTTTAAACGTCTCTGAAACACTACACAAAACAGTCCTTCTTCCAGTTGTATCCCTGTCCCCCATATGAGAATCAATATTTCTTTCCTTATTCCAATCAAGACCATGAAGATAACCACAGGATAGATTGGGCAGTGTGAAGGATTCTGGCGCATCTCTGCTTCCAGTGCGTTCTTTTTCTCTTTTTCCTTTATTTACCTTCCCCTTTACAAAAATCCTTGAGCTCTTGTCACACACAAGGAAAAAAAAAAAACCTGTAAAATATTATTATTGGGTCCTAATTGAAGTTATTTTTCCATTTGGAGGACATCCAGCCTCCAATAATATTTCAAACAGAGCATGTGTATGACATCCAATGTCTTAGTGATGAAATCTGAAAGACCCAAAGCACTTTGTTGTTTATAATAACACTATTAGCACATTAAATTCAATCATAAGAGGTTAAAAATATTTCTCAATACAAAGAAAGTTTTCATGCACTTATTTCAAATTATTGGCTTACTAAAAATGGCAAACACTTTGCTGGTGCTCCAAAAACAGAGACCCTTACTGATACCTACAAAGATTTGATAGGTATATATTTTAAGGAATGTGAAATGCAAATTTTAAACAAGCTTGAAAGCTATTTTGCATTGCTCATGCTGAACCATCTTTGAACAGCAGTCTCCTGTGAAAGACATTCATTCATTCATTCGTTCATTCATTCACTCACTCCTACATGAGACGCCTCAGAGCACACATTTTATGCCAGGCATGATCTTAGAATACACAGATGAAGACAAGGTCTGTGTCTTAGAGAAAGAGAGCTCACATTGTCTCTCTACCCTATTAAGTGACATTCAACATTTTCAGTCCACAGTTATGAGAGTTAAGGAGACAGCAATTCATATCCCAACTGATTAAAAAACCTGAACTCTGAAAGTCATCTTTCACTTGACCAGAGGTAGATGTCCTCAAACTATACACTTTATTAAGAAATATTAAGATAAAGCAAAACAAAAACAAAAAAAATGTTACTCAGAAACCAAATAATATCCTGGCCTTTCCTT
The DNA here is from genome assembly GCF_041296235.1 of Equus asinus. Lineage (NCBI taxonomy): Eukaryota > Metazoa > Chordata > Mammalia > Perissodactyla > Equidae > Equus > Equus asinus. Next base: position 46,991,863 of record NC_091794.1, on the reverse strand, counting down.
TTTCATCAAAGTGGGAATGGGACAAGAGTGTGGCACACTGGGGACAGGGAACCAATTTGGAATTCCCTGTCTTCTAACTGCCTGCAGGAAATGATTTCTTGGCTCCTTAGTAGGGTTCCCTACAAGCAACGTTCTTTGTTCCTCGGTTGGGAAGGAAGAAAGGAGCTCCCGCTGTCCCCCAACTTATTCGAGCTTTCCCCTGAAGCTCAGGACGCTTCGTTCCCCCTGAGCCAGTGAAGGCGGAAAGTTTTAGCTGAGCTGACCTGAATCTCCTCCTACCCACGCAGTCGTGCCTCAGCCCCGCAGCGGCGTGAGAAAGCTCTGGACTCCGGCCAGGGGCAGCATCTGTCCACCTCAGGCTCCAAGCGTCCTGATCCGATGCCCCCTGGTCTGGGAGCTCCCGGGGCGTCCAGGTTTGTAACGCCACCTCCCGCGCGACCCACCCGCCCTGTCGCGCGGCCCCACCCACTAGCTGTGGCGCCCCAGGGGCTCCCGTAACTCCTGCGCAGCGCCTGATGTTTTTTTCAATCATAAAAAAAAAAAGTTTGTATTTTTCCTTTCCGATTCTGAAAGTAATATGATTGTTAAGAATAATTTGGAAAATCCAAAAAGATGTACATAAAAATAAAAAATAGCTATATTCTAAAGAGAAACACTAAGACCATTTTAGTGCATATCTTTGCAGTCTCTTTACTATGGATAGAGAAAAAATAAATAGATCTTCCCTCTTCTTGGCCTCTTTCACACACACAACTATACAAATATGATGTTCATAGATACACTTTATAAAGTTCTGTATATCTTTTTGTGTATGTGTGAGGAAGAGTGGCCCTAAACTAACATCAGTTGCCAACCTTCTTTTTTGCTTGAGGGAGATTGTCACTGAGCTAACCTCTGTGCCATTCTTCCTCTACTTTGTTCATGGGATGCTTCCACAGGATGGCGTGATGAGCCGTACGTAGGTCCGCGCCTGGGATCCGAACTCACAGGCCCTGGGCCGCTGAAAAAAGTGCGTGAACTTGACCACTACACCACTGGGCTAGCCCCTGTATATCTTTTTTTTAAGAAAAATATTTTTAAAAACTTTTTACTCTAAAATGTGCATATTAAGAGTTAAAATCCTATTGTATATATTAAAAAGCAAATATTTAAGAAAAAAACAGCCATGTACCTTCCACACATCTTAGGAAGTAGAAAACTATCAATACATTTGAAGGAATCTATGTAGCTCTAAGGATTGCATCGTCCTTCTCACCACTGTTAGGAATTCTGTGTTCTTTTCACCACTGTTAGGAATTGTATAAGAAACATTCCCTTGCTTTTCTTTGCAGTTTAACAAATAATATATGTATCACTTTTAAGGAAATATGGCACAGTACAGAAAAATGAGTTAAACTGCAAATGTGTTCAAAGAATGATAATAAAGTGAAGCCACTAGGGTAACCACCACCCAAACAAAATAAAACATTCCTAGCACCCCAGAAGCCCCTCCTAATCACTATCCCTTTTCTACTTCCCCCTAAAAGTAAGGACTGTCCTAGCTTCTAACACCATAATTTAGTTTTGCTTATTTTTTATTTTTTTGAGGAAGATTAGCTCTGAGCTAACATCTGCTGCCAATCCTCCTCTTTTTGCTGAGGAAGATTGGCCCTGAGCTAACAGCTCTGCCCATCTTCCTCTATTTTATATGTGGGACGCCAGCCGCAGCATGGCTTGATAAGCGGCACATACATCCGCACCTAGGATCCAAACCCATGAACCCTTGGCTGCCAAAGCAGAGCACACGAACTTAACTGCTGTGCCACCAGGCCAGCCTCTACTTTTGCCTATTTTTGAACTTTAGAAAAATAGTTCAGTCATGGTTTTATGATCTATACTGCCATTGACTATAGTTATCTTTTACGAAGTACACTCAATATGGTGATTATTTAAATTGGAAGTCTACTCTGCCTTCCTCACTTCACACTGTGTAGGGTGCATTTTTCTTGTCATTTAACATTCTGCTAAATATTATTTAGTTTCTGCATTATATTAAATTGGATAGATATACCATGATTTTATTGGAAGTATAAGTTCTTTTTTGGCCAACTTTTTCCAGGCATATATATCCTCATGCGTGTCTTTTTGTGTACATCTCTGGTTATGTCTTTAGGATTATTCCTATAAGTGGAATTCCTAAGTCAAAGAGCACTAACTTTTTAATGGTCCAGGGTCCTGCTGTCATATTGCTTTACTAAAAAATGATGCCATTTATTATCCTGCCGGTGATGTGTGATGGTATCTCATTTCAACTTTTCCAACATTAATTTCTTTTTCATATTTGTTAATTCGATAGGTGAGAGAGATTTTCCCATTGATATTTCCATTTGCACTCTCATAATTACAGGTGAGGTTGACTACACATATCTATTATTAATTTATATTTCTTATTATAATTTGTTTACACACTTTTTTTTCCAGTCTCCTCAAGTTTTGACATTGGTTTCTCCATGAGTAGGCAGCCTGCTTTGCTTGAGTCCCTCAGGTTAACATGGATGAATAGTGGTTCTTAAATCAAGGAATGGGCTAAATCTCAAAACCAGGCAAAAGATTAAGTAGTTGCTGAAGAGTGCAAAACACACGAGACTGCCTCTTATACTCCGTAAATAATTACAGGACAACAAGCCCCCAAGGAGATGATGCCACCATGCATAGCCACGCAGGTTGTATGTGGCATAGCTCCAGAGGCGGCACCATCCACACCCATGGCAACATGAATGGCAGCATCTGGAATTGTGCACAGCCACAGCTGCATAATCCAATGCAGCTGCTTCTTAATATTTATATAACATTTACAATCACAAGTGGTTTCAAGCACAGGTCAAGGAACTAGAAATAGAATAAATGATGTTGGATTAGAAACCTCTTTCTGAACTTTGCGTTTAGTTGTGAAAACGATTGATACAAAAATTTGATGCACCAAGAGTCATTGTTTCAGAAAACATAAAATAATATTAAGGGCAAGAAATTTAAAGCAAGGTTATCCCTGTAGAAACATAGTTAAAACACTCTCTGTTGGTGTGTGTAAAGACCTTTCAGGCACCAAAAGAGAGTGGGACATTTTCTTAAAAATACCAGGCAAATGCAATACAGGTTCTCTAACACCAGTTCCCTGGTGAGACAGTGAATAGGAAACTATTCGAATGGGTAAGCAAGTGACCCTGCAGTTAACAATGAACGTTTTAGAATAGAAGCCATTTTTGAGACCATCTTTTCTTGCAATTACCAGTTGTGGTTACTTGGTTGAAGTCACTCAGCATGAAGTTAGGAGGAATGATTAGAGATTGCAGATAGTCCTAATTGAAACTGCCAGCTGAGGCTCTCCTGGGTTGCTGAAGAGAAGGGTCAGGATAATCCAGGCATCGTAGTGTTTTGTTTTTGGTTAACCTGCCATGCCCTCACTCCATCTGAATTGTTGACTATATCACGTACTTTAATATTTTATACACCTCAGTCAATAGGTCTTAGGTTATTTCTTCTCAGGGAAGCAGGGTTTCATAGTCCTAGAAAGAACACTGGATTCCGAGCCAGGAGACTGGATTTGAGCTTTTCCATTAGCAAACTGGCTGAGTTTCCTCATCTGTAGCATTTAGGCTTCAAATTAATTGATTATTAAGATAATTTTTCTGCTCTAAATCTGTATATATATATCTACTTTAAAATGGAGAATTTCTTGAATTATGATTTAAGTATGAATTTTTAAAAAGAAACATCAAAGAAGGCTTTCTCATGAGCTCAAAGTAGAAAAACCAACACACACAAAATATACCTTATACTTAATTCTGATATTATCCTTAACTGTTCTTTTACGAATCCTTTGTAAAATGATTATTATATGTGTAATAGTACACAAAATAATTTCTTATCAGGGATCTTGTCACAATGGTGGCGGGAGCAGACATTGAACTCATCTCCTCCCATGAACACAACCAGGTTACAATTATTTTTGGAAAAATTACCCTGGATCAGAAACTGAAAACTGGATTAAAAGAACCTCCACAACAAGGGACAGTCCTGACAAAGGCAGAAATTCCTGCTGGAGAGGAAAAAAGCCACCTTTGGGAACAGCAGAGCTTCTCAGCTGGCCAGGTGGGAGACACCCTAAGGTACACAGCCCTCCCTGTGATGAGGATTTTTAGGCTGCTTAATTTTAAAACGGTTTATGATGAGGATTTTTAGGCTGGTTACTTTTAAAACTACAGATGAGAAGCAGGCTCCAAGGAGTGGAATTTACTTGTCCCTTTGTTGGGAAAGATTTACATTTCTAAGGAAAACCTCTATCTGTGAAGATGCCGCCCTCTCTGTGCCAGGAAGAAGGGGGATGGCCTTATCTCTAGAAACTCTTAATCAATGACAGAGGCCAGAACTTAAGTTGTTTACTGTCTGGCAAACTCATGTAACTGAGCCCCCCCCCAAATCCTCCTTTGTCTTTAGTGGAGGATAATATTCAAGGGGTGACTTCTGCCATTTACTCAATGTGGTTTGATTCTTATCTAAAAGTTGTGGGACCCTACTGGCACTGACACCATTTTAACTGTTTTACATATTTCTTTGTCTTGTAGAGAGATAACTCACATACCTATGCCTTAAATTTAGCCTTACTCTCCACCCAACTTTGCAGCAGAGGCAGCAGAGGCAGCAGAAGCGGCAGCAGCAACAGCAACATGCCAGCAGCAGCTCTGCCTGCCCATGGGTCCTGTCCCCATGCCAGTGGCAGCAGCAGCAGCTCCCCATGCCAGCAGCATATCTGACTGCCCGTGGGCCCTGTCCCCACGCAGCAGCCTGACTGCCCATGGGTCCTGTCCCCATGCCGGCAGCAGCAGAAGCTCTGACTGCCCATGGGTCCTGTCCCCATGCTATTCTATTCTCTAAATAAAAGCACTACTGCCAGATCTTAAGAGTCTAAGAAATCTTTCTTTCAACTCCTCGGCTCACCGACCCCACATCACCTGGAGGAGTGAGGTCTGGAGCAGGGGTGATACTGCTATAAGCATCCTACAGACTCAGCCCAACTGAGACGGAGGTCTTACTGTCTGGCTTTTAACTGCAGCGAGGATAACCCCAGAAAAGCTATCAGCCGAAAGCCGAAAAGACCCAGGTCTTAAAGGGCCCATGCACAAACACTCACTGCAGCAACCTAAAATCACCAGAGAGAAGGCTGACAGTCCTTTGGTGAAAGAAGACTTACCTGGGCTTGGGTTCATCTTGGTGAGAGGAGGGAACTCTCTGGAGACTGAGACATTGGTGGGGGCCATTGTTCTGAGCTGGTCCAGGCCTGCTGACACAGACCCCTGAGGGTACCATTGAGGTTCATCCCTTGGCCTGTTAGCCCAGGGGTCTGCCACACCCACTAGAGCACAGATTTAATCCAGGTCAGCCAGGGCAGGCAACCCGCCCTAAGGATCATCCCCACCTAACAGCAAGCCCTCAGGCTTCTTTTCAGCCTGCATTGACTGGGTGCCTTGATCCTCTACAGGCAGGTACAGGTGTCTGCCTCTGTGTGGCAGGGCCTTTGTGAGGACCAGGTGAACTGCAGGAGGCATTGGTGGAGGGATGGGGCCTCTGCAGTGCAGAGTCATGTATGCTCCAGGGAGTTGAGAAGTGTGCACAGACCAGGACTGTGTTGAGGGTGTGTGTGGTCCTGTGGGGGCTGAAGCTTATCAGTGGCAGAAGACCTTTGCTTCACAAATACCAGTAAAAAGGATCAGCCCCACCTTCCAAAGCCTGAAAGAATGGAGTGCCCCCAGGCCAAGGGCCGGCCCCACTCAGCTGCACTCCTAAGAGAACTGACAACAGCCTTTTTTAGGCTTGAGGCCTATCACAAGGCCCTGAGCTTAGCAAACATCTACACTGGGTACCAACCCAATTAAGAGGAAAACTGCAATAGGAGTGTGCTGATAGACTTTGTAGCCAACAGTGCTGAGGCTCCCCAAACCGTATTTACAAACAGCTGGCCAGGGAAGGAAAGACTAGACTCTCTGGGTACCTGCAGTGGGAGAAACTCTGCCACGGCAGAAGGACACAAGTAGCCCACAAAGGGGTCACTCCTGGTTCTTACGGTCTGGTGATGAGAGGGAAGCATGCTGCTGGGCCTCATAAGGCATCTCATACATAAGCCCACTTCTCCAAGATCAGGAGACATAGCTGACTCACCTCATACATAGAAATAAGCACAGTGAAAGAGGCATAATGAGGAGACAAAGGAATAGATTCCAAGCAAGAGAACAGGACAAAACCCCAGAAAAAGGACTAAATGAAACAGAAACAAGTGACCTACTCGACAAAGAATTCAAACAAAATATCATGTGGATGCTCACAGATATGGGGAGAAGAATGTATGAACACAGTGAGCTCATCAGCAAAGAACTGGAAGATATAAAAAAAAAATCAGAAATGAAGAATACAATACTGGAAATGAAAAATTCACTAGAGGGACTCAATAGCAGAGTAGAGGATGCAGAAGAATGGATCAGCGAGCTAGATGGAAGACTAGAGGAAATCACCCAAGCAGAACAGGAAAAAGAAAAAAGAATTCAACAGAATGAGAACAGTCTGAGGAAACTCTGGGACAATATCAAGCATGCTAAGATTCAGATTATGGATGTCCCAGAAGGAGAAGAGAGAGACAAAGGGGCAGAAAATTTATTTGAAGAAATAATAGATGAAGATTTTCCTAACCTGAGGAAGGAAACAGACATCCAAGTTCAGGAAGCACAGAGAGCTCCAAACAAGATAAGCCCAAAGAGGCCCACACCAAGACATATTATGCTTAAAATGTCCAAAATTAAAGACAAGCAGAGAATCGTAAAAGCAGCAAGAGAAAGGCCACAAGTGACATACAAAGGGAAGCCCATCAGTCTATCAGCGGACTTCTCAGCTGAGACCCTACAGGCAAGAAGAGAATGGCACAGAATATTTAAAGTGCTAAAAGGAAAAAACCTACAGCCAAGAATACTCTATCCATCAAGGTTGTCATTCAGAATGGAAGGAGAGATAAAGAGCTTCCCAGACAAGCAAAAATTAAAGGAGTTTATCACTAAGAAACCAGTTCTACAAGAAATGCTGAAGGGACATATTAAAGTGGGAAAGCAATGAGCACAAATAGAGATAAAAAAAATTATCAAAAAAACAAAGCAACAACAACAAAAAAAACAGGCAATAAAATCACTTGTAAGGTAAAAATATAGTAAAGGTAGCAGATCAACTACCTGTGCAAGATAGTATGAAGGTTAAAAGACAGATGTACTAAAATCACCTATTTCAATGATAAGAGGGTAATGGATAGACACACACTAAACAAGAGACTATATATGATTTCAAAAATATAAAATGTGGGAGGAGGGGAGTGAAAAAGGAGAGCTTTTAGAAAGAGGTCAAACTAAGGAGTCTATCAACTCAATATAGACTGTTATATGCTTAGAATATTAAATAGGATCCTCATGGTAATCACAAATCAGAAACCTATAACAAGCAAGAAAAAAAGTAAGACAAAAGAAATCGAACATATTGCTAAAGATAGCCATCAAACCACAAGGGAAGAGAGCAAGAGAAAAAGAAAGGAACAGAGAACTACTAAAACACCCAGAAAAAAAAAAGGGACAGAATGGCAATAAATACATATTTATCAATAGCTACTTTAAATGTCAATGGACTAAATGCTCCAATCAAATGGCATAGGGTGGCCAATTGGATAAAAGAAACAAGACCCATGTATATGCTGCATACAAGAGACACACTTCAGTCCTAAAGACACTCACAAACTGAAAGTGAAAGGATGGAAAAAGATATTCCATGCAAATGGCAAAGAAAAGAAAGCGGGGGTAACAATACTTTTATCAGACAAAATAGACTTTAAAACAAAAACTGTAACAAGAGACAAAGACAGGCACTACATAATGATAAAGGGAACAATCCAACAAGAAATTATAACACTTTAAATATCTATGCACCCAACATAGGAGCACCTAAATATATAAAGCAATTATTAACAGACATAAAGGGAGAAATAGACAGTAACACAATAATAGTAGGGGACTTTAATACTCCACTTACACCAATGGCTAGATCATCCAAACAGAAGATCAATAAGGAAACATTCACCTTAAAGGACATATTAGACCAGATGGACTTAGTAGATATATACAGAACATTCCATCCAAAAACCACAGAATACACATTCTTTTCAAATGTACATGGAACATTCTCCAGGATTGATCACATATTAGGTCACAAAACAAGTCTCAATAAATTTAAGAAGATCAAAATAATACCATGCATCTTTTCTGACGACAAAGGTATGAAATTAGAAATCAACTACATGAAGAAAACCAGAAAAGCCACAAAAATGGGAGATTAAACCAAATGCTACTGAACAATGATTGGGTCAATGAAGAAATCAAAAAATTCCTGGAAACAAATGAAAATGAAAACACAACATGCCAAAATCTGTGGGATACAGCAAAAGCAGTTCTAAGAGGGAAGTTTATAGCAATTCAGGCTTACCTCAACAAAGAAGAAAAATCCCAAATAGACAATCTAAAAGTGCATCTAAAGGTGCTGGTAAAAGAAGAACAAACAAAGCCCAAAATCAGCAGAAGGAAAGAAATACTAAAAATCAGAGCAGAAATAAATGAAATAGAAACTAAACAAACAATAGAAAAAATTAATGAAACCAAGAGCTGGTTCTTTGAAAAGGTAAATAAAACTGACAAACCCTTAGCTAGGCTCACCAAGAAAAAAAGAGAGAAGCCTCAAATAAATAAAATCAGAAATGAAAGAGGAGAGATTACAATGGACACCTCAGAAATACAAAAGATAATAAGAGAATATTATGAAAAGCTATATGCCAACAAATTGGATAATCTAGAGAAATGGATAAATTCTTAGACGCATACAACCTTCCAAAACTGGACCAAGAAGTAGAAAATTTGAATAGACTGATCACCAGTAAGGAGCTAGAAACAGCAATCAAAAACCTCTCAAAAAATAAAAATCCAGGACCAGATGGCTTCCCTGGTGAAATCTACAAAAAATTCAAAGAAGACTTAATATCTATCCTACTCAAACTCTTCCAAAAAATTGAAGAGGAGAGGAGGCTTCCTAACTCATTCTATGAAGCCAACATTATCCTGATACCAAAACCAGACAAGGACAATACAAAAAAAGAAAATTACAGGCCAATATCACTGATGAACATCAATGCAAAAATCCTCAACAAAATACTAGCAAATCGAATATGACAATACATTAAAAAGATCATACATCATGATCAAGTGGGTTTCATTCCAGGGATGCAGGGATTCAGGGGTGGTTCAACATCTGCAAATCTATCAATGTGATACACCACATTAACAAAATGAAGAGTAAAAATCACATGATCATCTCAATAGATGCAGAGACAACATTTGACAAGATACAGCATCCATTTATGATAAAAACTCTAAATAAAATGGATATAGAAGGAAAATACCTCAACATAATAAAGGCCATATATGACAAACCCACAGCAAATATCATCCTCAATGGAGAAAAACTGAAAGCTATCTGTCTAAGAACAGGAACCAGACAAGGATGCCCACTGTCACCTCTCTTATTTAACATAGTATTGGAAGTCCTAGCCAGAGCAATCAGGCAAGAAAAAGAATTAAAAGGGATCCACATTGGAAAAGAAGAAGGGAAACTGTCACTCTTTGTAGATGACATGATTTTATATCTAGAAAACCCTAAGAATTCCACTAAAAAACTTTTAGAAACAAGAAAGGAATACAGTCAAGTTGCGGCATACAAAATCAAAGTACAAAAATCGGTTGCGTTTCTATACACTAACAATGAATTAGCAGAAAGAGAAATTAAGAATACAATCCCATTTACAATTGCCACAAAAAGAATAAAATACCTAGGAATAAACTTAACCAAAGAGGTGAAAGATCTATACGCCAAAAACTATAAAACATTGTTGAAAGAAATCGAAGAAGACACAAAGAAAGGGAACGATATTCTGTGCTCTTGAATTGGAAGAATTAACATCGTTAAAATGTCCATACTTCCTAAAGCAATCTATAGATTCAATGCAATCCCTATCAAAGTTCCAACAACATTTTTCACAGAAATAGAACAAAGAATCCTAAAATTTATATGGAACAACAAAAGACCCCAAATAGCCAAAGGATTCCTGAGAAAAAAGAACAAAGCTGGAGGTATCACACTCTTTGATTTCAAAATATACTACAAAGCCATAGTAACCGAAACAGCATTGTACTGGCACAAAAACAGACATACAGATCATTGGAACAGAATTGAGAGCCCAGAGGTAAACCCACACATTTATGAACAGCTAATATTCACCAAGGGAGCCAAGAGCATACAATGGAGAAAGGAGAGTCTCTTCAACAAATGGTGTTGGGAAAACAGGACAGCCACATGCAAAAGAATTAAAGTAGACCATTCCCTTATACCATGCACAAAAATCAACTCAAAATGGATTAAAAGGCTTGAATGTAAGACCCAAAACCATGAAACTTCTAGAAGAAAACATAGGCAGTACTCTCTTTGACATCGGTCTGAGCAGCATATTTTCAAGTCCCATGTCTGACCAGGCAAGGGAAGCAAAAGAAAAAATGAACAAATGGGGCTACATCAAACTAAAAAGCTTCTGCACAGCAAAGGAAACCATGAACAAAACGAAAAGACAACCTAACAATTGGGAGAAGATATTTGCAAAACATATATCAGATAAGGGGTTAATATCCAAATCATACAAAGAACTCATACAGCTCAACAACAAAAAAACCAACAACCCAATTAAAAAATGGGCAAAACATCTGAACAGAAATTTCTCCAAAGAAGATATACAGATGGCCAACACGCATATGAAAAATGCTCAACATCATTAGCTATCAGGGAAACGCAAATCAAAACTACAATGAGGTATCACCTCACTCCGGTCAGAACGACTGTAATTAACAAGACAGGAAACAGCAAATGTTGGAGAGGATGTGGAGAGAAGGGAAACCTTGTTCACTGCTGGTGGGGGTGCAAAGTGGTGCAGCCACTATGGAAAGCAGTATGGAGTATCCTCAGAAAATTAAGGATAGATCTACCATATGATCCAGCTATCCCACTGCTGGGTATTTATCCAAAGAACTTGAAAACACAAAGGCATCGGGATACTTGCACCCCTATTTTCATTGCAGCATTATACACAATAGCCAAGACCTGGAAGCAACCTAGGTGCCCATCAAGGGACGAATGGATAAAGAAGATGTGGTATTTATACACGATGGACTACTACTCAGCCATAAGAAATGATGAAATCCGGCCATTTGTGACAACATGGATGGACCTTGAGGGTATTTTGCTGAGTGAAATAAGTCAGAGGGAGAAAGTCAAATACCATATGATCTCACTCATAAGTAGAAAATAGAAACAACAACAAACAAACACATAGCATTGGAGATTGGATTGGTGGTTACTATAGGGGAAGGGGGGAGGGGGAGGGCTAAAGGGGTGATTAACCTCACAGGTGAGGGGATGGCCTATAATTAGTTTTCGGGTGGTGAACATGATGTAATCTACACAGAATTCGAAATATATCATGATGTACATCCGAAAATAAATAAATTAGTTAATTAAAAAAATAATTTCTTATCAAAGCCACAGAGATGAATACTCTCTTTTACACATACAGAGCAATTTCATAATCAGAGTTGTCTTTAAAATTCTTTATCAGAATTGGCAAAACGTTTGGTACAGAAAATATAGGAAATGTGTTCCTTTCTTGTTCTTTAGATAGACTGAGCAATTACCTCCTGCTAAAGTGCAAAAGCAATTATCTGCTGCCTATGCAAACACAGATTGTTTAAGGTTTGTCCTTGTCTTGAAGATACAGGAAAAGCAAATTAATGGGTAATTTTGATATCGTTAAGCAAAGTCAGGGCTATCCCTGAGGATGCAGGCTGAGGCCTTGTTATCACATTTGAGGCCTTCACTGGTGTGTGGGTGTCCTGGGGAGCCTCTGGAGGCAGTTTTGCAAATTCCAGGTACAGCGGTGCTTGGTCAAATAGCTATTAGCTTCTGTTTGGAGGTGGGCTGAGTCTCACTTGATGTCTTTCTGGCCTGTTCCGGTATCTCTTTCCCCTTCGCTGCCCCAGTTCCAGCACCCTCATTGGGAACTATCAGGCCGAAGGTTTAGAAATGGTCCTCGTTAGAACAGCAAACACAGGATTTGAAGTTTTCAAAAGAAAAATCAGGAAGCAAACAAAATAAAAATGCGCACGTTTACAGACAATGATTTCTAAATATTATTTAAAGTTCACACATCCTCTCTCTTCTCTGCCTCAACATAATTTGAAATAAACTTTTTAGATTTCTATGCTGAATTGGATTTTGATAGGTAGGGCTTCCGGGTCTGGGGAAACTATGCCAGACTCTGTTTTCCAAGTCTACTTCTGGGTTTGCCTCCTCTGTCCCAGTGAACACGTTCTCTGGCCCCAGAACATCTTTGAAGGGATCCTGGGACTGTTGGTCCTATATTGCCTCTGTCATGTTTCCTCTGCTGGGTTTTAGGTAGTGGGCAGTGATGTGCTTGTAGTAGCATTTGTCAACTTCCATGTATAAATTTTCCTGCTATGGCCACTTTCAAGCTACCGCCATGATGGCACACAGTACAAGTGATGTGGGGAAGAGAGGTGCACCATTGGCTCCAGGAACCAGTAAGAGGCGGCTCCAGTGCACCATGTATGTCTGTCTTTACAGACAGCTTCTGAATTTCAGTCCTAGATGTTTCTATGCCTTTTTGCCCCTGATCCATTTCTCTTTGTCTTCTTTAATTTTTATTTTTTTAAAAGATTTTATTTTTTCCCTTTTTGTCCCCAAAGCCCCCTGGTACATAGTTGCATACTCTTCGTTGTGGGTCCTTCTAGTTGTGGCATGTGGGATGCTGCCTCAGTGTGGTCTGATGAGCAGTGCCATGTCCGCGCCCAGGATTCGAACCAACGAAACACTGGGCTGCCTGCAGCGGAGCGCGCGAACTTAACCACTCGGCCACGGGGCCAGCCCCTGTCTTCTTTAATTTTCATGAATTACGTTTGCTAGTGACAGGATCTTCTCTTTGCTTGGCTGGTTAGTTCCAAGCCAGGTCCTCTGCATGGTCTACATAATCCTGGGTCCCCGTGATTATGCCTGTCCCTTGTGCCTGTCTACATAGCATCACTCCAGCCACCAGCAGAATGTAAACCTATTATTCCTTCTTGTTCCAAACACATGGCTACCTACTAAATTCTCACTTCCTGATTGAGGAAAGCTGCCTGTTTTCAGCTCCCTTGCAGGACAGAGAGCAGACAGGTTCTGAGCTTCTTGTATGATGAGCCTTTCTGTTCAGACTATTATTATCACTGATTTCTTTGATGACTGCATCCTCCAGGAACCCAGGGGCAAGGGAGTGTGATCTTGAGAATGATATTCCTGAGATTTTACAGTGTTAAAATTACATGACATCTTAGGAAAATATAACAGATGTTATATAGATGGATGTTTTATCTGTGGGGAAGTAGAATGAGAGTTCATGGGAAGAGCAGGCCCAGACTTGGATATACTTGTATCATTTTATGTTGATTGTTTTCTGATCTGCCTTTACATCTATAAGTATCAGCTATGCTACACATAGCCCATGACTGGGATATAAAGGCTCCTGAGCAGTCCTGAGGAGAAACTGTCTGGGTCTCCAAGGACTTGTTTATTTCCACAGACATGTAGACACCTCCAGCTCCTAACTCCCTCTTCTGTGCGCTCTTGCTGCACCTCCACACCCATATCCTTATTCGTGGTTTAGCCCTTGGTTTGCTTAGCATTATATTGCATGAAAATCAATTAGGAGGATATTTTATGACCTATGCACGTTCTGAGAAAGGATCCATAACCATCTCCTACCCAACCAAGCTTAGCTGCATTTTGTTAGTGGAATCCTGAAGAAAAGGACTCCAGTTTTTTAAAAAACTGTCTAAGACCTTTAGAACACTATGCTTGTAGCTAACAACTACAACACTAGGACCCCTCCCAGCTCTGCTATCCCATTACTGTGTGTCCTTTTCAAGGCCCTGAACTCTGAACTCTGAACCTCTGTTCTCTCAACGGAAAATGAGGAGGCTGGACCTGGACTTGGAGAGCTAAGTCTTCCCCTGTTGCATCTCTGACTGGCGGCTTTCATGGTGGGACTTTTCAGGTAAGGAGGTGAAATGGTGGTGGGTGTGGGTGGGATGTGGCTGGCTAGGACACAGAAAGAAATTTCTGAGAGGTCTCTTCCCAATTGTAGCCCTCACCACGAGGTTGATAGATTTAGCAAATAAACTAGAAGATGCCCAGTTAAATTTGAATTTCAGACAAACAAAGAAAAATTTTTAGTATAATCATGTCCCAAATATTTCATGGAATATACTTATGCAAAAATTGTTCATTGTTTATCTGAAATTCAAATTTAACTTGGTGTCCTGTATTTTGTCTGGCAACTGCACATAGCAGTAGTTAACAACCTAGTCTGTCTCAACAAGTTGGGCTGGGCAAGTAGGACATCTTAGCAAAAAATAGAACATCAGTTTGTAAAGACAGAGGCTAGGTGGTTGTTTGGTTCCTGTGCAGCATGGGGTGGGGAAGGTGTCAGTTTTTCTTTTTTTGCCCAGGTTGTAATACCACTTCTATGATAAAAAATAGCTGTGTGACATTTTAGTACTGACATGAGAAGTCACCAGGCTAATCCCTGAATAGACCTAAGACTCTACACAGAGTTGTAGATGGGAAACGTCAGTTACCAGATGAAGAGTTAGATGAAAAAAAAAATGCTATCAGACTTCTTACTTAAAGCAGAAAATACTAAAATTGTGTCCAGCTTAGGAACTGAGTTGAAGAACTTTGTAGTTTGTATACTAACATGGAGACAGAAAACTAATAGAAGAATTTAAAAGTTTTAGTAAGTGTTATATAAGTATAGCGTTTAATTAGGGTGCTGTCCCCAAATTTTCTTAATCCTCAGCTGCTTGCAAAAAATGATGGGCATGCATTTGTGCAGAAGGTTATTATATTGCTCTCTGTTATTAATCTAATATATATATGTAGTAGATTGAGTCTATGAGCTAGATAGCATCAGCCATACATTAGTATATTGTGACTGCTGACATTTCTACTGTCAACCTATCGGTTGATAGGCCTTACTACTGATGGCAAGCCAGAGGGCCCCCAGCTCCTGAGCTGCCTGAGTACAGCAGTATTAAACCACATCCAGGCCCCTCATGCTGAGAGATTATCATGTGTTTTGATTCTCTGTTTTAAAATGGATATTCTTATTTGTCTAAGGAAGACAGAAATTTTGCTTTCTCTTCCAGATTTCCCTGGAAGTTAATCATGTATAAGGTATAAACGCTTGTACAATAAATACCTCCCTGTGGGATGACTTCATTTTTCATTCATTCAAAACTATTTACTTAGCACTCACTCTGGCCTTGTCATGACGCTAGTGGGAGAAAAAAGCAGGTTAACAGAAAATCATGATGCAGTATATGTGCTAATAAAGGGCTAAAGCACAGGGTACTGAGAGACCACTGGGGGTTGGCGGGCAACTAACCTATGGCAGGAGGTGTAACAGAAAGATTTTCTGCAGGTGATAACCTCCAAATTAAGACTGAGGAAATAGGAAGATGAGGAATACAGAGGAAGACGACAGGCTAAGTAGGTAGACACAGGCATTCTAAACAGAGATATTGACATGTGCTAAGGCCTGCAAGGAAAGAGACATGGCTCTTGCAGGGCATTTCAAGGAGTACAGTTTGACTGGGATAGTGGGTGAAGAAGTTAGCAGTGGCAAGGGATGAGATGCAGGGCTAAGCAGGGACCATCCTGTTATGATCTGAGATGTCGTGCTCAGAAGGTTAGAAATTCCTGAGGATGGTGGAAAGGGAGCAGAGTATTTGAAAAGGACATTTGTGTTTTAAAATAATCACTCTGGCTGCAGTGTGCAGTATGTAAGAGGACCACATAGGAGGCAGAGAGATGAGCTAGAAGCTGTGACAGTAATCTAGCAGAGGATTTCCTTAGGTGCCCTCTCTGCCAGTCTCAAATTGGCAATTTCAAACATCCTTCCTCTCTTCACACCTCCTACCCCATCTTCAAATCTGTCACTCTCAACACAAGATCTCTCCTCCTGTTTAGAGACAGAGAGCCTATAGAGCTTCCTTCTTGCTGAGCCGTCCCTCCCCCCCATGCCTGGCTGGTCCGCCCTCTGTCCTGGACCCCAGAAGTCTGCTGCCTCGGCAGCTTGCTCTCACACTCAGGTCCTCTCCCTTCGCTTCTTCAACACCCCTCTTCTGCTTACAGCTTCCTTCCCACCAGCACTTACCCTGGCATGATGGCGGTGTGAACTAGGCAAGCAGCAGAGAGCAAGGAGAGAAACAGACAGATTCGAGGTATATGGAGAAGGAAGAATTACACAGATTTTGTGTTTAATGTGAAATGATGTCAGAAAAATTATATATATATAAATTGAGTGATATATCCCTCACTATAACATATCAATCTTAATTTGTACATGCATACGCACATTTTTGGCTTGAGAGACTGGGAAAGTTTGGGATGCTATTTACTAAGTCAGAGAAATTCACAGAGAACCAGGAGAGGATAGATGGGTTTGCAACAGGCTGGATAAGTACTTGATGAGTGATGCTTTGACCATGTGAATTTTAGGATTCTATTGCATGTCCCAGTAGAAATATCTAGGAGCAGTTGTTTATGTGGGTCTGAATCTCAGCAGAGAAAGCTGAGCTATAATTCTGGAAGTTATCAGCATATAGATGGTAAATGAGTCTATGGAAATAGATTAAATCATCCAGGGAAAATAAGAAGAGAAGCAAGCTGAGGAGAGAGTCTCCAAAGCTGCCTTAAAGGGATAGGCAGGGC
Source organism: Equus asinus (assembly GCF_041296235.1). NCBI lineage: Eukaryota > Metazoa > Chordata > Mammalia > Perissodactyla > Equidae > Equus > Equus asinus. Next base: position 46,974,886 of record NC_091794.1, on the reverse strand, counting down.
ACCTTGACTGGAGACCAAGAAGGAGCATTAAACACTGGGGGAGGGAAATCGGGAGGAGTAGTGTCATAGAAGATGCAAAAAGGAGAATTTTGTGAAAGAAAGAAAAAAATATATATCACACAGACCCAAAAGATCAAGTAAGTGTAGGATTAAGAAACATTTATTGGATCAATAAAAGGAGATCATTGGTGGCTTGGCAAGGGCAGTTTTAGTAGTTCGGGGATGGGATGAGATGTAGAGAATTGAGAAATGCATGGCAGGAGAGTAAGTGGAAGTAGCTAGTATAGGAAAGGTCAAGAAAATTTATTTTAATGTGGGTGAGACTTGGGAGGGTAAGTGCTGGTGGGAAGGAAGCTGTAAGCAGAAGAGCGCTGTTGAAGAAGCGGGATAGAGAGGACCTGAGTGTGAGAGCAAGTTGCTGAGGAGGCCAGACTTCGGGGGTCCAGGACACAGATGGGGCCAGCCAGGCATGGGAGGAGAGACAGCTCAGCAATAAGCAGGGTGTAAAGGCTCACTCTCTCTCTCTGAACAGAGGAGAGGTCCTGTGCTGAGCGTGACAGATTAGGAGATGGGGTTGGAGTTTTGAAGAAAGAGAGAATTTTGAAATTGCCAATTTGGGACTGGGAAAAAGGGTGCCTAGGGAAGCACAGAAGGTTTGCCAGGCAGTTGTGAGTACCCAGTGGATGTGGAAGCCATTAACTTGGAATTGGAATCGATCCAAGCAGTTGTGTGATTTTCTCCATCAGAGCTCAGAAGCGCTGATGTAGAGGCTTAGAAAGCAGGCAGTAAAATTTGTTCAAGGCTGGGTTGTGCCAGGCAGTGTGACGAATGGCAAAGGGCTTCTGGCCAGAGAGGCAGAATTAAGGGACATAGGAGGAACATTGCATCTCCAAATGAGGAATTGAGGATTGAAGGGCATGGGGAATTGAGAATTGAGGGACATGGAGAAGAGAAACTTCGTATCTTCAAACAAGATGCCCACATAGGAATTTTGATTTGCAAAGACAAGTGCTTGCCAAGACTTTCTTATGAAATTTGTAAAACCAGAAAGAAACTAATTATAAATTATAACAATTAGCCATGTTCGAAATACTGCGTGACTATAGAAAAATGGAATATTACATGAAAATGAAAATTGTTATAATATCAGTGGGAATTTATTGTACATACACATCTCTCAGGAGAATATACATGTAGCACTTTCCCAGTGAAGGGGCGCGTATTACAAGGAATAAGAAATGGTTTTTTTAATTACTCCAAAATAACTATTGAAAATCAGCAAATAAACTATAATCACTCATATGTAGTTTGTAAAGTCCTTTATCAATTATAAACTTTAGTTATGAGCAAAAATTTTTCTTGGGAACTGTGGAATTGGACAAAAATGGGGTTACATATGGCACATGAAAAATAAACATATTGACAATATTAAAATATATAATATTAATATCAATCCACCTCTGAAGCAGTTTCACTAATGTCAAAATTATTCATATTCCAGGTTAGAAGCAAGTGGTTTTGGAAATAAAACATATGGGATGGGGAGAAGTCACTAAATCCTCTAAAGTCTATATAAATACTACTATTAAATTGCTTGGTATAAAATAGTATAGAAGTCTTAGTTGGAGTGTGTAATTATTCTTATTAAAATGCATTTTAAATGGTATTCAGAAAAGTATTAGAGACTCAACAGCTGCTTAAATTTCATACTATCACCAGGACAAGCCACTCATCAGAGTGGGCTGCTTTTACTGCTTCACTTAATTTTTCTGCATATTGCAGAAAAAGTTGCTTTTCATACGTTTAGAATGTCTCTAGGACAAAAAAGTGAAAATATACCTTGGCAATCATTCAATTTATGAATGTAAATCTGGCTGAACTATATTTTAATTCAAATTGCTGTTTAATACCACTTGGAGTTCCAAGTTTAAAAATGGATACTGTTCATATCGGGCAACTTAGTTTCATAAATACCTTAGTTGTGCTAGTGTTGAACTCTGTTGCGATCAATTAGAGCCCTACGAATGTAGCCATGTACCCAGAAATTATCTTTAAGCACTTTAGAAAAATAAAATAGAAAGTACGTGTAGGGCATATGCCAGTGATTGGTGTCTCATTCTGTGAGTCAGGCTGCAAAAAGTTTTAGTTTCTCCCAAAACTCCTCTTCTGCTGTGATGTGTCTACTGTTTCAGATGGTCCACAACCAGCATCATAGTAGCAAATTTTCTAGGATATGAGAAGGGGATGGGGGCATTGTCTTTTGCAGCCTACTGATAAAGTGCTGCCAGGAAAGAGGAAGATCTTAGGTTCTTCTTCTATAAGCCTTTGCCCCTATATGGCTAGACAGTATGTATTTAAAGATATAGACACCTTCTTCTTGTCTTGATTCTTCTTCTCAGTTGAGTGTGGAAAAGGGAGGAGGTGATAAAAAGGGAAAGGGCCTTCGTATTTACGCTGTAGTGGCAGACATGAGTGAGAAATAATGAAGGAGGTGTAACATGGAAAACAGAGGAGTGAAATCTAATTTGGTCTATTTTACAGATTTGCCTAGAGTTGGCCTCTATCCTTTTGTGCATTAGGGGAGAAAAAAAGCAAAATCTTAGGGGTCGAACATGGTTTATATTTATGTAGGCTTTAGAGTTTACAAAGGAGTCTTGCATACAACGTCTTTATTGGGCTGCCTGGTAAGCTAAATTACAGATAGGGGCCTTGAAGCTCAGACTGAGTGACCCACCCAGATCTCATGGGGGCATTTCAGGCATTTGAACTCATATTTTCTGACCTAAGAATTTATGCTCTTTGCTCTATATGACAATGTGTCATAAAGTAAATGCCTATTAGAGTAGTCCAACTCTAGTAAAAATTATAAATGTTAACTTCATTTAATTCTCCCTCCTCACTTTCATTTCTTCTCCTTTCAGCTCTCTGTATTTAAGGTTTCTATATCCTGAGATTAATGCCATCTTATTTAGCATAACAGTTTTGCAAGTGCTTACCTTAAATTTAAAAAGAGAGAAGAGGAATTTTTCAGTGAAACACAGAAATTCATAAGAACACTTTTTAAATTACACATAGGCTTTTAATTTTTATTTTAAATAAAAGTTTTCCAGGGTGCAAAACCCATGTTTTATTCTTAGCTTTGCCGATGAGTCATTCTCTGCCCTTGGACTTAACGTTCTGTAACCCAGTAAGATTTTCCTTTTTTCAAAACTAGATTGTATTTAGAAACAGAAAACTTTCGTTTTCCTCTGCTATTCCTCTCTTTTCTTAAAGTACTTGAGAACCTGGGTGGCCTGCGGTGACTTGTTCAAGCATAATTTGTAACAGAAATAAGATTGAAAGGTTTCTAGACTTAGTCTGAGGATCTCTTCAAAAGGCAGCTTTAAAGTTGAAGTACGGCTAAACTATCATTTTCTTTTTTAATGCCTTGCATTGGGTCATCTTACAAAGTAACAAGCAAACCATCCACTGTTCTTGCCCCCACGAGGCTGTGACATTGGCTTACTAAGCCACAAAGAGAACCTGACTACCAACATTTTAACCTCATCTTTGCTTCCTGAGTGGAGATAGGATTACATTTTGCTTTCCATTTTTAAGTAATTTAGAGCGCTCAACGGCTACTTTCCTACTCATGCTCCACATCTTTTATAACTAGCCCGCTAGTTTTCTGCTCATAGCTTTAGGGATGTCTGCACTTAGAAAATTAGGCACTCACCGTTGTGAAAACTAAGATCGCAAAGGTTGCTCATTCAGTTTGACTTTCCTAAAGCTTCTTTCTAATTCCGTGTGAACTTTGCAATACAATCATCATTGATTTTTATTCATTATTGATTTTAATTGGTGTTTTGGTTTTGATACAAACTTTTCATATATTTGAGCATCCAATAAAATTTTTTATTTTGTCGGAATGCAAAAAAGATTCATTAACACATTAGGTAGCTTAGACCTCAGATGGTTGTAGGTTAAATGTAGATTTAAAGGTGAAAGTTTTCGTTTTATGTTTGTATAAGTCAATGTTCCAGATGATTTTTTGAGTGACATCTATACACCAGGTACACTTTGAATGATATAAGTATTTTGGAAAGTCAATTCCTGCTTTTGAGGTAATAATAATCTAGCTGAAGAAATATTACATTTATCTTAAATATCAGTAGGAGTTGAGAGCAATATTCATATAAGAGCTGTCACAAAATAGTATGTGATTAACTGTCAAATGAGTGATATAGATAGTAAAACATCACTCTATGAGCTGGAAAGTGGAAAAGGAGTAGGTAGAAGAGATGAGATGAACTAGATTTTGGAGGATTATGAGAATATTTGCTAGAAAGCTAGAAATAGGGAAAGCCAAGCACGTATGTGAACTAATCCAAATAAAGGCAGGGAAATGACAAGGAATAGACCAGTTTAAGGAGAAAATGCTTCCTAGAGAGAAGAGGAAATAAAGTTGATCAAGTAGGATAGGTTAGGGAAACAGGAGAGATTAGAAATAGGGAGTCAAAGAAGGCTTTATGGAAGAGGAATTGCATGATGAAAATATAGTTTATGAAGAAAAGATAATTTTAAAGTTATATAGGATAAAATAGATAGAAGAGGTTCATGGAGGGTAATTCAGTTGAGTAAAGTAGTAAGTAATAAGGACTCAAGCGAAGATATGTCTATAATAGTGTCAAGTGATCCATGTAAATACCAAATTTACCCTCTTAAAAATTTTTATTTTTGTCAGATGGTAGCCCCTTATAGAATGGCCCCCAATGACTTCTGCCTTATAATCCTTGTGTAACCCCCACCCCTTGAGTGTGAGCTGGACTTAATGACTCTCTTCTGATGAGTAGAGTATGGCCAAAGTAATGGGATGCCACTTCTGAGATTAGGTTACGAAAAGATTGTGGCTTCCATTTCACCCTCTCTTGCTCTTTCTCTGGTTACCTCTGGGGGAAGCTAACTGTTCTGTTGTGGAAAAACCCATGTGTCAAGGAACTGATAACCTTGAGAACTGCCAACATAGACCGCAGCGAGTGAGTGAGCTTGGAAGCGTATCCTTCTCCAATCCAGTCTTGAAATGACCGAAGTTCCAGCCAATACCTTGATTGCAGCTGTGAGAGACCCTGGGCCAGAGGCACCCAGCTAAGCCCTGCCAGGATTGTTGACCTATAGAACCTCAGCAGATAAGTGTTTGTTTTGAGGGATAAGCTGTTACACCGTAATAGTTAACTGATAAATCATTATAGAATTACATTATTCTCTACTTCTACTAGTACAGTTGATTGAATACTGTGAAGGACCCTCCCACTATAATACAACAAAATTCAAGCTAAATTCAAGCTGATTATTGCTTGAATCACTGGAATCACTGAAAATAAGAGAGATTTCCATGGATGAAATAAACTGAAACTTATGAATGGAAATCTTACCCTAACGGAAATATTGTCTTGTTTGTGGGACTAGGAGAACAAGACTGAGTTTCTCTTCAGTGCAGGAGATCAGAAGAGATCCTTAAATGGGATTAAAGAGGTTCTAGGTCAATAGTGCCCTTGAAAAGTATACCCAATTCAGGTCTATAAGATAATCCCTCCAAATTAGATGTAAAAATGTGAGTTCACAATAAAAATAAAACCAGTAACAAACAAAAGGAAACAAGCAACCACAAATGGAAGTAACATGAAGATATAGATCTCCAAGGACTTTAGTGATTGGAATTATCAGACAAAGTGTACAAGTTAAACATTTATGGAATTTGTAAAGAAATAAAAAATGGAATATAAAAGAGCAAACGAGTGACCATTGAAAACAATGTTATTCTTGAAAAAGAACTTTAAAAATTTAATCATTGAAACCAAAAGTAAATTTTTTTCAAAACCACAGAGTTTATACAACGAAAAACGAATAGCTCTTTTTCTGCCTTTCCTCACCTAATCCCTAGAAAGAACAGCTTTATTCTGTATCTGTTGATTCCCTACCATTAAAGATGAAGAATTTGGTTCAGTTGGTCTACACTTTCTCTCCTCCCTTTGCCCCATCCCCATATCTCTGCTATTCATGCTTTTCCTTTCAGGTCTCATGATTAAATTGAAAAATTCATTAACTATGTTAAGCCTTTGTTTCTGTCAATATTAGACAGCACTGCTTGCATTTTTTTTTTTTTTTTTTGAGGAAGATTAGCCCTGAGCTAACTGCTGCCAATCCTCCTCTTTTTATTGAGGAAGACCGGCCCTGAGCTAACATCCATGCCCATCTTCCTCTACTTTATATGTGGAACACCTACCACAGCATGGCTCGACAAGTAGTGCAATGTCCGCACTCGGGATCCAAACTGGCGAACCCGGGCCGCTGAAGCAGAACGTGCACACTTAATCTCTGCGGCACCGGGCCTGCCCTGCTTGCATTTTCACAATGTAAATAGAGGGATTAGTGCTCCTAAATATTCCTTCTTCTTTACCTATCTCCTCAAATTCTCAACTGCCAATTACTGATGGGTACAAGCATCGGCATCAGAGAGAGTACCAGTGACAGCACTACGTGGATGCTGTGGCAGAGAAGCAAACATTGGATGAAGGGTTTCAGAAGAGACTGGAAAGGAATAAAATTGCTGCAGAGGAGCCGACTGCAGAGCGTGAAAAAATGCACCAGAAGTTAAAAGAGAAGAAATTATTGGCAGAGAAGATGAAACTTGAACAGAAGAAACAAAGAAAAGGATCCAGGAGTCCAGTAGCTGGAAGGAGGCATCTGGAAGAGAGGAGGCTTCATCATGAGGTGATGACGATGTTTGCCACAGCTGCTCTCTGGAGCCTGGCCCACTCTGTAACCAGAGCCTCAGAAAACCTTCCACAGGACCCAAGGGGAAGGGAGGCTCTGTTTCAACTCGGCTTCCCTCCCCAGGCCTCGCTGGATAGAAGCAAGTGGAAACCCATCCTGACTGCTCACAGCCCCACTGTCGGCAGGACTCCGAACCTGTGGGACAGAGACCACCTTCCCCTGGATGCTCAAGGGCAATGCCAAGCAGAGTTCATCCATGTTCCCGCTAAAAGGGGGGAAATGTATAACCTTCTGCTCCTGGTGCCTGTTCGCACATATATGCGCAGTCATGAGTTTGGGGCTGGTTTCTGTGAAAGGGATGCTTATTTAGTAAAGAACAGAAAAACTCAAAATAAAAAGGACTTTTTTTTTTTTTACTGTCAAGGATATTGTTATTTGCCTTCTTTTCCATCACTACTTATCAGTCTTCCCCACTATGCTTATAGATGGCATCTAAAAATTGAAACAATGGCCAGCATATATAAAATCAAAATTATATAAATATTCACCACAAAACAAAAGTGAATTTGAACTTTTTAAAGAAGACGATGAGCTCCTCCTTCACAAAACCTGTGCTGCTCAAAAAGAAACACAGTTAGCAGGAATGAGTGGAGGAGGGGAGATGGACAGTGGGAGGGTACATATAGTGCATTGTAATTACTATATTTCTTTCATTCAAAGATGAACTTTTTATTTTTAACATTTGAATGCCTGTCAGTTTGAGATGCATCTATGATCATTGCTGGCCAGGCAGTGGTGGTGATATAGTAGTTACTGCCTGTTCATGCAAAAACTTGATCACAGCTGCTCATGATATCATCATTTCAACTAAACAATTCACATTGTTGGTACCACATACATTGAATTTAACTGCCATTTAAAATATCATCAGAAAGAGCACCCTATGATTCAGCAATAATACAAAGTGTTATTGTGTATACGGAAAGATGGGAAACAGAGCAGTGGATATTTGGTAAAATGTATATAAAAATAAATGTAGAAGGGTTAATGAGTATAAAACTAAAATTCTAAAAAAGAAGAAAGCATTGTGACACGGTTTTAAAAAATTTCTTTTTCCTTAGTGGTTAAAAGATAGTAGTACATCTAATAATCATTTAATTGATGGCTTTCTCAAGTCAATGAAGCATGATTTAAAAATGTATATATTATAATATGCCTTTACCTTTTCAGTAAGATCTTTCAGCATCCTTATTTTACTATTTATTATGGGGAATCATTTTCTTCTTGTTTTTTTACAAAACCTTCTAACAGCCTGGTCTCATTTGCTTTGCAGGCCTCTATGACAGAAGCAGCAGCTGTTCCTCCCCTCTGGTCCCCATATATATTACCCTTTCTAGAGTAACAGACATTTTGACTGGACACATTTCCCATTTCCCTTGCAGCTATGACAACGTGGCTAAGTTCTGCCCATGTGATGCAAAGGGAAATGATACATGGAATTTCTGGCTTGTGCATGTAGAATAAAAGGAATTTCCTCCACCTCTCTCCCCTCAGCTGCTTCTTACTTTCCCTCATCCTTGAGGCTGGAGTGTGGATATGGTGGGAGCCATCTTTGACAATGAACCCAAGGACAAAAAAACAGGGATTACAAAATAAGATGGGAAAAAAAAAACCTGACACCACTGAGTCATCCTGCTAGCACTGGATCATCTATTCTTACTGATATATGAGAAAAAATAATTTTTATTTTGTTTAAGTCAACATATTTTAAGAGACAATAGAGTTGCTATAGTAGCAGGAAAACCTTGAAAGATTAACCTTAAAGAACAGATGAGCTATACCAAAGTCTATCTTCACCTTTTTAATAACTTTTTCCTGGCAATAGTTATTGAGGATTAATCCAAAAATTACACTACCTGGTAAATATTATTGAACTCGAATTTTAGATATACATGTGAGTGTAGAGACCCAAGAATTATAGGGTATGAGAGAAGCAGGAAGGCTTCTGTATTAGTTAAGGTGAATGCTAGATACTGTAATAGATACACCCTGAAAGCTCAGAAACTTAATAAAGGTGTATTGTGCCCATGTCAAAATATAATGTGTACCAGTGGGGTAAGGACTTTTCCCTTATAAGTCGTCACAGCCCTTTCTTTTCAGTTGGGGAAAGGGAAAAGGAGTGAGGATCACACATGGGAACTTCTCACGGAAATGGCGCTTGTCGCTTCCACTCATATTAGCTTGATCAGAACTGGAAACATTGTGTTATCTGTCAGATTCCAACCAGATAGAAAGAAACTACTTTAAGGATCCAAAATAAAGAATTGGTTTCAAGAAATTTTATTTTATTTATTTTTATTTTTTTAAATTTTTAAAATATTTTCCCTTCTTCTCTCCAAAGCCCCCCAGTACACAGTTGTATATTTTAGTTGTGGGTCCTTCTAGTTGTGGCACGTGGGATGCCACCCCAGCATGGCTTGATGAGCGGTGCTAGGTCCGCGCCCAGGATCCCAATCACTGAAACCCTGGGCCGCTGAAGCAGAGCATGAGAACCCAACCACTCGACCGCAGGGCCGGCCCCAGTTTCAAGAAATTTAATACAGGAAATTACACGACTGATAAAAGAGCTGAGAATTCAAACAAGTGACAATAAGGCACCTCAGGGATTAGCAATAGCCGGAAGCTGTTACCTCCTCTGGTTGCAGTAGGCAGCGTGACCAGCATCTAGGTCATGTTATATATTGGAGGCCGAAATCATGGTGGAGCTGTCTGGTGAGAGCTAGAGCTCTGCAGGGGACGTGGCCACTGGTATAAATGTCATCTTGGTCTCCTTTCTCCTAACCCCGAATATTCCCCCAGTATCTCTCAGTTGCCAAATTCAGCTTGAAGCTGCTACTGCAAGCCTGGGAAAGTCAGGCTGCAGGGGTCAGTGCCCTGCAATGCAGAGCTGATCGGGGAAAGGGGAAGGATCTGGGAGCAAACAGGTCACAGATCACACATTGGCCCAACCGTACTACAAGGAGGCTAAAGAATATAGTCTCTGTGCCCAGAGGAGAATACTAATGTTGAGGAGCCAGAAAAACCCAAATTAAAGGGACAGGTTGAGGACTTGTAAAGTCAGTTGGTGAATTCTTATTAAAAGGCACCAAATCACCGTAGACAGTTTCTAAGAATAAACCAGCTTCTTAATATATGATTTAGTCTGCCAATTTCATCAGAGTTTATCTCCAGCATTTTAAATAAATTTGACAGCTTTTTAGTGTATTTGTAATAAGCTTAGTGATTTCACAGAAAATGTTGGGATATCAAAAATAAAAAAGGTTCCCATTTGAGTTGAATTAATTGTGTTAAGAATCTATTGGTAGTGAGTAGAGCAAGAGTAGTCTAGAAATACTAATTTCCTTAATCTTAGTACAACTTAGAGTCTGAAATTTTGGATTCTCTAGGTAAAATCTCATTGGTTGCTTACTATCAGGTAACAAAAAGACTTCTGTCAATGTTTATTAGAGAACCAAAGAAAGGGAATTCCTTCAGTCTGTTGCCTGGATGCTCATTGCAACAATTTTATTTTTAAGTTCACAATGGCAAAGTGCACAAACACTCTTCCTTTCTCTGACTATTGCTTTCTCTGACTCTACATCACTCTATTTGACTTTTCCACTTTTCACTCTACCTACACAGACAACCATTGCATTTTTACTTAACAATTATCGGCATCAGTGAGTGATTCGCAACAAGAGATTGTTTCTAGTTGAGAAAACTGGAGGGCTATTATAATCCAGAAAATTGTCACCTTGGAGATAAAAGAATGTGGGCATCAAAAAGACAAGGAACTAGACTAGAGAAGCTTAATCTGCCATACAAATAGTAATTCTTGTTCTAAAAGTTGAGTTTTCTATATTAGCAATATATATTAACACTGCGAATTTGGGATGAGCGTATTAGAAGGCCTATCTCCAAGGAAGAAATTGTGCTTAAGAAGTAATTATTAAAAACCAGATCTCTCTGATATCTTAAACAAGGATCTTTGTTTTAATTTGATTCAAGATATTTGAAACAATCAGAATTATGTATTATTTTAGGAAACTTGCATGTTTTTTTCCAGTTTGCTAGAGGTAGGCAAGTAAAAACTTTTTGAGAATAATAATGCATCACTGTTCACGTTCAGCTTATTTCACCAAATGCGTTCAAAAAGTCTAGCAAATAGATAATTCATTTTAACTCGCATGGTCTCTGTGTCATTTGAAGCTAGAAGATGCCATGATGGTTTTAGTACTGCACTCCTGACTCCTTGATTTAAATCATAAATATTGCACTCCTCGTTTTATAGCTATAGAATCCAGGTCAAGCAAGGTCACACTAATGAAAATTCAGAACAAGAATGGCAAGTAGTTTCATCTCACCACGATGATAGTGGCTGTCTCAGGTGCCATGATGAGAAAGATTCTGAGGCCTATCGGCTCAGCGGGGTAGAGTATGGTGATTAATATTGATGTCTTCCATAAGCATGGGAGGGGAAGAGATTGGCCATTCTTGTTTCAATACTTGAGAGGTCTGAATTTCTGTTCTAAATGGAAAATAAGACTAAGCTGGAGCAGATTTTCATTGGGCAGTACTATATAGATAGTTTGCAAATTAGTCAAGAAGTACTTTTGGAATGTGAAGACAACAGGGTTTTATCCACTTTTCCACCTGGGTATAATGGCTTTTATTCTTTCCTCACTGCTCCACAAATGACTCTTCTAAAGATTAACTGTAGGTAAGAAAGGATAGTTTTCTGGCTATGTGGGTGTGCTCTTCAGTCACAAGTGTGCAAGTGTCTGTCAGCCTGTAGATAGGGCCAATAAAAGAATGCATTGGATTGCTACTTAGTATGTTCTCTCATTTTGTTTTCTGAGTTATGAGATAGAAAAATCAACAGAAGTTGACACTCAGATCAGAATTTTCTCTGCATGTTTTGCAAAGAGCCGTTGAAAAATTCATGATGAAAAAGGAAATGGATATAATTGGAAATATAGAAGTCAAAAACTTGACTGCTGGCTAAATGTGATTTTAAAACCTTTTGAGGGCTTGAATCATTTTTAACCCCAGATGTTTTAGTGTAGGGCGTACACTTCCTTATTTTAGTGTAAACGCCCTTCATAAACATTTATTGAATAATTAATGTGTGTCAGCCACGAGGAATGATAGAACATTTACAAATTCTGTGTGTCTGCTGAGCCTATTTTTAATTGTATTGTAGTGTTGGAGACACAAATATGAAGGCAGTTGGGATTAAGCAAATAACGGTCAAAGACAGCTTTAGAATATTCTAGTTGACAGTCTTTTATTCATTGGTCATGTGACTTTCTCTTTCTTCTACAAGAATTACAGTTTCCCACTAATTATAATATTATTCCTGGAGAAACAATTTCTTTTTATTTATTTATCTTTTTTCTGTTGTGGTATAATTATTATACAGTCAATGTACATATCGTAATTGTTTGGCTCAATTACTTTGATAATTGGGTTCACCACTGTAACCACCATCTGAAATAAGGTATAGATCATTTTCACCCAGCATAGAAAGTTTCCACATGTGTTTTCCCAATCACTTCTATCCCCATCCTCCTTTCCCTCACAAATCACTTTCTGCTTTCATTAGCTATAGTTAGTTTCGCCTTCTGACCTTTCCTATAAATGCAAATATTCAATGTGCATCCTTTTGTGTCTAGCTTATTTTGCCCAATATAATGATTTTAAGATTCATCCATATTTTTACATGTATCAGTAGTATATTATTTCTTATTGCTGAGTGGTACTCTATTATATGAATATACCAGTATTTGTTTATTCATTCTCTTGTTGGTTTGTTTCCAGTTTGGGCTATTATGAACAAGGTGGCTATAATTCTTGTATAAATATTTTAGTGGTCACAGATTTTTATTTCTCTTAGCTAATATTTAGAAGTGAAATTCTGAATCATAAGGTATATTTATATATATTATAAGAAGTCAAAGACTGTTCTCCAAAGTGGTGGTATCATTTTACAACAGCCATTATTTTTCTTGTAATGTGCCTCATTCCTTCTTTCACCTATTTTTTGGGAGTCCCATTACATTTTTATTATATTGTTTAGTATTATCCCTCATATATCAGATGTTCTGTTCTTTTTAATTCCTACTTTTTTCTTTTTGTGTCTGTAAGGAAACATTTTATTGATCTACCTTCAGGTTCAATGATACTGCCCTCTGCTTTATCCAGTCTGCTGTTAACTCCATCTTTTATCATAATTTCCACATGTAACATTTCTATTTAGGTCTTTTTTATAATTATCATGTCTTTGCTAAAACTTGCCAATTCTTCATGCTTGTTATCCACCACTTTTGCTATATTCTTTACCTTTTTTAAATTCCCTGTTTGGTAATTCCAATATTTGTGATATCTCTGGTCTACTTCTGTTGACTATTTCCTTTCTTGTGCGTTGTTCGCATATTTTTCTTTTTTGTTTGTCTCATAACATTTCATTGTTTGCCAAACATTTTGTATAAAAGAGTGAAAAAAACCCTGAAGTAAATAATATTTGCTTCTAGGGAGGAGCATGCTTTTTAATTAGGCCACTAGAACAGGGAGTGAGGCAGTATGATCTAGTTGAGCTAGGTTTGTGCTTTATTTCAACTTTAGTTTAATCTTGCTTCCCGTGGTCTTCAAAAGTTTTGAGGTTGGAATCAAGACTTTCTTCCGTTGGGCTTGGGATGCGAGCACTGCCAAGACTCCAGAGATGTGCCCAAGCTCCAAAGCTGGGCCATCAGCTTTTGGAACTGTGGAATATCTCTCCCTAATTTACAGCCTGATTGCTAGGTTGTTAGGTCTCTGGAAAGTTATCTTTTATTTCCAGCCTTGCCCCATGATTTCAGAACCTTTGGGAGATGTCTTTGGACCTGTTATGCCTCTCCCAGCCTTTGGAGGGCTGTGGCCCTATATGCTATGAAGATGCAGAATGTCTTAAAGAGGTTTCTCTTCAGTTTTGGTAATTGGAAGCTAAATTGTAATTGTGTGTGTGTGCCTGTGTGTGTATGCATATTTCTCTCAGCTCTCTGACCTTTCCAACCTTGCTTATACGATAAATTTCTCCCTGCTTCTCTCCCTAATACCCCTCCTCTGAGGGAAATTTGCACTCAAAAGAGGCCCTGCACATCTCAATAGAGCTATCTCTCACTTCTCCTTCTTTGATACCACTCTGTCTTGCTTTTAGCGTATTACCTCCTACACTTGGTGAGTACTCGTGAGCAAGAATTTACAGGTGGGTGCAGACTTGGTCTCTGTGTGTGGAGTTCCTCCAAATTCGAATCTGCCATACCAGCCTACATGTGACTCTTAACAATTCTTTAAATCTATATCTAATTTCTACTTATCCTACCCCCCTCCCCGCTCCACCTATCTCAGTTTCATGGTATATTTTCTTCTTTTTTCTGGCTTTTTGCTGTTGTTATTGTTAGGGTGAGAGTAATAGTCTCGTAAATTTCTTACCTATTTTTTGGAAAAGAAACTCCATTTATTGTATTATTATTATTTTTAAATTTGAAATTCTCTCGTTATGCATGGAGTCTCAGGCATAGGTGCAAATGACACATGTAACAGAGGAGTCAAATAATTACAACTCCCTATTCTCATTAGAAAATGTGTATAGGAAATTAGATGTTTTTGTTCTTCTCTCAGTTTAGCAAAGTGAATTTTGCAGTATTACTTAAAACATAAGGGAATTATGGAGCAGGGCATCTCAGTGACTCATGGTGTCCTTCTGGTTTCTTGAAATTCAAATTTGGAAACACTTAGCAGAAATATTTTGGTGCTCTGAACTGGTGATTGTGTATCTGGGACCCTAACTGTCACTGACTCATTTCACAAAAGAAGTTTTTCCCTGCATTCTAGTTCCTACTTCTCTAACTTCCAAAAAATATTTTTGATAATTAGGGAGGACATTTAATTTCATATATTGGTCTTATTTTACTTTGCAAATTAAGACATCCTCCATTTTCATGCTACAGTTTTTTTAGATATTTCATAATGTAATTACACTATTGATTTTTTTATTTCCAAACTTCATGTATTTACTTATTTTAGTCTTTCCTTATAAATCAGTGCCTTTATCTGTTTAATTACTTTCACTGTCACTTGAAACAACCCAGGTTGTTTATATAAGATTTCTGGTGCACTTATCCAAACATACCCAAACATAGTCACATGCATGTGTCTATATGTATATATTAATACATATATGTAAATATATACTATATATAGTAATACATGCATATATATTAATATATTATATGCACATACATATACATTCTATGTATATTAATATATATTAATATACATGTACACATTCTAACAGAATTTCTGGATCAACATAAAGCTTTTCATGTTACATTAATACAATTTAGACTCTGAAATAGAATAGACAGTTTTGTAACTTGTCTCTCCCATTCAATATCTATATACTCTTATATATATTGATAGCCCATTTTTCTTTTTGTTGTGGGAATTGTCATATTTATAACTTTGATAGATCATCACAGCAATTTGTTCAGGCACCTTGCCTTGATTGAATTCTTCCTGGACGAGGATGAAGTAGAATATGACACACATTTGTTTTCCTTTGGTGAATATAAATCTCCCATTCTTGGATTGAGAATGGGTGTCTTTTAAAATTTATTTTTAAAGCGTTTGCTTGCAAAACCTTCAGAGTAATTCCAATTCCTAAAATCTTTTTTATTGGTTTTATATTGACGAGTTTTTTTGGTATAATGGAAGATAAAATTGCATAGAAGCAGTGATGAACAGCTTTCTTTTCTTTTTTAATGCTATAAGGATGTTTTATTCTTATTATCCAGTGTTGGATGACGTAGTGGACACCCTACTCCACGGCTCATTTACTTTTCTGGGTTAGCTAAGTACAGATAGGATTTGAAATATTGCACACTATTGCCAAACAAATTGTACAAAAGTAAATCATATTTGAAAGTCCTGGTTATGTTAAACTTGAAACAACATAGAGGAACTTTTCGAAGCTTTTGGAATTGGCTGCTTCTTCAACAGATGTTACTTGACATTGAAAATAACATATGACCCTTCGACTCTCGACATGGACAAAAGGGTCCCCTTCCCCAGGCCCAGCAAGTTAGATATTTCTGCATAGCGCAAACATACACAAAAATATAAAACACAGAAAAAAAGCAAAATTAAAAAAAATGATACCTGTCTCACTTGAGATCTGGCACTTAACCCTGGTACAACATGGCCTATAGTCCTAAATATCTATTCTTGTGCCCAAAGTATTCAGGCTCCAGGGAAAAATCTTCTCTATGTCTTTAGTCTTGTGTTCTAGGAATCCTAAAAGACAGTCTCCAAATGTGGTGAAACTTTGAGGATTATGCCTTCTTGAACATTGGAAATTGACACTGCTTTATAGTACAGGAAGGATTTGAGAGGTACAAGTGCTTTTCCTTTGGCAGAAAAGACACATTAATTAACTTGTCAAATGCTTCCTTCTAGATAGCATGACTGTGATAGATTTTGCAGTATAATAAAGTATCGTTTCTCAGTAGTGATGAGAGTGTTTTGTTTTGCTTATTTTTCTGTTCTAATTCATGGCTCTGGAGATACTAATGAAATAGTGTGAAATTTACACTAGTTGCATATGATGACCGAGGAATTTTTACAATGAGAAATCATTGGTATTTACTCTGAAACGTGCATATATGTAGATGTAGCGGTAATTTAGGTGAAGTGTGACACCCGTTTTATATATTGGCAACAAGATGGATGTTGAATGCAAGAATTGAGAATAGCTGTGGTTTTATCAAAAAGTAATGACTTAATTAAATGTTCAAAAAATTAAACACAAATATCAG
Organism: Equus asinus; assembly: GCF_041296235.1. Lineage (NCBI taxonomy): Eukaryota > Metazoa > Chordata > Mammalia > Perissodactyla > Equidae > Equus > Equus asinus. Next base: position 46,958,240 of record NC_091794.1, on the reverse strand, counting down.
ACTTTAAGTAATGGATTTAAATGTTCATATTCATTAATTTTAATGTGTATTTTATAATTTTAATATTTGACAGAATATTTTATAAGAAAATAACTTTTTGGAAGACACAAAAATAATTTTAATTTAAAAATTTGACAGCACTTGATAGAGTATATAAATTTTGTGTACTTTTGAAAATAATGACATTACTTTTATTTATTTAAATCATTCCCATTAATGAACATAAATTATGTAATATCAGAATGATAAATATCAGTATTTCTGTTGAAGTAAAATCAAGAAAAACATACTTTAAGTAATAAATATATAACATGAATTACGTATATCTGTAGTTTATTACACATCCAAATATTACCAGCTACCCAAGCAACACCCAGACAAATGCGGTAGTAATTAAATTTAGTTATCTTTTGATATTTTTTAAACATTCAGTTATGTAAAAACCATAGCTGTACACATATTTTCAAGTTTTGTTATTATATAAAGGTATATTTGTTAAGGTGGAATGATAAACATAATACATTTAATAATTCATCAGCTTGACATGTAGTTGTTAATTATTAATTATTTAGTGGTTAAATATTTGGTATAAAATTTTAAATATTTAATTATGGTGGATGAGTCCCATTTGACCTCTGGTCTCGCTAATGTTAGAGGTAGAACTGCCTCTAATTCCATAAAAATCGAGTCCGAACCAGTTATTATTTATTAAAAGTTATCACTAATTTCCTTAGATATAATAGCATTACGCAATTAAATGTCTATATTTTGTAGATATACTTACAGAATTATTTAACAATTGAAATGATATAATGTCAGAAGTTTGCTTTAAAGTATGTCCAAACAAATCACTGTAATTTTCCTTGTTTTTATTGTCTTCATGGAACTCTGTTTGAAAAAAACAAAAAGGAGTCAGTACATGCTCCATTTGTAAATTAGAGTTTGGCAAAAAGTCTATTATTTCATTTGATCAGAATTTTATTTTCACTTTACCTCAAAATATATTTTGAAACTCTTAAAGTCCTGGAGGCATTCGACTACAGGGATTAAAACCACGTGTTTTAAAATGAGTCTGACCTGGGTTTCAATTCAACATTTTTACTAGCTTTTTGACTGTGGGTAAGTTGTTTAGCAAACCTAAATCTCAATTTTCTCTTTTTAGAAATGACGGTAATACCACTAATACTGATCTCATAGCATCATAGTGAGGATTAAACAAAATAATGTATTTTGTTTAACACAATGCTTGACACAGAACAAACACTCAGTAAGATGACAGCTACTTAATAGCATCAGCCAGCACTCATTTGGGGGTTATAAGAAGATTATGTAGATATGAGTAGTTGTTTTTCTTAGTTTATGTAAATTAATTATTGGTAATGTTTATAAAGCATTTTTTTCCTTGCTCTCAGTTAATTGTAGCTTTAGTTAAAAATTCATCTTTTCTTTTTTTCTAACATAAGTTCCTGAAAGGAAATTGAGAATTTCTGGTCTGGAGATGCTGAAGCTCAGAAATGCTGGATTCTTTCGTTGGCTATTTGTGGTTGAGAAGACTTCTTTGTCTTGTTGACTGTGGTGATTGGTAGTAGGAGAAGAGAGGTGAGAATGGAGGGGAAGAGAAAGCAAAGAGGAAGGGAGAAGACTAAGAAATGGATATAAAGAACGAAAGAAAGAAATACTGGTGCCTGTCACTTAAAAATGGCAGACAATAAGAGAAAATGTTCTAATTTTTAAAATAATAGAATTCCACAAACTACAGAAAGTAAGTCATTTTTAGTAGTAGAGATGAGTATATGCAAGAGGAATATATATATTTCATATATATGTATGTATTCATATATTTCATATATATGTGAAAGCTGAATATCAGAGAGAACTAGAAGATGGGTGTGGTGATGACTTTGCTGCCTATCATCTGCAATCAGGGTGGCTGGGAATTTCCCTAATGGTACCACTTAGGGTCGGAGATTATAGAGAAATATATATTCATATTCAATAGGGCAATTATTCAACACACCAATTCATGTCAGTAGCTCTTGTGACTTTTCTGTAGTATGACTTAATATTAACTAAACCAAAAAAGTGCTCTAAATACTCTTAGAAATTATACTGGGTTAAGCTGCTCAGTTTGGATGAGCACTGGGTGAGATTCTTGGAATTCCTGCGTATAACACTGTAGTCCTCAGCTAGAGTTAGGAGCGCCAGAGCTCTGAGATGACTAGAATGATAGTTAAATAGCTTCAGGATAGTCTAAAAATTTGATATTATGTGAGCCGTATTCTCTTGGTCTTTCTGACTTAAAACCTTGGAGTTACTTTCAGCACCATTCTCTCAACCTCATATTCCAATACATAGAAGATCCTCGCATCATACTCATTTCTCCTTGGTGATTACCCAAGAAAACAGTACCCTATTTATTCTCATGCTGACAGTCTTTTCCAGCCCCATATTCCATTTATCAGAGGAGAAGCAGGAAATGCGACCAAGGCAAGAAAGCAAGGCAGTGTGTTACTATGCAGGCCAAATACTGGTGAGAGAGGGTGAATTCTGTTGCAAGGTTTTGTTGTATATTCTCTGAGGATGATGGTATTAGAGACAGGGTTGAAATCACGTTTAGAGCTAATCTTCTACAGCCGGTTTGCAAGTTAACAAGTAGGAGAGGATGAGTCTTAAGCAAGTAATAAGTAGCTCTTCCCTCTGGGAACAGGAGCTGCAAAGAGGCAATTCCCACACAATTTATAGGGAGAAATATATCAGGGGAGCTAAAGAATTACTCCTGAGACCCATTACATTTGAGCATGATGGCATCTGTTCCAGTGATCTATAGTTTATGTGCTATGCATGTATTTTTGCCTTGAACGATCATTGGCTGTGTGTGCTGCAAATGCAAGTTCATCTCCATGCTAGAGGAAAAGGTGAAAGAAAAGCTCTGGTAAATGTTCTTTTATTAAAAGGGCGATTGTTCCTAGACTGGTTGGAAGAAGTAAGCCAGACAGGCATGGGAACAGAGGAAATCAATGACAAGAGGTTTGTGAATGGAAGTTTGTAACTTAAAGTAAAAAGTGGAAAAGGGAACAGTAACAGCAGTAAAATACACAAACAGAAAACCTATCTACCATGGGAATTTTAGTCCAGTTAGCAGATTTTTCTCATTGGAGTGTGTGGGGAGTGCTTGAAGAGATCATGTCTTGTTCTCATTGATACACAGTAGAACCACTGGGTCCACCAAAGGGAAAGAATCTTTCTTGTTAATACTCTGGAAGGAATAGACTTAACATGACAACCCTCCTGTAATGGGTTAAGAGGCAGCTGCAGGTAAGCTTGATGAGGCTGTGAAGGAGGCTTTTCATTTCACATCTAGCATGGGCAAAACCAGAATGAGAGGGACACGGTTACTCCCTTCTTTGCATCAGTTCTCATAACTTCCTCCCTATAGGCACATAAAAGTCTAATCAGATACTATCTGAATTCTAGCTACCTGAGTTTCTCCAGTTTCACCTTCTTTTCATAAACTTTAAATTTTCTCATTCATCAGATTATGTTTCATCAATTCTTGATTCATCTCTTCCTGACCTACTGAGATTAAGATCCTGGTCTCCACCATTTAACTTTACTTTTTTTGAATTAGGTCACCTGCTTCAGACAGGAGACTGTGTAGCCATGTAAGGGGCTACTTCAGCTAGTTGCTCCTTGGTTCTCTAGCTGCCTGCATGGGCACAAAGTCCTGAAATTTGGGGCAGAGCCCTGTTCCCTAGGACACTGCTGGCTGGACCCATAGCCCACTCAGCTTGCTGTGATCTGATTTCAAGGTGATGGGAGTAAAAACAGAAACTTACCATACATAAGTGCTATTACAGAGGTACAAACTAAGTGCTGTGGGAACCCAGTGGATGGAGCAGCTAACCAGGTTTAGTTTTATTAAGGCCTCTGAAAAATATCTCACAATATCCAGTGGACAAGATGAGGAAAAAAGTGGGTGAAAATAAGTTAAGTGCTTTTATATCTAGTTGGACAGCTATTCCCAAAGTAACTAATAATGCTGATCAATGAAGTGAATGATGGAGTGAAATCCTGAATCACAGCACTTAATAACAAGCAGAGGGGCAGGCCAGTGGCCTAGTGGTTAAATTCGCATGCTCCATTCCGGCAGCCCGAGGTTTGCCAGTTTGGATCCTGGGCGTGAACCTACACATCACTCATCAAGTCGTGCCGTGGTGGCATCCCACATAGAAGAATTAGAATGAATTAGAATTAGAAGAATTAGAATGACCTACAAATAGGATATACAACTATGTTCTGGGGCCTTGGGGAGAAAAAAACGAGGAAGATTGGCGACAGATGTTACCTCACGGCCAATCCAAAAAAAAAAAACAAACGAGTCAAACAAAAACAAGTGGTGACATTGACAAGGACTAATACTTTGGAAAACAGCAGTAGCAGCTACCACTTATGTGATAGTTGAACTGTTCTGGAGCTTTATTGCATATGCTTATAGTATCTCAGTTAATTCTCTCAAGAATCTGTGCACTAGGCTGTTATTCTTATTTTATAGATTAGGGAAGTGGAGGTAACTTGCCCAGCTAGTACAAAAGAGTCAGGATTTTAACCCAGGTCAGTTCATGTAGAGGGCCCCTTTACTTGTGTTAACTCATTTCATTCTCACAACAACGCAATGAGTTAAATTCTATCATCTCCCTTCTGCAAACAAGAAAATAGAGGCAACTCACAGGTAAACATTTGGTCCAATCTAATAGTAAAGGCTTTGATAGAATAGAAATTAAGGCTTGAAAAAACACACATGATTTATTATTTGTGGATCAGAAAAGAGAAGACCCGGATTGTAGTTCTATTTTATCATTTATTAGCTATATGCCCTTGGGCAAGTACGTTAAACTCGCTGTACTTCAGTTTCATTATCTATAAAGTGTGGAAAATAATACCAGCCTGCATACCTCATAAAGCTTTGGAAGGAGAAAATGAGAGAAGGTATGTGAAACCGATTGGAAACTATGCGTTATGCAAATCTCTGCTTTTGTTTTTGTTATTATTTTAAAAATGCAACTGGTCAAAAAATACTTAATAATTTGAAAATAGTGCAGTAAAAAGGGTTTTTTTTGCTTATATGAATTAAAATAATTTAGACAAGTAATTTTAAAGATCCAAGGAGATAGAAGTTATCCTTTGCAATGAAAATGAAAATTAAACACACTTAAAAGCCAAACCCAGTTAGATAACATATGGGCCTGAAGTATAGCTGTCCCCATAAAGTTCCTAGGGCTTTTACTCCTTCAATTAAAGAAAAAGAAATAAAACAAAGCTTATAAAAAAGACAACCTGCGGGTAGCCAAAGCACAAAGGAAGCCCTCACCAGACAAGTACACGAGTATATATATTGTAGAGCATATTCTTTTGGCTCTCTGATGTCAGTATATATCTATTTATTTACAGAATTACAAACCCTCTTATCAATACTATTATCCAGGCACAGTGTTCTTAAAAGAAAAATGATTATAATCCATAAAGTTTTTTTTCCTTCAGGATCAAAGAAAATACAAAGAGAAGTTAATTGAAAACAAATTTAATTCCAGTAGCAGATTTTTAAAAATTTATAATTTGAAATAAAATTTGAATTCCAATTTGTGGTTTCTTTTCCTTTTAAAATATAGGATCTTTCTCCTAAGTGTAATGTTTATATTCTCAAGTTACTGGGAAGAAAACATCGACTTTTCTTTTTTCGTTTACTTTAATCTTTGTACCCACCATGGAGAATGACCATGGCTTAATTCTTAGAATTGACTTGAGACAATCTTCTGGATGTCTTTGTCTTTAGAGGCTTTTAAAATTAAGCCCTTTACTCTTATAGAGTAAAGGAATTTCCAGTATTGGATGGCAAAGAGAAGATCTCTTGTATTCGTAGCTATAACGAAGGAATAAGAAATCTATGTAAAATTGATTACATGTGTCAGCTTTTGAAGCTGTGACCCATATGGGTCAATCTCAGAGTAATCTTTCTTTCAAAGATATATGGACTAAACAAGAATTTAATTAGTCTACCTTAAAAATAAAACAGCCAGTTATTTTACCAGCAAAATGAGTTTATTCAGGAAAAACCAAAGCAATTCAGGACGCTTATGCTATGACAAAAGGCAAAGGCAAGTCCAACAATTGAAGGAGAGGAATATTATTTTGTAGGGAAATAGGAGGAAATTGGGAAGGGTTGTTTTGAACAAAAGTCCATAGGAGAAAAGCAAGAGTTCAGGTTGGTGATGGTTTCTCATTGGCTGAGTTACTGTGGTAGTGATTTCTGTGTGGGATGCAATGTACGTTTCTTCCTGTAATTGATGATTCTTTCCTCTTGATGACGTCTTTCTCTTGGGGGTCTGTAATGTCCATGTATCTTTCCTGCAATTGACCATGGTGCTATTGCATGGGAGCTCCCCCTTCGGGCATCCTGACTCCATTTTAAATGAGGTTTACCTTTATTAATGTTCACATATTGTTTCTTCATTTCTTTAGAAGAATATAAGGTAGGATCCATGTTTCACAAAAAAACCCAGATAAAAAATCCAAGTTGGGGCCAGCCCTATGGCATAGTGATTCAGTTGGTGTGCTCCACTTCAGCAGCCTGGGGTTTGCAAGTTTGGATCCCAGGTGTGGACATAGCACCACTTGTCAAGCCATGCTGTGGTGGCATCCCACATAAAATAGAGGAGGATTGGCACACAAGTTAGCTCAGTGACAATCTTCCTCAAGCAAAAAGAGGAAGATTGGCAACAGATGTTAGCTCAGGGCCAATCTTCCTCAAAAAAGAAAAAAAATCCAGGTTGTCTTCTATTCTCTAAAACTCTAAATTTCTAAGGGACTTACCTCACAGGGTTATTATAAGGAATAAGTGAGATTCATTGAACGGGTTCAATGTAAGAACCTAATAAACATTAGCTATTTTCAATATTAGCTTAGAGAACATTTTACCTCATTTGTAACTTTCTATCCTCTATATCTCTCCTTCCTTACCCCTAAATACAGACTTCCCCTCCCAACTTAATTCCCCTTGAGCCAGTTTGTCCTCATCTTCCACCGTCACCATCACAGCCCGCTGCAGAGCATGGTTCCTCTTTGCCTTCCACTGTGCTTCTCTCTGCAGTCTACCAGCAAAGTTATAATCTTTCTATGCCTTGACCTTTTCTTCCATTTCTGCAGTGCTGAAATCCAAAAAGCTAACTTGACAGCTGTAGAAATGTCCTTAGAGGGCTGGGGAGGACCAAGAACTGAGCAGGCCAAGCCAGAACCCTCTTTGGCAAACAGAGGGAGAGAAAAGACTGAGAACATTCACACTTCACACATATATAGGATCAGAAAGTTGAGTTAAGTTTTTCCTTGTCAAGTGGGATAGAGCAGGACACTGACATTTGTGGAATGCATCCTAAATGGCAGCCACCTAATCCTCCCACAACTCCATGAGGCTGCTATTATTGCCATCATCCTTAAGTTATAGATAAGGGATTCACATGGCAATAAGTCAAGAATCTGGGTTGTATCTAGAGACGTTAGGTCTAAAGGCCCTACTATCACTAATTAATGTGCTGATCCCTCTAACTAAGGATGAAGATGGTCTGCAAAACATTGGTAAAGGAAGTTTGAGTTCACTTTGTGAGCTTTCTTTCTACCAGCAAGCATTCAAGTGATTTTACTGAGTGACGATTATGTACCAAATATTGTTCTAGATATTGGAGTGGTTTATAAGACCACAGCAAGTTTACATTGTAACAGGGAGGGAAACTAAGGAAGAAAGGGAGGGAGGGAGGAAGAAGGGAGAGAGAAAGGAGGGGATAAGAGCTATGATAGAGTCAGACGTACTATGGATTCGGTGGTTAGAAAAGCAACTTGATAGGGAGAAGTTTGGATTTTATTCCAAATGTGATGGAACTTCCTTTCTTTTCCAAAGACACTGAGGTTCTCAGCATAACTAGGTGACCATACTTCCCTCATCATTAACAGTGGACTGGAGATTTATGCTCTGGATAGGTTGGAAAAGAGGGAGTTTGGATTTTTTGACATTAGGCCAGATGAATATTTTGGTGCTCTTCTGAAAATTAAAGAATTAAGTAAAAATCTACTTAGTAATAAATGAAACTGACCAACTGCCATTCCCTCAGTTGCCATCCATGCTTATGTCCTCAATCCACTCCTACTTTCTCCAATCCCACAAGAGATTAGGAGATTTTCCTTGGAGAAACAAAATAGAAAATGAAAATGCTACAGATGCTAATTATAATGATCCCCTAATAAAATGTCTGGCTCACACCAGTACCTTAGAGTGAAGCTTGCCACTCCCAAAGCCCGCCCACAAGTATGGAGACTCCTCATCTATCACAATAATATAGATAGTACTTACATCAAGCAAGCAAAAAGAAATAGTCATTTAATCAGATTCCTTAAAAATGAAGTAAACGCTAGAGGAAATAAAATGATTTGAAAATCATTGCCTCTGAGAGATGGAAATCAAGGATGAAAAGAGTAGGGGTGGGGGGTATTCCTTTATTAAAAATGTTTATAGAAATATTTGATTATAATTATGTACGTCTCACTTTAGCACACATAGAAATTAAATCTAAAGGGTGAACCATTGTTAAAATGTGCCCAAATTCATAAAGGAAAGGAGACTGTTGATAAAATAACATTTATAACTAAATAAAAATTCCCCAGAAGGATTGATGAGAAGTATAATAGAAAAAACATGCCTCACTAGGTTACATGAAGGTGTGTTTATGTGGCTCTAATGAGTGTCAAGTTCACATATTCTGGTATGTGGTACTCTGTATAGAGAAAAATGGCTTTGGTTATAGACAGAGGAGCATTTTAAACTTATACACAAAATGTAATTTTATAATTTTATAATAATTTTAAATTATAATAATTTTAAATAATATTATTTTGTTCTTTCACAAGATAAGCAGCAGTACGTGACGGTGAAGAGCCCAGACAAGCCAAACAGCCTGGGCGTGAATCCTGTCTTTGCCATGAACTAGCTGTGCCTAATTTCCCACCTGTAGAGTGTATATGAAAATAATACTGAGCTCATGCAATTGTTATGAGGATTAAATGAGTCAATATTTGTAGTTAGAAGAGTGCCTGACCCAAAGTAAGCACTATATAAGATTTTCTTAATTAAATAAAAAATCAATCACAAACATATTTTGTTTGTTACAAACTTTATTAATGTTATTGGCCCATTCGAAGACTATTAAGATTAAAGCTAGTATCTCAAATATTGGAAACTCTCTTAAAACATTTCTTATGTTAAAACTTACTACATCTTATAAGAAGCAACTAGTTTTCTGTTTTATCCATGTATACAGAATTAAATATACATGTATATAAAACATATATCTGCATGTGCATTTAAATGATAGTTTTAATGGAATAAAGTTATGAATAATTAGCTAAAGTGGACAAGTGATGGACACACAACATATTTAAGATAGAAAGCTTTGCACTGAAAAGCGGTATGAATAACTTTTCAGTGTCAATTTAATTATGGGTTTGTTTTAACCTGTTCTCTAAATGGTTAAAGTTAAATACATTATGGAGACAACGAGAACTGAGAATGGACACCGGAAAAGGAAATTGCTATGGGATTAAAATTTAATGAAAGGTAGACTTGATTTGGATCCTTAATGGCAACTTTTAAAAGCATTGTTAATCTGTCAGCATGTGGGTGGGATTCCTAGTATTTACATGCACTTTCACAGTGTCCAGGCTCTATCTTTTCCATTAAGAAAAAAATTCTTCTTCCATTAAACAAATGAGAGAAATTGCTATGGCTTCAATCAACAAATATTATTGAGCACATGCAAAATTTCTAAGGCATATCAAGAAAATTATACTTTGTCCCTGGCCTTGTTAGGGAGGTGAGGCATAAATATTAATTAAGGAATTCAGGAAAAGCTCAGACTATGTTATAAAAGCATGGAAGTCTTAACTGAAAATGAAGACTGATACAAAAAGTAAAAAGGACCCGGAGGTGAAGAAAGGAGGGATAAAGTGTGGCTAAGTGGTGTGGAATTCAATCCTTTATGGAGAAAGTGGAATTCAGAAGGTTCTTGGAAGGTGATATGATTTGTGTATTCAGAGAAGAAAGGAGAGTACATTCCATTCATGGAGGATAAAATGGGCAAGGTCTGTTTGAGAAACTTATTTGGATAAAGGAATAAAGATGTAGAAAAGACTAGAAATAAATCTTCTAGATCTCCTTTTCAACCAAAAAAAGGATCAAGGTGCACTGACTTGAGCTGAGGTTTCTCAAGGTTGGCCTTGAAGGAGGTACAGATATAATCTATGACTCTGAAGCATGGATCAAGAGTTATCTGAAAAAAAATCACCAGTGACAAAAACAAATGAAAATCAAAGTGGTCACCCAGAAAACCATGTCTGAAGTAAAGGGACTACCTTTAAGGAGAGCAGGATAAAAGGAACAAGTTTAGATCGGCACACAATAGACAGATGTTGGGGAGATTCTATAAAGTACTCCTCTACAGAGTCAGGGATGCACTACAGAGACCTGTGGCCTCATCTGTGGTTGATGATGGAGCTGTGAAGAACATCATGCAGGTTCCAACGTAAAGTTGGAATGCTAGTTTGGGACCAAATGAGTAGAAATCATGAATTTTAGGGCAGGCATGAATTTCACTCTGGAGGCAATGATGATCTCCTGGAGGTTGGGTAGAATTAACTGGTGTAAGGAAATAATAAATTTAGGAAGAGCACCTAGGAGGTTATTCATGTCTCCCAAGGTAAGTGGTGACAGGATATGAACCAGAAAATTAGAAATGGGAATGGAAAGGATGAAAAAGATATAAGAGGCATTGAGAAAGAAGGATTCTTAAGATTCAGTGATTATTTGGCTTCCAAGAGTGAGATCAAGAAAAAGAAATGAGTCAAACATAATTGTAAGGATTTGAGAATGGACGACCAGGAGCATCTTCTGGGGCAGCTAGTTGAGGAGAGGCAAGGTGAAGATGACATTGCTTTCAGTTGGCAGGTGTTGAAAATAAAGAGTAAAGATAAAGTTATTTACTGAATTCAATCAATGAAGAATTCATAGTAGACTGAATTTCTTATGCTTTGCTTTAAAAAATCTATATCTATTAATAACAGTCGATTCATAGCTTTGATTAGCCTAGGAGTCTCATGTTATTTTTCTTGAAAGCTGATAAACAATATGTGGTATTTGAATCAGCATGAATTAGCTAAGCTTGACGCTAATAGTCTTAATCTGGTTTCTTGGGAGCAGATGTTATTTCACTTTTTGCAGTATTCTTGAAGCTAGCTACTAGGATGGAAATGATCTCATTGAAGCCAAAGTTCACTTCACTATTGAAATTTCTTCAGGTTATGGGCCAGTTGTTGTCCATCACAACTTTGAAAATTTTATAGAATTGAACAGGAAAAGACTCTAGGAGAGGATACAGCAAGGCCGTGGGTAACGAGGGAGGAGACAGAAAAAGATCCAATACAATAAGATTCGAGAACAGTGTTTCTGAGACTTTAATCTGCATACAAATCACCTGACAGATTTTGTCAAAATGCAGACTTTGAGTCAGTAGTTCTGTGGAGAGGCCCAATCCTCTGCATTTCTAACATGCTCCCAGAAGATGCTGAAGCTGCTGATCCTTGGACCACATTTTGAGTAGCAAAGCACTAGAAATCAAAAGAGGATTTTTAAATTTCCATGCTGCACACTTTCAGCTTGTCTTTCCAGACCCACTGTCTACCTGGCCCTGTGCCCCAGGAGGCTGACCTCTACGGAGTACATCAGTGGGCTTCTTTGCTCTGGTTTCCCATTGGTTTTGGTCAGTAAGAACAATTGGCTGAAACTAGAAGGAGGGATGTGAGTGATATCTGGGTATGTGCAATCAGTTTTGCTATAACAGGGCATATGAGGTCCTAAAAATCACCACACTGTGCAAAATCATGCAGTTTAAACCATGGGGCTGTGGGAAAAGTGGAATTAGAGGCAGAACACTCAAAATCCCTGTCAGTCACACACACACACACACACACACACACACACACACACACACACGTAAAGATGGAAAACTAATAAAAATTCTAGCACAGTTTTATACATGTTAAATGGTTAAAAACAACACATACATATTGCAATAAACACGACACTTTACGTTTAAAAGAATCTGAAGTTTGCTGTAGAAGTGGACACTGGAAAAGCTGCAGGTTGTGAGTTACTGTAAAGAGGTGGAAGGAGGATTATGTGAAATTGGAAGGGAAGTTGTAACACCAGATGTGGATGGGTGTGGCTCACAACACACACAGTGAACGTAGGTAGCTGGTAGATATTTGAGGCGTATACATGTGTGTTTTGTGTATTCCTACTCAGCACAGTTCAGCTATGCTATTTTCTCTGTTCACCTAGTATTTCTCATAGATGAAACTGTGCATGAGCAACCATCAAATTCAGTCATGCTCAAATTGTTCCCTAATATATCAATCATGTTGGAACAAATTTGCGTTTTCAAAACAAGAGTTTTGCTGCAAATTGTCTGCACTTCTTTGCTTAGAGATGTGGATCTTGTAGGAATCTTCTCCTACAGCTACAGAAATTGCTTCTGGATTCTGGTAACCACCATTCACCTTTCCCCTTCAAAGCCAGGGGCGGTCATAGCTCTCTGCTATTTCTAACCCTGGGTGATTTCACCATTGACTGTTAGTTGCACTTAACCTTGCCCACTTTGCAAAAAGTCCCTTTAATACATGCCCATAAATTACCTATGCTGTTTGAGTTTGCCATATGTGTCCCTCCAGTCCTGGACAATGTTCAAATGTGATTGGTGATTTGAAGAAGTAAAGGAGTGTGGAAATTAATAAAAGAACGTTAACTAAACTGGAGTTGGGAAGGCCTGTAGGGGGAGCTGTCACGCCCTATCACACATCATCAATAAACCAAACAGGAAGAGAGGGAGGCTTGCATCTTAGGAAGTAAAACTACTTTACTAGTGACCACCCAGCAACAGCCCAGCCAATGAGAAATGCCACAGCTCAGGCAATGAGAAGCCGTTGCCACCCTGAACTGTTCACTTCCCTCAATGGATTTTCGTTTAGAACAGCCACTCCCTACTCCCCTTTTTCTCTGTAAAAGCAGCTCCCTTCTTTGTTTGCTGGATTTGTTTATGGTTTGCCACACCCCAAATTGCAATTCTTTTGGCTATTCCTGAATAAACTCATTTTAAGATAAAATAACAGGCAAGTTTGCTTTTAAGTTGACAGGAGAATGAGGGCTTGTTGGAGGACGTTGTATTTAGTTTTTTCTAGTGTCCACTAGCAGATATTTTAATGAACTGGTTCGGCACACAGCAGCCAGAGAGACCCTTTCAAAAGTAAGATAGATCAAGCCATTCCCTTTCTCAGAAACTTACAATGGCTTACCTTTACTCTTGAGTAAAAGCAATGGTCCTTTCAATGGCTTCTAAGACTTTGCTTGACCTGGTTTCCTACTGCGTCTCTGAATTCATTACTCTCCAGTATCAACTCTCTGTTTTGCTTCCTTTCTTCCAGAGATGCTGGCTTCCTCATGGGCCTGGAAAACACCAGGCTGGCTTTCCAATAATGTAGGCAGGTGTTTGTGGAGACATCTTAACTGAAGATGTTTGAAGGCTGCTTTCTAGATTAGGAGTACAATTTATAGCAGGGAACACATTTTCTAAGTATAAAGGTATTTGACTTTTCTGACTAGATTAGACATTCATCCACTCATTCATCCACTGAAAAGCTAAGTGATATTGTTAAAATTAAAATGTCTTCAAATTATACAAATATAACTCTAATGAAAAGGGAGGACTACGAAAGTACCACAGGCTCTTGGAAATCATCCAAGAAGTCCAATGCCTGATACATGCAGAAATCTTATCATCCCTGGAAGGTGGTCATCCAGTCATGGCCTGGAAATATTTCAGGTTCTGGTTTACATCTTGTTAGGATTCAATTATAAATAATTTTTTTTGAGGAAGATTAGCCCTGAGCTAACATCATCTGCCAATCCTCCTCTTTTTGCTGAAGAAGACCAGCCCTGAGCTAACATCCGTGCCCATCTTCTTCTACTTTATACGTGGGATGCCTGCCACTGCATGGCTTGACAAGCAGTGCATAGGTCTGCACTCAGGATCCGAACTGGTGAACCCTGGGCGGCCGAAGCGGAATCCGCGAACCTAATAGCTGCACCACTGCGCTGGACCCCATAAATAATTTTTAAGTGAAAAAATGTGTGAGTCTACCTGCCCAATAGCTCCAGCCAGGCACTATGGCAATAAGATACCACAATTTGTTTCATTAAAATCAAGACTTTCTTTTACGTTTAATGTTCATTTCTAAAAAGTTCTGAAACCCAGCAATTCTCCCTCACAATCTAACAGCCCCATCATGCTTTTCCTTTAGCCAGAACATAGACGGAATCCTGTACACTCTTCAAGATTCATTTATATTTTGCTGGAAGATGTTCTGTTTTACATGCTTATAACCATCACCAGCATCATAAGCTCTTCAAAGCAGACAAATGAGAGAACCTCTCCTAATGATATGAATAAATTACATTTCATAGTTTGAAATGTAAAGAATGTGCCTTTTTTTCCTTCCAAAATTCTTAGCTTTGGCTAGGATAGATGAATTCTCCATGGTTGGAGTTTCCATATGTTTACACATAAGAAAACCGGGGGATCTATTTTCTTGTATTTCTTTGTGAGAATAACTTTTATTGAAATTTCAAGACTACTTTCAGACTAATTTTGTCAAATTGAAGTCACTGAGTTGGCTAGAAGACAAGGTTACCATTTAATTATGATGCATCTGATAATATGAAATATTTAAATTAGGGATCTGTTTCACTGTTCTTAATTGAATTGTCCAAAAAAAGACGAAAGTAAAACTTTAATTTGTATATTCAAAGCCATTTTTGTGAAAGATAGTTATGTAAATTCTTATAGAGCATTAGTGGAATAATGATATCTAAATCATAACAATATTCATTCAATCAGTTTCTCATTCATTCAAAGTTCACAGACCATGTGGAAATATTGTACTAAAATAGCAAAGAAGAGTGATGTTTTATACTATGCTTCATGTTTTTATATTGAAGGACACATTAGCCTTAAAACTGGTAAATGATAGACTCTTTGGGCAACTAAATTACAGTTTTTACTTGCTTGTAATGAAAATCTTCCGTATATAGAAGATGTTCAAAGATAAATGCTATTCTCCAGTTGTTTACAGTATATTCATTTGTGTCTCACTAACTAGCAGCCAGACACTTGACGAGCAGGAACCTTACAGTTCTTCTGTATTCCTCAAGTGCCTAGCTGAAGTGTAAGGCGAGGAGTGGAAACTGAATAAATATGTGTTGAGTGATGTAAGTAATTCATGTAATCATGTGGAAGTTCAGTGACTTGAGCTGATGAAACATCTGCAAAATTGAATTTGTGTTTATGTAGATGTTTAGTTACTGTTTACACATACTCTTTACTTGAAACGAGCCTTTATTATAATCATATAAATACTAAGTATAGAGTGAGTTTGCAAAAGTTTGATGTGGGGAAATCTTAATCAGGAACTATTTCTCTTCAGATATGCTGTTTTCCTTTTCATAAAAGTCAGATTCTCCAGGAAAGACACTAGGGGAAAATACTACAGAATATAGAAGACAAAAAACAAGGTTAAAAAATCCTGTGACAATATTTTTAGACAGTTACACTGTAAAAGAACAGAACAGCTACTGTGCAGTTTGACCAGATAGGCAATGCGTATAAAAGTGACATGGAATGAAATAATTTAGTGTCTTCATGACAGCTGGTTTACAATGAGGCTGACGAACAAATGGGAAGGTGCACTCTGCGGAAGGCATTGATGGCACTGGTATTAAGTGAAGATCAACAGAAACCCACTTTCTCAGCCAATTTTCTATTCTTGTGTAGAAACAGAAAACATACAGTGATGGGTGCAACATCTGTTGAATTGTTTTTAATGTGCCAAGCTAGAACGGGCTTTTCAGTTTGAGAAACAGGATTTAAAAAAAGAAATAAGGAGAAAATGTGGCACAAAATTGGGAAAGAAAATATTTATGTAAAGAAATCTTTACAAGAAATGCTGTAAATTCCTGACTGAAAATAGGTTGACAGACAGCTTGGTGGCATAGCTGAGGGAGACAGACAAGAGATTCTGGGTTTTATTTTTTCATACAGTCACAATTAAATACAACAGCAATTTGGTACCGTTGGTCTTTAGGGAAGACATAATTTTTGTCACACATATTCCTTCTGCTTGCAGATTTATGAGGAGACATGGCATTGAGGAAAAGGAGGGTAACAGCTATCTGTCTGGAATGCAGAAGATCCTATATAATGTGGCAACTGTAGGGAGGTGGCCACAAGCTGACAGAGGTGGTGACTTCTCGTTCTCAAAAGTCAAGGAGGATTTAACACCAAACAGAAAGGCTCACTAGGGAGAAATAAGAGCACAGAGCGTGGATGATGTGACTATAAGAAGCCCAGCAAGGATACCAACTGACATAATTTCTGGGCCAAGCTGAGTATAAATATATGCAGCAGTACAGGAAATTAATCAAATCTATTTATGTTCAATATTGAATATGAGTTAGTATCGAAATAATTCCTTGCCTTCCTGTCTAATTCTGTTGGTTAAGATTGGCATATAATTAGTTGGCTATGTCTTCCATTTAAGTACTGATCAACTAAGGTTCTTTTATATAGTCCCACACTATTGTTGACTGAACCTGATTGAGTCGGGGGAGATGGAGGTGAGTGAAGAGAACTAAGGTGAATATGAAGAGTGCACTATTTCCAAAAGGAGGTACCTCTATTTGTAGAAAGTAAGGCTAAAAAAATAATGACTTCTTTATTTCTTGGCTTTCAGAATCCCCCTTTCCCTTTGGAATAATCCAATACATTCTTGGCAGGCCCTTAAAAAAGAACATCAATTATTAAACAATTATAAAACAATGGCTTCTCTTCAGTCTGCATCTTGATGTTGCATTTGTTAGGAGTTCCAGAGATTTTGAAAGGAAATTCAGCTTATTTCTATGAATACTGACATTTGCAGTAGTCACATTTGTTCCATGCTACAAGTGAAATAGTCTCTTGGAGAAAATAATTTTAAAGAACCTTGTTAGAAATACAAAAAGAAATCAAAACACATTAGGAGTGAGAGACTTTATTTCACATGTTACTGCCCATGCATTAGTGAAATAACATAATGATAAGGTACTTGTAAAAATCTGTACCCTGAAAACACTACCTTTTCATGTGCATGTGGATTATTGACAACAATTATAAAACTAACCCAAGTAAAGTTCCATAACCCAAACAGACTAGTTGTCATGGTAAAAACAAAGGAAGTTTCAGAGAGTAAATAATACACCTTCACCCGCCCTCCACAGGCCCTAGTTCTTAAGATCCGCCAGTCTTAAAAGGATATTCAGCCAAATCATTAAAATTAATATATCAAAAGAGAAAAATAATGTGATCATCTCCATAGATTCTGAAAGGTATTAGATAACATTTAATATCTAAAATAAGAATTAATGCCTACTTCTATAATGTGATAAAATGTGAAAAACTCCTGTATACTATGATAAAATAGTAATAGATGGGTATTTTCCCAATATGTTAAAATTGGAATAGATGAGACTTTCATAGTTGTAACATATGTGTTAACCCAAAGCTGACATTGTGCTTTGGCCCTAAAGGCAGGAACAAGACAATGATATCTGCTATCATCTTTATTATTTAACATTGTTATAAAGGTAGTAGCCAATGCAATTAGACAAGAGAACAAAGCAGGAAGTATTAAATAGAATGTAAAAAGAATCATTGCTATCAGACAAAGGGAGCATTTACCTAGAAAACCTAAAAGAATCAATTGAAAAGCTATAAGTAAAAATCTCGTAGATGGCTATGTACAAATTTCATATATAGAAATTGATAAAATTCAATTATAGAACCAAAACTAGTTAGAACTAGTTAGAAAATCTAGTAGAAAACTATCCTATTTACAAAAGCAAAACAATGTTAACATACTTAGAGTTTAATTGAAAAAGATAAATAGATAAAAGATATATATATATATAAAGAAATATATCTCACACACACACATATATATGGTGGTCAGAAGTAAAAAGATAACTAGACAGATCCCTAATATTAATGGCTGATTTTGACACACTTCTTTTTAACAATGAATGATCAAGTGGACAAAAACAATTATTGAGGATATTAAACATTTAAACAACATAGTTAATAAGCTGATTTGATGAATATATGTAGAACCTCGCATCCATAGAAAATGCCCACTCATTTCCAGCACACATGGAACATTTACCAAAACTCAGCAAGCAATAAAACCCAAAGTAAGTATCTGCAAAATCATTATTATGGATTCCTTATTTTATAAACTTAGTGGAATGAATTTAGAAATTGGAGTAAAAAGAAAACTGCAATTTCTGTATTTTTGGAATCTAAAACAAAAACCACCATTTCCAAGAAATTCATAGCCCAAAAATGAAATTATAATGTGAATTAAGAAATAATAATAATTGAATGACAAGAAAAATAAAACAAATAAAAAATTTTGCATTTAAATTTATATGCTAAAAAGACAAATAAATAAATGTGATATTCAACTTACAAGCTTAGAAAATCAAAAGCGATGAGGACTCAAACATGTAGAAGGAAGGAGGTGAAAAAAAGTTAGCAAAATAGAAGACAAAGAACAATGGAGAGATTTTACAAAACCAAATCAAAAAGATTTAAAATAAAATAGGAAAATAATTTGACAAAATTGATCAAGGAAAAAAGATAAAGAACAAAATTGAACAATATTAGGAATGGAAAAAGAGACACAACCACAGATTTTGAAAATCGCTACAGTGGCAAAACAAATTTCTGAAATGGACAATTTTCAAAATAAATTTAAAATAACAAAACTGACTTAAAAAGAAAGAGAAAACCTACTAGATCTATAGCCATTAAAGAAATTGAATTGGTAGTTTAAGATACAGTCAGTTCTCAATATTCACAATAGACATGTTCTATAAAGTCACTGTGAAGACTGACTTAGGAAAAATGAACTGAATTAGGAAAAATGAACCATTGCTACTAGAGGAAAAGACAAGGTTTGATTCCCGTGAGCCTCCGGTGACAATTTTTATCAACCAATGAACACATAGTCTGTCTTATGTGTGTTTCTGTTAAAGACACCGCATATAATATATATTGTGGATTCATTAGCATTGAACTCACGGCCAGCAGCACTATAACTCATGCCTCAGCAAAGCTTATCTAACACGTGCATTTTTTCCGTAAGGAACATCAGAGCCTTCTTGCACTTAGGAACTCTGGACAGAACTTCAGCGCTATACCTGGGGTCGTTTTAAACAGCAACATCACCAACTACAAGTACAAAAATGTGACAATTTTTTTGCAGTAAATAGAGAGTAAATAGGCCATGAAAGAACACTTGTTTACAATATGAGATCTGGAAAAAGAAGGCCAAGTGTCCCCGTTTGACCTCAGGTAGGAACATTTAGGTTGGGTGACTGACATGTTTCAAGTCTCTGTGTGTGTCTGTGAATGACTGAGAAAGTGCTGTGAGTGCTCATTTTGGGATTACAAATAAATTTTAGTGATTAGGCCAATTCAAAGACAAAGAATCCTCTAATAAATAGGATTGACTGTATATCCAAAAATTTATAAAGCCCAATTTTTCTTCATAGGAAGGTTTTATAAAACTTTCAAGAAACTAATAATCTTTATCTTATACAAACTATTCTAGAGAAGAGAAAAAATGGAAAAACTTCTCACCTTATTTATAGATTTGATAAGAAAAATAGATAAGGGAAGAAAATTATCAGACAACTCACTTAATAACATAGAGGACAAATTCGAATAAAATATTATTACAAACCAAAGTAGAAAACCATTCAAACAACCAAGTAGATATGAAAAAACAGTTTAAAACTAGAAAACAATGTAATAGTTCACACTGTTAACAGATTAAAGCAGAAGAACCCCATGATCATCTCAGTAAATCAGAAATAAACAAAAAGATTGTATAAAACTCAACACTTTTTTTGTCACTTAAAAAACAAAACAAAGCAAAACACTGCCTTTTTTGTTTGTCGTAGATCAATTATTCTCAGACGTCAACGTACATCCAAATTATGTAGAGGGCTTGCTAAAATACAGACTCTCTGCCTCACCCCAGCACTTCTGATTCACTAGACATGGTGTGGGGTCATAGAGTCTTCATTTCTGATAGGTTCCCAGGTGATGCTGATACTGCTGGTCCAGCCAACACTTTGAGAACCGCTGCCATAGGCAATGTAGGTCCAGTATAAGCACTGTTCTAATTTTTTAAGAACAATCAGAAATATGGACTTTTATATAAAATATTCAATTTTTTAAAATGCTGAGCAGTCCAAATCAATCGTACTTTAGGGAAATATGTGACATGCATATTCCTTAAAAATTTAGAGATGAATGTTTTGTGCTTTGTACTTTTTCTGTCCATTATGTCTGCCTCAGTTTACATTGCTAGCGAAAAGTCCTCCAGAATTATTCTGCCCTTCACACTTTTTCTTTTTTTTTGCTAAGGGATATTCCCCCTGAGCTAACATCTGCTGCCAGTCTTCCTCTTTTTACTTGGGGAAGATTCACCCTGAGCTAACACCTGTGTCAATCTCAGTCTTCCTCCATTTTGTATGTGAGTTGCTGCCACAGCATGGCTGATGAGTGGTGTAGGTCTGCACTCAGGATCTGAAACAGCAAACCTGGGCCCCAAAGCAGAACACGTGAACTTAGCCACTAGGCCACAGGGCTGGCCTGTCTGCCCTTCATACTTAATCATCAGCTGCTTTATGCTCATCAATTTGATATAAGTGTAATTGGTCCCATATCAATGATTCTCGTAGGTTTCAACACATAAATCGGACAATGCACTGCTTTCACAAAACTTGCTTTTTTTCTTCCTTTAAATAAAACATGTAATGGTTTTAAACTGAAAGAAAAAGGATTCTTGTGATATGGATTTTCCTCCATGGAGTTAATGCTTCATTTTTATTCAGAGAAGAAAATAGTACAAATTAGAAGTGGAAAATAACACTGAGTATTTAACTAGTATTTTGAGTTATTTATGTGGGAAACCATGAGCAAGAATACAAACATGTTAAAACAAGGAAGCTTGGTCAGTGCATTAATCATCTTTTTATTTTGAAGTTCAATATACATAGATTTTATTGTATGTTCTTTATTTCTCCATGTCTTTTCTATTTTGCATTTGTTGCTCCTGGTATCCAGGAGTAGCATTTAGCATCATATTTTTAAATAGAATAACCAGAGAGAAAACATAAAAGCTTTTGTTCTTTGGCAACATGCTAGTTAATTTTTATATAATTACTTTTGTTCTGAAGATATTTGTCATCAGTGATACATTTGAAAACATTTTATAAAGCTTAAATTAATATTTAAAAGGCAACAGTGGTACTAGTAAATTTGTCATCAAAACTTGTCACAAACACATGGATAAGGAGAACGGATTGGAGGTTACCAGAGGAGAAGGGAGTGGGGTGAGGGCGAAAGGGGAAAAGGGGCACATGTGTGCGCTGACAGACAAGAACTAGACTATTGGTGGTGAACGTGATGCAGTCTGTGTAGAAACTGATACATAACAATGTACACCTGAAATTTACACAATGTTATGAACTAACATGACCTCAATAAAATACTTTTAGAAAATTTTCTCAAATGCAAAATAAGTATTTTCTTTTCAACTTAGTATTTTATTTCTATTTTAAAAGTAGTGGGTAAATTTTACTGTACCAGTAAGTGATTGATGAATGGCAGAGAGTGTCCCGTTTCAGCCTGGGAATGGAGTCAAGTGCATAGCTGCACAAAGGGCCAGGGGAAGCCCCAGACTGGCTCCAAAATGACCCTTCTGTTGATGAAAACTATTCCTGAAATCCAGAAATCTTAACGAATATGGTAAAAATATTATATTTCTCTATAACATATTATTTTTTTCCTGTCAATATGAATAAACTATGAATTCTCAAATAAAATTTTGATAGTTTCAAGAAAAAAGTGGGTCATTGGTCTAAATTAAGGATAATCTTTTTCACTGCTAGGTGCTGAAAAAAATATCTTTTTGAAGAAATAAGAATTCAATCTCTCCATGAAGAGAAAAATTAAAAGCAGAAGTGAGAAATGAATTGGATAACACAAGTTATAATGAAAAGACGTTCATTTCTCTTAGAGTTTTTAATGATGGGTTTTCAACATACATAGCAAAAAGGAGTGATTTTGCATTTTGTATGTAGAATTAATCATTTGTATCCTCAAATGATTGATTTTGCCCTCTAAAGTAAATCATATTGATTCCATGGGATACCATAAATTCTCAACTGTCATTTAGACTTCTTGTACCTGGGTGGAGATCTTATCCAGGGAATGCTTTTGAAGTGACTTACATCTATGGCTTTAAATCCTTTCCTTCAGTTCTCTTTGAAGTTCAATTTTTTATTTTATTCCCCTTCCACCACCAAGGAAATCTATGCTTTAGTTTTATGTTCTCTTTGTATTCCCACATTTCTAGGTTTACTTGGAGTTCTTTTGGATATCTTTTGAATTTTTGCATCACATCAGTTTCATTCTGACAGATGCAGCCTCTAAAATAAGCTGTGTGATGCACTCAAACCTAAAATAAACCATTATTTGAGGGTAAGGTGCGTCATACCTGCAAATAAACTCATTTATCTAGAGAAATGTATTTAATGCTTATTGTATAAATACCAGTGTTTCAGCGTGCTCTGTAATACCATCTGTCACTTCTTTTTGTACAATACATAATTCAATGTATCCCCTATTCTATTTTTTGAGATGCAGAGTTCTTGAATATATCTCTACCTACTGTGACAAGAATCCAGGTATATTACGAAAATTATATCAAATATTATCCAAGATAAAATTTTAATGCATGTTGAATCAAGTACTTTCTCTGTTGCTAAGATATGCACCAAGGTAGGCTTATATCATTGGCGTCTTCACTAACTTCACTTAAAGCATATTTTAAACACAGTGTTCTGGAAAGTACAAAAGTAACTGTTTCTATTAGAGAAATGTCAGTTTGTCTCTGGTTATGCCATAGGAGGCTCCTCTGCTGGAGAAGCAGAAGAGAGGAAAATGAAAACATAAAATGGTAACATGTTGCTGGGAAATGGGCTTTTTTTTTTCTCATACCTTGCTGGAAACATTTTTATTTCCCAGATAAGAATAAGATCTTAATCAGATTTATATTCATAGGAATGTAGTTCCAGAATATATATCACAAAAAAAGTTAGATTAACAAACATTTGTTGACTAAATTTTAAGTGCCAGGCATGAGGCTAGGTTGAGGACCCTGAAATAGATCAGATCCCAGGTGCTTACTCTCTAATAGGGAGACAGACACACAGAGGACTGAGAGGGAGCACTAGTGTTGTTGGACGATGGAAGAGAGCCTGGGGACAGTGGAACTGCTGGAAAGAAGGAGGTGCCAGGGACAGCTTTCCAAAGGAGATTTTGCTTGAGGTTCATTTTGAATAAGTAGGAGTTAACTGTTTAGGTTGTTTGTAGATGGTGTAGCGTCTAAGCAGTTTCAGGAAATTGACTCTGAAATTGTCTTGTCATGCACAATTCTGTAGGTTGGATCAAAGACGACAGTTCGCACATCTTCTCTTTTCCTCCTTCTTACATACACACGTACCCACAAATTTTTTTATGTGTAGCTTTATTATTACTGTATTGATTTACATAGGTTTATAGAACCATATGATGTATATATATGTGTGAGAATAGATGACGGGAATTATGTATTAGATCGTCACTTTAATTAATAAAATTTACCTTCTAAAGCATAATTGCATATTTCCCTTCACCCTGACTTTCTCTCTAAACACAAAGAACACATATTCCTGAAACGTGACGTGGAAACAGGCCATTCTATTGGATGCAGTCTACGTTTCTCTTGGACACAGTATCTTACTACTGTGGCAGATTCTTTTTTATTTCAAAATCCCAAAGGTGAAATTAAGGGAATGAATGCATGCTTGACCCAGGGAGTCCCTCCTAGGGAAGGAATCACCTTGTATTTCAGCTTCCACGCTTTGCTATCCCACAATTTTGGAGACAGGACTGTTGATATCCTAACACATATCTTTTTCGCTGATAATGTGGTACACATTTTGTAAATATACATCTTGCTATAAACAAGATTGGTCTTACATGGAACAGGTGTTACTTTGGGCTTGAATTCAATGTTATCATGGATAGAAGAAAGTGTCTTAAGGTACGATTTTAATCAATATGATATGCAAACCTAGAGAAAATACCCCTTTGATAAGCTGTTTGGTTGTCTTCTTCAGAGAAGAGACTCTGGCAGGTTAGTAAGAACAGGCAAAGATTCATGAATAAAGGATAACAGTTTCCCCTATTTATTCTTGAAAGAATTTTTATTGATGTTTCTAAGATCTATCTTTCTAAGCTCTAACTAAGCCAACACAATCACTTTAGGCCATAACGTCCAATACATTTTTTCTGTATTTGGCTGGATAGTTTCGTGGAGTTTTATTTATTTTGCATACTCACTTCACACTAACCAAAAAATATAAAAATAATACACTATTCTCCCTGTGTCTACTGTGCAACTTAATAAAGAAAGCATTACAAACACAGAGAAAGCCTTTTTATGTATGGCTCCATGATTTCGTTGTGTGAGATCAAGCCTGGAAGCAAACACTATCCTAAATTTTTTGTTTAACCTTCTATGTTTTCATACTTTTATCAGTGAAGTGTGTATTGTTAAATAATATATGGTATCATTTTGCATATTTTAGTATCATATTCTGTGAATATCCTGGTAACTTGCTTCTTTCACTCAACATTATGTTTTTCATTATTTCTCCCATATGCAACTCTTACTCATTCATTTTCATTGCTGTATATTTTCCATTGTGTGACTTCACCACAATTTGCCCATTCTAATATTGATAGACTTAGATTGTCTTAAAGTGTTTACTATTTCAAAAAAGATACTATGAACATTTTTGTACTAGTCTCCTGTGCATCTGTGTAACAATTTTCTAGGTCATATAACATAGCAGTGAAATTGGCACTTTAGAAACTTTAAAGCTATAAAATATTGGCAAACTGACCTTCAAACTCTCTTGTAGCAATTTACTGTTCCGCTAGGAGTTTGTGAAAAATCTGGAAAAAAAGACAAAATTATCTTTTTCCTTCCAAAATGCATGCCTCTTCATTCATTGTTGAATAAAGTAGTGAGTGCTGATATCCTTTTCTTGTTTCTGAGCTTGAGGAAAGCATTCAGTTTTTCAATCTGAAGTAGCTGTTAGCTGTAGAATTTTATAGATTCCCAGTATCAGGTTGGTGAAATTACTTTCTAATCTCAGTTTTTGAGAATTTATGAAACTGATTGTTTTGCTTATGGGTCACAATTTCTTGCTTTCATTGTCTTTTTAGTTTTTTTTTTTATTGGCTACTGGACATTGTGATTTATGGTTGAGTGCTTAGATTTTGTAATCTGCCTTTAAAGATTGTTGTGCTTTTTCTGGAAGACAGCTTAATTATGGATCAATTTGATCCTTTTGAGGCTTTATTTTAAAATTTGATAGAGTAGTATTGAATAGTTTTTACTCCAGGAATAAATTAGTCTCTACTGACTGGCCTAGTGACCATCAACCATGGGCCACTCTGATTGGTCAGAGTTTGAATAACCCCTTTTCCAGAGTGCGCTGTAGAAATTCTACAGTTTACAGCACCCTGGTCACCACTGCCTGATCTCATGGAATTTTGTTATATGGATGAACCTTTTAGTATTTAGCAACAGACTCAAAAGGATTCCTATAAAGATGCTGGGAGTTCTTTATTTGAATGGTTTCTTTATCTCTGGAACTCTGCCTTGCAACTTCTAGCTACTTTAGAATCACTGAATTGAAATATTTCTCTCTTCAATAAGTGAGACCACCATGCCCTGCTTGTGATTTTCCTCATTGTACCGTAATTCAGATTGTGCCTCTAGGAGACACGTGATGCTTATCAGGCTCATTTCTCTCATTTTGCATTTTTCAGAGATCACAGTTTTTCTCTGTGTATTTTGTAGTACCTGAAAACAGATTTTTGATGTATTCTTTCGAGTTTTCTAGTTGGTTCCAGTAGGAAGCTAAGTCCAGATTAAGTTCTTTTACTCCATCATGGCTGGAAGCACATGCCTCATTGTTATATTTTTTTAAAAAGTCTGTTTTTTAGAGCAGTTTTACATGCACAGCAAAATTAGTAGAAGATACCGATATTTCCCATATATTCCATGCTCCCAAATATGCATAGCCTCCCCCATTATCAACATCGTCCACCAGAGTGGTACATTTGTTACAATTTATGAACCTACAATGACACAGCGTTATCACTCAAAGTCCACAGTTCACTTTAGAGTTCAGTCTTTTGTACGTCCTTTGGGTTTGGACAAATATATAATGACATGTAGCCACCGTTATAATATCAGACAGAGTAGTTTCACTGCCCTAAAAGTCCTTTATGTTCCACCTATTTATCCCTCCCTCCCCACCAACCCCTGGCAACCACTAATCCTTTTACTATCTCCATAGTTTTGCCTTTTCCAGAATGTCATATATTTGGAATCATATAGCATATAGCCTTTTCAGGTGGGCCTCTTTCACTTGATAATAAGCATTTGACTTTCCTCCATGTCTTTTGATGACTTGATACCTCATTTCTTTTTAGTGCTCAATAGTATTCCATTGTCCTAAGTTTATTGCTACTGAAGGACATCTTGATTTCTTCCAAGTTTTGACAATTATGAATAAAGCTGCTAGCAACATCTACGTGCATGATTTTGTGTGGACAAAACTTTTCAACTCCTTTGGATAAATAGAAATGTTAATTGCTGGGTTGTATGTTAAGAGTGTGTTTAATTTTCTAAGAAACTGCCAAATTGTATTCCAAAGTGGCTATACCATTTTCCACTCCCACCAGCAATGAATGCAAGTTCTTGCTGCTCCACAAACTCACAAGTATTTGGTATTGTCAGTGTTCTGGTTCTTGGCGTCTCTAATAGGTATGTCGTGGTATCTCATTTGTATTTCCCTGAATGACATATGATGTAGAGGATCTTTTCATGTGCTTATTTTCCTTGTGTATATCTTCTTTAGTGAGAAGTATTTTCAGATCTTTGGCCCATTTTAAATGAGGTTGTTTGTTTTCTCACTGTGGAATTTTAGAGTTTTTGTGTATTTTGGATAACAGTCTTTTATGAAATGTTTCTTTTACAAATGTTTTCTTCCAGTCTATGGCTTGTCTTCTCATTCTCTTGACATTGTCTTTAGCAGAGCAGAAGATTTTAATTTTAATGAAGTCCAACTTATCCGTAATTTCTTTCATGGATCGTGACTTTGGTGTTGTATTTAAAAAGTCGTCACCACACCCAATGACACCTAGTTTTTCTTCTAAGTTATCTTCTAGGAGTTTTATAGTTTTTCATTTTACATTTAGGTCTATGCTCCACTTTGAGTAGATTTTGTGAAGGATGTCAGGTCTGTGTCTAAATTCATATTTTTTCATGTAGATGTCTGATTGCTCCAGCAACATTTGTTGAAAAGATTATCTTTGCTCCATTGTATTGCCTCTGGTCCTTTGTCAAAAATTAGTTGACTATGTTTATGTGGGTCTATTTCTGGGTTCTCTATTCTGTTCCATTAATCTATTTGTCTGTTCTTTCACCAATACCTCACTGTCTTGATTACTGTAGTTTTATAGTAAGTCTTGAGGTTGGGTAATGTCAGTTCTTCGACTTTGTTCTTTGCCTTCAATATTGTGTTGGTTATTATGAGTCTTTCACCTTTCCACATAAACTTCAGAATCAGTTTGTTGATATCCACAAAATAACCACTGGGATTTGATTGGGATTGCATTGAATCTACAGATCAAGTTGAGAAGAACTGATATTTTTACAATATGGAGTCTTCCTATCCATGAACATGGAATATCTCTCCATTTATTTATATTCTTCTTTGATATCTTTCTTAACAGTTTTGTAGTTTTCCTCATATATATTGTGTGCATGTTTTGTTAGATTTATACCTAAGTATTTCATTTTTAGGGGTGCTAACGTACATGGTATTGTGATTTTTAATTCCAAATACCACTTGTTCACTGCTGGTATGTAGGCAAGTGATTGACTTTGTATATTCACCTTGTATCCTTATTATAATCACTCATTAATTACAGAAGTTTTTAAATTGATTCTTTTGGGTTTTCTACATAGACAGTCATGTCATCTGCAAAGATAGGTTTCTTTCTTTCTTCCAAGTTTGTATACCTTTCGTTTTCCTTTCTTGTCTTATTGAATTAGCTAGATTTTCCACTACAATGTTCAAAAGTAATGGTGAAAGGAGACATCCTTGCCTTGTTCCTGATCTCAATGGGAAAGCTTCAAGTTTTTCACCATTAAGTATGATATTAGCTGTATGCTTTTTGTGGACATTCTTTTACAAGTTTAGGAAGTTCCCTCTATCCCTAGATTACTGAGAATTATTGTTACTTTTAAAAGTCACATTTTGGGTCTGGATCCATGGCTGAGTGGTTAAAGTTCTGCATGCTCCACTTCAGCTGCCCAGGTTTGCTCTTTTGGATTTCAGGCGTGGACCTACTCCACTCACCAGCCATACTGTAGAGGTGTCCCACATACAAAAGAATACAGGAGGATTGACACAGATGTTAGCTCAGGGCTAATCATCCTCAAGCAGTAAAAGAGGAGGATTGGCGGTAGATGTTAGCTCAGGGCAAATCTTCCTCAGCAAAAAAAAATCATATTTTACTGCTGCTAGAGTATGGAAATTCATTTGAGTTTTGTATGCTAATCTTCTACCCAGTATTCTTGCTTTACTTTTCTTATTGATTGTAATAATTTACCTGTATATCCCTTCAGTATTTTTCTGTGATAATTACAGTTTTAATTTTTCTCTCCCAAATCTCATAGGTTTTAGCTCTTGTTCTTGTCACCCTGGACTGACAAGAACAGTCAGTATGCTGCTAAATAGAAGTAGTAATGGCAGGCATCTTTGTCTTGATATTAATTTTTAAAAGTCATGTTTCTAGAATTTCAACATTAATTATGGAAATCATTGAAGGTTTTTGTCAGATAATCTGGATCTCTCATGAATGTGTTCATTTGTAAGATGACAGAAAATGTGACAAGAATCTAGTATCTCAAACACACAGAAGTTATGTTTTCTCATGTGAAAATAAGCCTAGATGTAGACCTTTTCCTCATGTTCCTAAAATGCCTGCCGCAAGTTCAGCTACCCAGGCCAGAAGTCTTTCAAGGCCGACTGGGCAAGTGAGCTTTAGGCTTTCCAGCTTGTATAATGAAAGACAGCATTGGAAGAAGAGTTGTAATTGTGTATTCTATTAACCAAACCATAGTGTCAGTATTGCTTAGTTTATTTGGGTTAAGGAAATTCTCTTCTTCTGGTTTGATAAGGTTTTTGTGTTTTTTTAAATCTTAAATTGGAGTTGGTTTAATAGAATGTGGTTGTTTTTTGCATGTACAAAAATTATGCTCTTTGTCCCTTAATCTATTAATGTGTTGTATTACATTATGAGAACTTTTGACATTACATCATCCCTACATGTCTAAGATATACCCAATCTGGTCATGATTTACGTTTTAAATACATTGCAGATTTTGGTTTGCAGATATACGTTTTCAGGAGTTTCATGTATATTTTTAATAGGTTATTGTCAAGCCTACTGTGGGCCCAGTAATGCAAGAAAAACACAATGTGTTAATGACACAAAATTGTGTCATTGTAATGTAGAAAGAAATTGCTTTATATAGTAGTAGATAGACTCTTGAATGATGATATGACCCCTTTCTTTTTTCTGATGCACAAATGGAAGAAAGCTAGTGACTTGGGCTCCTTTGATGTGGTGGGTTTCTCATCCTTGCCCCCTCTTCATTGAAAACAAAACTTAGAAAGCACCTCTCTGAGAAACTAGGCAAGAACTGGGAAGCCGTATGCACTTCCTGTCTTGTGTCTTTATCCCATATATTTTGTGTTTTACTTCTTTACTGGGTCAACAGGAAACTGAAATGAAGGTCACCATATATCAAATTTTAGTTATCACTCTTGGCAGCCTTTAAACTGAAATCAAACCTTTCTGTTCTAGCCTTACATTGTATTAAAAGTGAAATTGGCTTATAATTGTTGTTTCTTATACTGTTCTTTTCTGATTTTGACTCAAACGTATTACTTAAAAAATTACATCAGTGTTTTTCTTATCTTTTTTTTCTTTTTCTTTTTTGGAATTTTGGTATAAACTGCCAATAGAATTACTCATCTTTGTCCTTTTGATATTGCTCTTTGTGCTTGTGTGGGTTGGAAGGTAGATTTTATTTATCAATTCAATTTCTTTAATGATCTGAGGCATTTTTAGGATTTTTATCTTTCTTCTTAAGTTAGTTTTGGTAAGGTATATCTTCCTAGAAGATGATGTTTTTGTCTAAGCTTTCAAATCTGCTGTCTTAAATTTAGTTGTAGTGTTATTCTATTTGTATGCCTCTGTTGTAATTCTACCTACATATATTCCTTATCAATCATTTTTTTCCTATGAGTCTTCACAATTTTTTCTTGATCAATCCTGACAGTTTTGTCTCTTTTATAATCTTTTCAAGATTCCGTGTTTTTTGGTTTATTGATTCTTTTTAGTATTTCTCATTTTTTAAAATTTGCCTTCTTTCTTCATTCTGTGTTCTTTGGATTTGTTTATCTTTTTCTAGCTTCTTCACAAGACAGATGCTATGAATATCGTGGAGTTATTGCATCTCAACTCCAAATTCAGGGTTTTTTTTTAAAAGGAGTTTAGCCTTATAAATATTTCTCCTTTGCCTGCCAGAGTGATCTCAAGGGGCATTACTGTTTCCAAAGTGGCTTTCTCACCAGACTCCCAGAGAATGTACTTTATCCTGCTGCTTGCTCTGCACAGAATCTCTAGTGCTAGGTGCCTATAGAGATCAACTTTCCCTGGCATTTGGCAATTGTATGCTTTCTGTAGCTCTTAACTTGGGCATTGACAACATAGCCAGGAATGCCTGACAGCATGGTTTGGTGCCTCAGCAAAGATCTCTGCTCCCTATTCCCTCCGCTCAGTCCTACAGGCACCATGCTGGGAACCTCAATGGGCCTGCCATTTAGTGAAATGGCTGTCCAACCCTCATCCCTAGCAGCTGGCCCAGAACCACTCAGGCCCAAACTGCACACAAGAAGAGCGCTAAGTTCCTAAAGAGAGAGGCTTCTCCAGCTCCTGGTTCCAGTAGCAACACAAGCAGTCCTTCCTCTCCCACACCAACCAACCACCTTCACCCCTGTCCCCGAAACCTCCCAGCGCCTACCTGTCAGCCCAGCTTGCTTGTGTCTTAGAGTTTTATTCCCTCCACCCATCCTGATGTGAGCACTCTATTTCTCAAATCCACATTGAGGTCCCAACTCCATGCCACCTACTCATCATCATCCTCAATTTGTCGGTGCTCCAGGAGTTGTCCCTGCTTGTCTGGCAAGGGTGGACCAACTCTGACTCGGCAGTGTGGCAGACTTCTTTGTTACCTAATTGGCTGGAACTACACCTTCTTCAGCAAAGTTTGAACCACCGTTTCAAATGTGTCCCTCCTTGGACACTTCCTCAGGCCTGGGATCGATCCCCTTAAGAGTTCTCTTTCTATCTTAGAGTAATTCTCCTATCATAACTAACAATTCTTTAAATCAAAATAATAGCAAACTTCCCCTGGTTTCTTTCTCCTGAGTGGACCCAACTTATACAGATCATAACTAAATTTCAGCATGTTTTCTAATAAAAATATTTAAGGCTGTTAATTCTCCTTTACTAGTGAGTTTTTGTACATGGTAAGACTCTTCTGCTACAAGGGGGATTTCTGTAATAAGAATTAGCTTATATATGTGATTGGAAAATAAGAGAATGATGATAACATAATGCATATATTACTTTGGTTCATATATTTTAAAAAAAGTCAACATGTTAATATTTTATCTTACCAAAAGCAGTAGCAGTAAAACAGAAAGTACACTGAAATAGAAAGTGCACTAATATTGCTGAATGCTGCCAGCTGTGGGTGAATACGGTGCTGTACATGGTACCTATTCACTCCATGCTCTTCCCTCGGCTTGGGTTAGCTGTGTGCTTCCTCTGGGGCTGCTCATTGTGCAATTTTCCCTCATCTTTGTGCATTTCCCCCTTGTTATATTTCAGTATCCTTAATGCTTCCTTTCATCCTCTACTTATGTTTGCCTATTTAAAAATATAAGGTTTTATATTTACCCTAGCATTTATCTAAGACTAAAGATGTGGGGCCAGCCCTGTGGCCCAGTGGTTAAGTTTGCGAGCTCCACTTCAGCAGCCTGGAGTTTCGCCGGTTCAGATCCCGGACATGAGCATAGCACCACTGGTGAAGCCATGGTGAGGTGGCGTCCCACGTAGCACAACCAGAGGCACTCACAACTAGAATATACGACTATATACCAGAGGGCTTTGGGGAGAAGAAGAGGAAAAAGAAAAGACTGGCAACAGATGTTAGCACAAGTGCCAATCTTAAAAAAAAAAAAGACTAAACATGCCTTTTTAACTAGGCTATTTATTATTTCATTAGGATTATTATTCTTTCTAACAATACTCTAGTTACAAAGTGCATACACTTTAGATGTTTTACTCCTAGACCTTTCTTCTGAAACATTCTGTTATTTTTAGTAAGTGATTTTGCATAAATCAGGGTTTCATAGGAGATATCTATATCATATGACACTCAGAACACCTATGTCTTCATTCTCTTTCAAGATCAAGTCTTTCTTAATTTCCTCTGTAATTTATATTTTGACCCGTGGATAACTTAAGAGCATGTTATTTAACTTCAAAAAGTATGTACATTTTTATTTTAGTTTTCTTTTTATTACCGATTTCTAACTTAATTGCACTTTGGTTAGAGAATGTGGCATGATTAATACAGATTTGTTAAATTTATTAAGCATTGCTTAATGGCCTAATGCACTGGCTAGTTTTTATAACTATTTTCTGTCTTCCTGTGTATTCTCTAATTTCTAGCTTCAAGGTTCTATATACCGAATGCTATAGACAAGTTGTGTTCCTCTAAAATTCTTATGTTGAAGGCCTAACCCCCAGTGTGACTGTATTTGGAGATATGGTCCTTAGGAGGTAATTAAGGTCAAGTGAGATCATAAGGGTGGGGCCTGAATCCCATAGGACTAGTGGCATTTTAAGAAGAGCAGGTGAGAGAGGTCTCTCTCTCCCTCTCTCTCTCTCCTTCTCTCTTTCTCTCTGTCCACCTGTGAATAAAGAGGAGGTCTTGTGAGCATATAGGGAGATGGTGGCCATCTACAAGCCAAGAGAAGAGGTCTCAGAGTGAGACATACCTGTTGGCACCTTGATCTTGGACTTCCCAGTCTCCAGAACTGTGAGAAATAAATTTCCATTGTTTGAGCCACCCAGTATTTGGTTATGGAAGCCTAAGCAGGATAATACATCAAGCTTTTTAATTGTTCGGATCTTTATCTCTCTCTTTCTCTCTCTTTTTGCTTGAGCTCTTAGTTACCAAAAGAAGTGTGTCAAACTTTCACACGTAATTATGGATTTCTCTTCTGTAAAATGCTGTCATTTTGTGTTAATAGTTTTGAGAGATACTATTAAATGCCTACATATTTAGAATTATAAGAGCTTCCTGGTGCAATGCAGCTTTTAAAATTACAGAGTAAATCTCTTTATTCAAAAAATTTCTTTTGACCTCAGAATGTGTTTTTCTGACATCTATAAAGCCACACTAACTTTCTTTTGACTAGTAATTTCCTTGTATGTAATTTTCAACATTTTAATTGCAGCCTGTTTACCATAAAGTTTTACAGGTACATCTATAAACAGTTTTAAAAACTCTGTTATTGCCGTTTCTGCATATGCTGTCAATCCTGATACGTTGTGAGTTTTCCATTTATCCTTTTTTTCCTGTGAGTTGTTTTCTTTCCTGCCTATCTCTTGATATTTCAAGTTTGTTTTGTTTTCATTCCATTTCCCTCACTGTACATTTTTAAATTTATACACTCTCTTTATATTCTTTTAGTGACCAGCCTTAAAATTTTAACATGGATGTGTATGATACTCTAACAAACTCTAAAGTTAATCAGCATCTCTATTTACCTCTAAAGTTACACAAAGATCTTAGAACACTTCATTTCTGATTCCTCCTTAAGTTTTCCTTGTGACTATTGACATTTTTTGGTTCCATCTTGGTTCAGAGCCCTTAAAATAATTATTGTCATTATTGTTGTTTCATTCAGTCAATTTCTTGTGTGTTTATTCACCATTACCAACTTCTTTGCTCATTTTTCCTTTTGTAATTTCAGCCCTTGATTCCATTATCTCTTTTCTAAGGTATATTCTGTAGTCATTCTATTATTGAGGGTCTATTGCTGCTAAATTTTCCCAGGATCTTTTTGTTTGTTTGTTTGTTTCATTTCTATCTGGAAATGTGTTTATTCTATAATTGTTTGCAAAGACAATTTCATCAGACAAAATTCTAGGTTGGCAGTTCTTTTCACTCAATACTTTCAAGACATCACTCAGCTTTCTTCTTTTTTGAGTTTGTTTTTGATCCACCTGTTATTCTTTTATAGGTTATCTATCTTTGAACTAAAGTTACTACTCTTTCTCTCTGGTTACCTGAAGCTTATCATAATATATCTAGATTTGTATCTATTTTTATTTATGCTAGTGATGTATTTTCTCAACAGATGATTCATGACTTTTATCATTTCTGGAAAATTCTAACTCATTATTTTTTCTAATTTTGCCTCTTACCCATTCTCTCTATTGTCTTTCTTTAATACCAATTAGATGTATGTTGCACCTTCTTATTCTATATTCCAGGTCTCTTACTTTTCATCACGTTTTCCATCCCTTTATTTTTTCTGCTGCATTCTCATTCACCTCTTCAGAGCTATCTTCCATCTTACTATTGCTCTATTCACCTGTGTCTGTTCTTCTGTTTGACCTGTTCATTGAATTTTTTTATGTTCATTGGTAATATTTTCTGAAATTTCTATTTTGTTTTCTTCAATTATGTTACATATTATTTTTAATGGTATCATGCTCTTTGGCAATCTTTTCACAACATTTTTAATTCTTTACAATTTTAAGCATACCTATAGTGTATTCTAAAGCTGAGAATTCCATTATCTGATATTCTCAGAGGCCTATTTAAGCTGTTTTTCAGTTCTCTGGATTCTCACTCATAGTGGTTTATTTCCTCATAAGTTATGTAATTTTACAAGTGAGTTCTTATTTGGTGAGACATTATCCATGAGAATCCCCTGAGACTTGTTCTAAGGTGTGTCTCTTCAGAAAGAGTGTGTATTTTTTTTTCAGGTGCAAATGATTTCTACCAACATGGAACTTCTTTATATTATGAGGTTATCTGGATCATGCAAGTAGTTGAATTTAGACCTATGTAAAGGAAACAATCTTTTTCACCTCATGCAGATCTTAATTAAAGACAAAGAAGTTTCCTTTTTGGATATCTTTGTTATAGGTGGATTTTTTTGTTGTTGTTTTAGCTCACTCTTGAGGGTATACCTTTGAGGATTTAGCTCTATCTGGGAGATTCAGTTCCCATAACCCAACTTGTGTGGATACCATGCCATGTCTCTTGTCTCAAATCTAAGCCTCTTGGTTATTGAAATCAACTAGCTTACCATTCTGTTTTTCAACCTCATACCCTCCCCTACAGCACAGTTTATTTGACTCTTTGAATTCCATTGCTTTCTTCTTTGCTCAGTTATGAATTTAAAAGATGCTTGTTATATTAAACCCAACATTTCTAGATATTTTGTATTAGAAGGTGTTTCAGGCTATTTAGTTGACTGTATTGTTCAAGCCAAAGTCCACTATTATCTTGTAAGGGCTTCTGCAACAAATTCTCACAAAACATGGATGATTTTATTACATTTTGTTGGAAGGAGAGAAAAAGAACTACTATTTATTGAGTGACTAAATATGATAGTCACAGAAGTGGGTCCTTCAAATGATAACTTTTGTAAGTTTAAATAATTGACAACTTATGTCTTTAGGAACCAATTGTAGCCAGTAAATTTAGAAGAAAAAAGAAGACCTTTTTAAAAAGAAAAATTAGGAACAGTTTCTAGAAAATTTAGAGTAATCTTGCTTTATATTTCAGGGACCTTGTAAAATAGGTAGTGAGAGGAGAGGAGAATATTGAAAACAGCAGTAATTTATTTCCCACCTTCTTTTAAGATAATCTTAATCTTAGTTGCCACTAGGGCTTAATTGTCTCCATTTCTTGGTACAGCTTAGTTCTGTTATTATACTTGTGCTGACTTAATTATCTGACATCCTCTTTCATCATTGACACAAAAAGCTAAAGTCCTGAGGTTCATTCTGGTTGGCCTCGCTTAGGTCACATTCTCACCCAATCATAAGGATTAAGCAAATGTTATGCCCTGATTGAATTAGGACTAAGTCATATGTTCCAACCAGTGGATGGTAGCAGACTTAACTGCAACAGGAGAACATGGACTGAGAATGATAGAGACCAAAATATAGAAAGGTTTTTGGTATCTAAAAATTATATATATTCCCATTACTACCTTACCAATTGACTGTTCCATGTTTACCATACATATCCATCTGTCTTACTATGTACTCTCAAAATGTTCATGTCTATATCAAATGTCCACATCCTGTCCAAAAAGGGAAACAATTGAAGTCTCATCTAATTATAAGTTCTAAGTCTCTGGATAATATGTAAGTCTCCCAAGTCAATTCTCTTTTAGATCCTTATGGTTTTCTACATATGGACAATTGATAAATATACTTATTCTCCAAATACTTGACATAAAATGATGGAAAATGAATGTGATTACTGCAATTCAAGTGAGAATGGGAAACAAAACACAGGGGTCATCCTAGATCTATGTAATAGTAGTGTCCTTTAGGAAAGAATAACAAGGAATCACTGCCCTAGAAGAGAAATGAGTTGCTGGGTCAGCTAATTTGGTCTATTCTTTGAAGGACCTTTCCCATCCTCGGTCTTCTATGGCTGCATTTGGAACAATCATTGGAGAGCATGCTCTAAAGAGAAAGAGATCATAAACTAGCACTTTAAGAACCACCTTGTAAAATTTCTGATACTTCATCAGAGCAGTTCACATGGTTCTCTCCCTCTACACAATTCTAAATTCTTTGAGGGTAAGGACATGTTTTATTTGCCTTTTATCTCCAACTTGAAACACTGTGATAGGTACAAAATAAACACTTAATAAATGGTGGCTGAAAGAATCAATGAATAAATGAATGGATTAATAAAATGATTGAATAACAGAGCTAAACGAGCTCCTAAGAGATGACCTTGTCTTCCTGTATTTTCAGGAAAATAAATGTCTAAATGAAGATAATAAGAAACCAAAATAATTATTTTTATGTAATACAAAGTTTGACATGTTTTGTTTCACATAAAATTAAATTTTCTTCTGGGATAACTATGTTTCATAAAAAGCAAGATCCTATAGAAGAGTCCAAATAAAATTTTTCCTTGAAGATTTTGAATTACGTTGAGGAAATGCATTCAATTTTTATTTACAAGTCAATCAAATATCTAATGTTGTATAAAGATTTAATCGTCCACACCTCCATGGGGCTATTTTTGAAAAACATTTTTTGAAAAGTTTTTGAAATTGCTTTCTTTTTCCTTGACTGTTGAGGAAGATCTGCAAAGCAATTGCCCATTTATAAATCCTGTATACTGTTGCTTATGCATTCCTTACTCTTTCCACAAAGGTCATAGAGAATGGAATAAGATTGTCATCTTCTTCATTATTTTAATAACTCCTTGTCTAAAAGAGGAGGCTGGATGTTGACTTGAAGGACCTTTGGACAACTGCCACTTTAATCTGATCCTCACTGGGCTGGTTAACAACTACAAGACCTTCTGAGATGTCAGCAATGTTCTGGAAACTTTTTCTAGTCTTTTGTATAGATAATTCCATAATGTTTATTACTTTTTGAGTTATTCCCTGTCTTTGAGACACACTTTGCCCTGAAGCAATGTTTCCCAAACTTCAGTCACTTATGAACTACCTGTATGATTTTTGCAAAATCTTGGAAACCACTATACCTTTAGCATTTTCTCTTAAAATCAATTCACATTTTTACTGAAATACTACGCTTAAAGAATCGTTACCCTATTACCAAAATGTAAGAGCAATATCTCTTTCCATAGACAGCTCACTGTAACCACAAATCCAATAGAAACAAGCAAAAATCAGTCAATTCTAGCTAGGTATCACTGCTGCTAAAGTACGCGAGCTTCAGATCTGATTTTTGTTATGAAAAAAATAAAGATTAGCTCATGTTAGAGAGATGTTAAATAAATTTTAACCTTAAATTGAGACTCTTTGACATTGTTAGGTTGAAAGAAAAGGAAACAATATTCTCACTATCTGAATCAATATTATTCTTACTATTTCCTGTTATCAAATGCCATGTCCGGTGTTACCTAAGGCTGTGTCTCTACCATTAATATAGTTTCTGTTTCCCAATTTTGGGAAATATCATTCTAAATAAATATCTTCAGATATTTCCTATACTGTTTTAAATTGTGCACATATGTACGTGTGTGTGTGTGTGTGCCTGTGTGAGAGAGATGAACGTGTGCTATAGGAATATAAGACATCAAAAGCTTATAACTTATCTATATGTAAAAATATCCTTGCAGAGTAGACCAACACCCTGAAATAAAGTTTTATATATGCTACATTCTGTATAAACATTTTCTTCAACTCCCTGATGTAACTGATTGGTTTTCTTCTAAATAGCTATTTAGTCCCATATCAAGAAAAATTAAGATTTGCCAATTTTCAATAGAGAGAACAAAATTAAAGTTCGTTCTGATTTTTGTTTTATCAGTTTCTGCTCTTGGCCCTCTCTTTCTGCCTCCCTGTCCCCTTCTGCACAGACCCTAATATGTTGTCTTCTCAACAGGCAAAATGATCTTTCATCAAATCAGATAAAAATCTTGGCTCTGCTTAAAAACCTTCCATGGCTTTTCCACGCAATTTAAAATAATTCTGAGTGAGTGCCTCAGCTTGAAGACCTTCCATGATCTAGCCCCTGCTTGCCTCCTGCAGTGCCTCTGTCCTCTAGCTCACCAAGTGGAGCCACACTGGCTTCATTTCTGTTTTCATACATGCCAACATTTTCCTGCTTTGGCTCTTTTTCACTTGCTGGTTTTTCTTTTTTTCCCCTAGAATCTCTTCCATTGGAGCTTCTGGTACTTTCTCCCTTAACTCTCAGGTTAAATATCTTTCAGACTGTCTCTGTATACCCTTTATAAATGGATCACCCTTCATGTGGTATTTTCTACCTATTTCCTTCTTAGGCTTAGTATTTTGGATCATATATTTGTCTCTTTCCTTGTTCATTTTATACTTTCCTACTACCTTAAGCTCTGTGATGAGGAAGGCTTATGGTTATTGGTTTCAGTTGCCATGTCATAGGCAGTCCCAACGCCATCTCTGGTACATAGAAGCACTAAATATATATTGAGTGAATTAATCCTCTTCAAAGAGATGTTTTATTTGTTTGGTAGGCTGCCCTAATTATAACCTCACTTTTAAATAATTATGTTGTTAAGAAAGAAGAGTGTGTTGTGTTCAGTATGCAGAAAGAGTGAACAATGGAATAAACAGTTTCTCTTAGTTTGTAGTGGTTCTTAAAACTAATTGTAGTGACTAAGCATAAGGGGCAGCATAAGCATCAAAGACGCATGGTTCTGCAGCATCAAAGGCAAGGCAGCAATACTGTTTTAAATCTTCTTCTAATGATCTCCTTATAATTATGAATCCCTAAGAAGAAATTCAACTGCTTTCTGTGTTTGAAAATCTGCTTAACTATGCTTAATTCTTTTGCTTTGGCTCATCTCCAGACTCTGAAACTTTCTTTGCCTAACTAGAATTGCATTTGGACTTTGGGAGGAAACCGTTATTGTTATACTTTTGTAGGTATGAGCACCAGCTGCTTGTGAGAATTTGAATTCATTATACATGTGAGT
Source organism: Equus asinus (assembly GCF_041296235.1). Classification (NCBI taxonomy): domain Eukaryota; kingdom Metazoa; phylum Chordata; class Mammalia; order Perissodactyla; family Equidae; genus Equus; species Equus asinus. Next base: position 46,917,956 of record NC_091794.1, on the reverse strand, counting down.
TCATAAAAAAGCAAAGAAAACTGGTTTTCTCCCAAAGACCTGAACCTATATTCTACTACTGATTTACTGGGGACAATTTAAGCAATTTGTCGGATTTTTGATGTTTGTCACTTCATTAATAAAATAAATACATTTATTCATTTTTATCCAATTTCCACAGGAGCCTTACTTGATATTTATGGAAAGCATCTGCAAATACCCATAATAAATATTTTTATAGGGCACACACACACACACACACACAGATTTTTTCACATTTTTTCACATTTTATGTTCATAACTGTGCCAGATACTGCCAGCTGACCACTAACAATTCGTTCATCCTTAGCGTGGAGTTGTTGCTGGACAGTGGCTGCCCTTCAGGGAACTCCATTTCTCAGCCTCTCCCTTACATCCCAGTGACCAATGAAATGTGTGCACCTCTAGGCCGAGATGGGTAAGCACGGCATAGGTTATCCTCAATGTTCTCTTCCTTCAGGACTGCTGGCTGGATGACACTGTTGTGTCTATGAATGGAGGAGCCAAACAATGGAATCTGGGGTCCTTGAGTCACAGCTCATATGTGGGCTGCCCCAGAGGGCCACCCGTAAGGAGCATCAGTTTTGGACTTGATGGCAGAGAGAAATAAACTTTCATTTTGTTATGCCGCTGAGAGTCAAGGTTTGTCTATTATGATATTTACCCTGATAAATACAATATAAATTGGTCATGTATGTTCTATAAGTGTATCTGTGTACAATATGCATGCATGCATGCATTATTACAGAGCTGGTTTAACACTCATTTTACACATGAAGAGTCTGAGGAAAAAGAGGCCTCGAAGAAGATTAAGCAAGCTGACTCAGGTTACAGAATACCCCAATACTGAGCCTGGGCACATGCCAATTAGTGCATTCCCTGACTCCACCTTAAGGTGTCTGGTCAAATGCCTAAGAAAGCAAGAGGCCTGGTATTTCTTTTAAACTCAAAAAATTTTTTTCTTAGTCTTTCTGTCTACAAATATTTCATATTTCTCTACAGAGTTGTTTCTTAACATTTTTTACATATTGTCACTCAGGACATATAACACGTTTCCATTGATTAGGTAGAGTGTAAGCACTGTTCAGTTCCCAATTTATATATGTATGTAATCCCACCGCTTTCCTTTCCACTTTACAAGTCACATCAGAATGCAAAAAACCCAGATATTTATTACAAAACTAACTTTATATTCATTATAATTTATTCTTAAAAATTACATAGAAACCTTGATAATTAAACTGTCATTAATCAAAAATATTTGCCAATTGAGAGAAAATGTTTGCAAATCATATATCCGACAAGGGGTTAATTTCCAAAATATATAAAGAACTCAGACAACTCAACAAGAAAAAGACAACCTGATTGAAAAATGGACAGAGGATATGAACAGACATTTTTCCAAAGAAGATATATAGATGGCTAATAGGCACACGAAAAGATGTTCAATATCATTAATTATTAGGGAAATACAAATCAAAACTACAATGAGATCTCACCTTACACCTGTCAAAATGGCTATAATTACCAAGACAAAAAATAACAAGTGTTGGAGAGGATGTGGAGAAAAGGGAACCTTCATACACTGCTGGTGGGAATGCAAACTGGTGCAGCCACTATGGAAAACAGTATGGAGACTTCTCAAAAAATTAAAAATAGAAATACCGTATGATCCAGCTATCCCACTACTGGGTATTTATCCAAAGAACTTGAAATCAACAATTCAAAGAGATTTATGCACCCCTATCTATGTTCATTGCAGCACTATTCACAATAGCCAAGACATGGAAGCCACCTAAGTGCCCATCAACTGATGAATGGATAAAGAAGATGTGGCATATGTATATATACAGTGGAATACTACTCAGCCATAAAAAAGTCAAAATTATCCCATTTGCAACAATATGCATGGACCTTGAGGGTATGATGTTAAGCAAAATAAGCCAGACAGAGAGAGACAAACACTGCATGATTTCACTCATATGTGCAAGACAAAGAAACACATGGATAAAGAGAACAGATTAGTGGTCCCCAGAGGGGAAGGGGGTAGGGTGGTGGGTAAAACGGATAAAAGGACACATTGGTATGGAGACAGATAAAAATTAGACTATTGGTGGTGAGCACGATGCAGTCTATACAGAAACTGATATATAATACTGTACACCTGCAATGACACAATGTTATAAACCATTATGACCTCAATAAAATAGTTAAAGAAAAATTTGCTCTATCACTTATAGCTGATGTGATAAACAAGCTAGCTATAACACTGTGTACAAAGACAACTAGGTCTACCTGAAAAGGACAAATTCAGAATTCTGTTTGTTTCCACATTCTAAATTGCAGTAAAAATTGATTTCAATAGACAAAATTCAAAGAAAACAAAACACCTTGGAAAGTCCTTTTGAGTTTATTTTAGGAAAAGTCAAATAGGAGAAAAGACGCAAAACTATGCTATTCTAAGTGGATTTGAGAGGGAACAAATCCCAGTCAGAATTCAAAGGTAATGTTACCAGAAATCTTACGGCCTAACCTATCTTTGGGGCTGACAAGGAAAAACAAAAGAGATGTGTGGTAAATGGCTACTAAAGTGTTTCCAAGACATCATAACACCAATAGGCTTCAGTTCTCAGCAACCATCTTTTCCAGCTTGTCTTCCTCAATTCCAACTCTCGTAATTCCTGCATCAGCTTGAAGCTAACGGAGTCTCTGTTCTGCCTGCCAGGTAAGTAGGGATGGAGTTGGAAGGAAATCTTCTTATCCCGCTACAGCAAACATGGGATATGTTCCTTGAAAAAATCAATAAGTGTAGTTTCCAGAGCATTATTGTTATATATACTTCCTATAATTTGTTTTATGATTTTAGTACGTTATGGGTTAAATTTATTTCTCTAGTTGACCTGAGAATATATCCCCATAGAGATTATTGTGTGTCTGACAAAATGCGTTCAAACAGCCACCTACAAAATATGTTTTAGAACACAATTCAATGGCAAGTTAGAAGTTGCCTGTACCTTTGGCTTTCATAATGAGAAGTTCGCTTTACAAGTGGTTAAGACTGGGTGGGTCAGTCTTAGATGTCATCTGCGTTGTTTTTATCTGGTGACACTATGACAATGAAGATAAAAGTAGAAGTAGTTTCATCTATAAATTCAGCACTATGGCATAAGTTATGGCATAAGTGAGGAAAACACTCTCTGTTTTATCAGTTTTAATAAGAATAAGAAAATTTAGAACCAGACTTACATCAAGGCTAGAGCTCATAATTATGAAGCTAGTTGCCTCTGCAATACTTTTTTCTAGTTTATTTTTAAAATGATTTTCTTAGGTCCGTCAAAGACAGCTAAAATTGTTTGCTGTTATGTATGGTATAATATTGTCAGTGAATCATTCTTAAATTTTTATCTTCATTTTGACAACTAGTTTTAAGTGTTGGCCAATTGATGATTTTTAACATCAAAGTGACTGGGTTCCTCCAAGCTTATTTCATTTGATAAACTCATACCCAAAATGTTAATAACTTTTTCAGATAGGAGAAAGTCAATAAAATCGTATGTTATAAAAAAACCCATATGTGAATAGTAACACAAGAGCAATTTTAGAGATCTTTACAGTGTGATGTGATTACAGTAAAATAATATATGTATATATTTATTTCTGGCTTCAGTCAATATGTGTCATTTTTGTAAGTACTAAATTCATCAATTTTTTTTTAAATACAAGAAGTCAAATGCTGGATAAATAATATCATCCTTACCTTTGACGTACAATTGCATTTTCTTCGATAATACAATTTGGTGGAATACACAGTAAAGGAAATCAAAGGACTTTTTGGATGAATACAAAGATTCTCTGCTTCTTTCAGACATCCTTGCATTTACTGCCTGGAAAGGCTCCTTCTCTTTTTTTGTTTGTTTTTTTTTTGTTTGCTAATGTATCCTTCCTGTTTCATAGGAATGAATGTTTCTCCAGTTTTTCAAGGCTGAACTCATGATATTTACCTTTTTTGAGCAAGGATATAACATTAAATTTCATTATAACTTAGCCTAACATTTGAGGAAGCAGTTTTGTTGATGATGGAAACTTAATTTTGCCAATTCAGGCAATATCGTCATTTGTAGAATAAAACTTAGCCTTTTCATATAAACATTCAGCCTGATTTATTGCTTGTCATTTGGGGAAGGACGTTTGTCCTGTGGTTACTTCTCTGTTGACATGGCTGATGATTAATTTATCATTTGTTCTCTTGTTCTTTCCCTAGCTACTTGGTACCCGCTCCTACCTGAGGCAGGTTAACGGGGAGTTGGTGGAATTTAATTATCCTGGCGTCTAACTTCTCAGGCCCCATCTAAGGTTCTGGAAGCATCCTGGTAATATATTGAATGGTCAAATATTTTTGTAAAATAAGATAGTTTAACTGCAGTCACTTAAGACCACTGTTTCTTTCCATAGTGACTTTTCCTCCATCATATCATCCCAGTGTCTGGGTGGCATTGGAGTAGTCACTGGCATTTTAGAATCAATTAAGGGGAAGTTGAATTGGGGATGCATTTAGTTTAGTTTAGTTGGATTCGTTTATGTGCTTGCTGTCATTTTAGGGTAGTCAGTTATTGCTACCCATCCTGGTATAGGAATTGCTTCAAGTAATGCTATCACTACCCAGTTATCATTACGACAATGAGCTGCAAAGCCAGAAGTTGTATCAGGGTATGAGTGTGTCCACAGCACCAGAAATACATAGGAAATAGAAAAAAGTTTGAGCTATTTGATTATGATGTGTCTTGGTATGATTTTCTTTATACGTATCCTGCTTGTATTTCATTGAACTGCTTGAATCTTAATTTGGCATTTTTCATCAAATATGGAAACGTTTAAGTCATTATTTCTTTAAATATATTTCTTACCTTGTCCTCTCTATTGCGAGTATGTTAGATCACTTGATACTGTCCCACAGGCAACTGAGGCTCTATGTTTTTTAGCCTTTCCCTCCCCTCTTTTTCTACTTAAGTTTGAATAATTTTATTGCCCTATCATCAAGTTAACTGATTTTCGCTTCTGCATTGTCTAATATGCTGTTATACCCATTCAGTAAGCTTTTCATTTGAGATATTGTATTTTCAGCCTTAAAAGTTTCATTTGTTTCTCTTTTATAGTCTGTTTCTCTCATAATTATGTCTGTTTTCCTTTTAATCCTTAACTATATTTATAGTAACTGTTTTTAAAGTCACCATCTGCTAATTCTATCATCTCTGTCATTTCTGGGTCTGTTTCTATTGATTTATTTTTCTCCTGGCTTCAGATCATATTATCCTGCTTCTTCACATGCCTAGTAATCTTGTTTTGAATACTGGATATTGTGAATGTTACGTTATTGGGTGTCTGGATTTTGTGGGTTTTTTTCTTCAAAGAGTTGAAAAGATTTTTAAAGATTGAAATATTTGTAAGTGGGAGGGTGAAACGAACAGATTTATATTATAAAAAGTTTACTCAGATATGCATGAGAGGTGAGAGGCAGGGAGAATAGTAATTGTAATAGTTCAATTGAGAGTTCTGACGTTTAATAAAGGCAGTAGCAGCAGAGGTGAAAAGAAAGGACAGAACTGAGAGATATCTGAGAGATGAACTGATGTTTCTATTCTGTTTTCCATGATCTATTGTCCGACCAATTGATACTTATTGATATTTCCCAGGCATAACCTAGGTGTTCTAAACTCTGCGCTTTGTCAGGTATTTTTTCTCTCAGCCTGGAATCTAAGTCATTCTTTGAGGTCCAGTTCAGAGGCCAGATCCTCTCTGAAGTCCTCTCTAGTCTCCCACTTTCCTAAATGATATTCCTCTAGTGCCAAACATGTCGTAATCTCTAAGTGTGTAGTATTAATGGTAAAATGTTACCTTAGACATTGACCTCTTACATAATTTTCTATGAGCGTAATAACTTGGCTTTTCCTCCTTTAGTTTTCTTGTTTGGGAGTGGGGAGAAGCCATAAACTTTTCTTAAACAAAGACAGCACTGCCTAGAGGAGGCCCAGCACCATCCCCTGATTCTTACAAAGTCTACTTACTTCTGCTCCTGTCCTTGGCCTCATTCATTGTTTTTCAATCAGAACAAGTTCAGGCGTGATTGTTAGAAGGGGTCAAACAAGTTCAGGTATGATTATGGATAGAAGAAGAAGTACTCCCATAACATTTGGTCTCTGTCACATAGAGGTATAGAGTTAGAATTTGAAGAGAAAGAACTGGCTTCAAATCCTAGCTTTTGTACTTACTAGCTGCTTTACCATGGGAAAAATATTTAACTTTTCTGGGCTCAGTTTTGTCATTTGTAAAATAGTGAGAGCATATTCCTACTTACTGTTTTTCTGGAACTACCAAATAGGAATTTATATCTAGACACCTAGATTCGTGTTGTACTTAGTGGAAATCTAATAAAAGTTAATTTTTTTCTTCCTTGTTCCTCCATTTTTTACCTTTAGCATCCTTCTCAATCAACTTGTGATTCAAGCAACAAAGTCATCCTGGTAGATTTTGAAAATTAAATTTATATTTTGTAAATTACTTTGTGTGTTCACATACGCTCCCTAATTGATCTTCTTACGGATATAATGAGGCTAGCTGAGGAGGTAGAGAAGGTACCAATCAAAATGGACGCTAGACACACACGCATGCACGCACAGGCACACACACACAGGTTTAGACACATTGGTCTATGCTAGATGAATATTATCCAATGTTTATGGATAAAGGAACTAGGGTCCTCAAAATTCAAGTTAATTATCAAAGCTATATGTTTACTTTCTTTGACACCCTTTCCTGTCTTTTTTGCCCAGCTAACTAACACTGTCCTTCAAGTTTCAATCACATGTCAGTTTCCTCTCTTTCTCTGTCACCTCCGCCTCTGCCAGCCTGGATTACATATCTCTCTTCTGTACTACCATTGCTTCCTAAACATCTCCTTCATAGCCCTTAACACACTATTACAATTATCTGTGTATTGCACTATATACTCCTGCACTTCACTGCACTATATACTCCTTGAGGAAAAACAACATTACTTACTCATGGTCTTATTGCACAGTTTTTTATGCAATATGTTAAAAATTGTCTATTGAATGAAAGAACGAAAGTTAGTAGAGCCTAGGAAATTGAGAAGATTTGTCAGGAGCATATGTGAGAAAATCTAAGGATTACTTAAATTAGCTGGAAAACACCAGATCCACTGATTTTTGTTTGTGGGGCAAAGGCGATAAAGACAAAGACCACTCTTTTATTATTGATACTGGAGACTCTATCAATTCTTTATTGTACCCCAGGCTGGTTTGTTTGTTTGTTTGTTAATTACTTGCTTGCTTGCTTACTTATTGATTGATCGGTTGTTCCCCTAGGCTGATATATAAAGTATCAGCTGTATATATGTTCCCCTAGGCTGTATATATACAATCAATACATACAGAGTACATCATGCTGAAATAGACATTGTGAGCCTTGGAGAAGAAAAGAAGTCACAAAAGGACAGAGTGCAAATTATGTTTGAAAGGGGGAAGAGTCAAACTCATCCTTTTGTTCTGCTGGTGGTGTTTGACAACAGTGAATCATTGTGACGGGAAGATTGGCTCATTCTTCCTAACCCAGTGCCAGAAGGGCAGCTTTCTTCCTCTTCCTCAAGAAACTCTGCTTCAGAGAGCATTAGAAGGAAGGAGCTTTTTGTAAGGATATGGGTGACTTTGATAACCTAATCTGGATCTAAGCGGGAAGAAGGAAGAAAGGTAGAGTGAGCTTAAGTTCAAGTCCAGAGAGATGTCTTATTTTTCTTGATTCTCAATAGGCTCTTTTACAGAAAGATCTGTACACTCCATGGAGGAGTTTCTCACCTACATGAGCCAGTCTCTCCTCTCGTGGCAGAGTTATGGTGAGAGTCACTGTTAGACTACATTTGTATCCTGCCAGGAGGCTGCCCGCAGCACCTACCCTGGGGACAGCTTTGAATTCAACCACATTGTATAATAAACAGAACATTTGCCCACAGATTTCACTTTCCTCTAGTGTCTTAATGATTTTCCCCCAGTGCCTCTGATAGACTTAAACATAATAGAAACCAATTTTGACTCTAATTCAGTGTTCTCTGTAGGAGAGGATGACTGAAGTTTAATTACAATTCTTTTATACCAAACGTGTGTGCATTCTCCAGCATTTGATGTGATTCCTCCAAAATTTCTGTCGCAAAATCAACTCGTCAGTAGAATAGTCACCTGCAGCCCAGTTAATTATAATGGAATGTGATGGTTTGGGGCTTTATTCCAAACAGAACACCATGGCATCTACAAAAACAAGCTTCTAAAAAACTAAGCCAAGGGCCTTTGTGCTGTGTCATGTTTTTGTTTTATTTAGTTCCCCCTTATGTAAATATACTGAAGGGGGACTAATAAAAAATGTTGGTTATAGAGTCTTTTTTCATCTATGCAGGCCATTTTATTGCCCCTAATCTTCTCTCTCTCTTATGCATAGCTAGGGATAAAACTCGTAGTTCTTCTGAGACCCAGGAGTTCAAAACATATTCTAGAACATGGTGGATTTAAAGCGTGTCCACTGTTACTTCTAAAGAATAAATTTCCCCAATATAATTTACTTTTGGAAGAGCACATATGATGGACTACATATTGAAGGCAGTAACCAGGTTTTATGTTTATTTTCTGTCTCTTCAATCAAGGACCTGAATGAGAGATGCTAAACAGTAAATTATATTTTATAGGTTATATTGATATTTTGTGGATTACTATGTATGCTTCATACACACGTATATGGAATGCAATAGTTTGAGTTGTATTCCCCAGACAATACAGCACAGAGAAGTTAACAGAGAAGAAAGAGGAGGTCCTAATGTGAACGGACACTATAAAAATGTTCCTGGGCAACTTCCAAAGGTGTTACAAGGATGGAAACATCTCTGATGGAAATCTTATGAAACTAACAAAATTCTTTTTATTTGATTAGTCTCATACAGGTAGAATACACATATATGGAAATATTTTGATGAGCTACTTGGAGCTGAAGGCGAGATCCTGAGTGGTGTGCTTGAGTGACAACAGATAATCGATGAACTCCCTCTGAAGAAGATGGGTACAGTTAACCAAAAAGATTTTACTTTGCTGAAAGATGGTATGAGAATTTTTCACCAAAGTTGAATTTTTTAGGAAAATAGAGGAGAGGCTAAGGACTAAGAAGCTGCTCTTTTTTCTCCATCCTTTTCTCTTACTATGTTGTCTTATTTATAAATAAATGTCAAATGAATACTTAAAGAATCCCAGTTTGATGGGGAACTATAGTTGCCCCTGCCTGGGAGGCCCACAAGAGTCAGTGTGCCTAGCCTGGTGCATGAAACAGTGTGGCCTGATCAAGCACTTTGGTCCTAGTTGCAGAGGTGGACACAGAAACAGATTATTTTTCCTTTAAGTGGGCATGCTCGTACAAAGAGAGCCAGAAGTGGAAGTGTAGATAAATCCCAAGCAAGCATTAATGTCTTCTTCTTTCCACAATATGATCAAAAGAAAGGGCAGAGGTCAAAGGGAGCAGCTAAGGACACCACTCCAAATATTTCTCGGTGAAAGAAGTCTTGTGGGGATAGGACATGGGGATGAGAATGAGAACAACACAATGAAGTCTAATTACACAGGAGTGAGGATTAGGAATATTAATGATTCAATGATTAAATGTTGGAGAGGTTGGTTCATGTCAGTGTAGGTGAGCACATCAAATTATATTTTATCAATAAGCTCATGCCCTTGTTTTGATAGAGTAAAACCTAAAATTTGCATTAAGGTTCTTTTTTTCTAAGATTTCACTTTGTGAATTTTTATGCCTTTTTTAACTCTTTAAACTAAAATTATAAAAATCTTAATCGCAGTAAAGGCTCTGCAGTGTATTTGTACAGTCTTTCACATTTTATAGAAAAAAATATATAATATGTATTATTTAAATTGGTAAATTTAAATTTAAAGTGGTATGAACATGCGATTTTTTAAAAATGTAATACATTCTAGCGCCAGTATATATCTAATTTTGGCCCTAGTTTTATAAGGTGCTGTAATTTTTTCAGTAAAAAGGCCATAATTGAGTTAAATCTTCCAATTACTGTATAGGAAAATTTTATAATATATTCACATTAAACAGAATTAACTAATTATATTAAAGTTATTATGATAAATGTAGATAGGAACATGTAAATGCATTCCTTTATACTTTAAATACTCTTCGAGAATGTTCACACTTACTTATAGTTAATGAAGTAATAAAAATTAGATGCAAATTGTCTCACCTTTTCCCCTACTTACAGGGAAATAAAATTGCTTGAGTAATAGCTTTAGGAAGGATATCAAGAAACACATTATGTAACTAGCATTTGGTTTTGTGTTTTTCTTTATTTGTCTCCTTTACCTCATTCCCACATGAGATGAATGAAAGAGTTTCCCCAAAGAGCATGAGGGCTTCTGAGGCTAAACTGGGTCCCCAAATGCCTCACCCCTTAACCTATCACTTACATCATTAGAGATTTATTCCTTTGGGCGTTGAAGATTTAGCCTACAAGACAAAATTATTGAAGTGTAAATATTCCTAGGAGAAATAATATCTTAAAATGTAGTCTGCTGATGTTTTCTTAGCAATTAGTTAACCATAACGTGAGAGAAAAAATGAGACACAGGATAAACTTTAGAGGTGGAAGAAGGGAACAACAGATTGGAGAAAAGGCGGTTTAGGGGGACCCAAAGATAAGGATTCTGGGATCCAAAAGAGAAACTGACTTTCTTATTATGAAAATTTTCACATACTAAAAACATTATGTTAATTTCTTGGAAATTTATTTCTTTTCCCTAGTCTTTCTTACCTCTATACCCTGGCTCAAGATTTCCCCAGCCTGAAAGATCCTTTCCATTTCTTTCTCTCTTCCCCCATGGCCCAAACTGACCCTTCACTGCAACAGATTGCTCCATTCTCTTTGCTTTCACACATGCTGCTTCTCTGCTCAAAGTTGTATTTTTAAATTTTGTACTTTTATTATGTTTACCTTATTTTCTCCATTTGACTGTGGGCTTTTTGTATGAAGGATTTTCTTCTTAGTAATAATTCCTTTGTTTATATGTCATTATTAAAACACTGAATGTTTATCATAGAAACGTCAAACTTAGATAAAAGGAAAATGTAAAAGTTACCTAATCTTGTGGTGGAAATGGAGCCTGAGGGAAAACTTTGAGAAAGGGGAACCTTCCTCTATGATTGGTGGAGCTACAATCCCAAGAGGGTGGGGGAAACTGTTGGTTTTTTTCTTCCTGCATTCTCTTTGGACTTGGCTCTAGATATGGGCACAGAAGTGGAAGCATGCAGCAAACCAGGATAACTAAGCATCCAGCTATCAGGACAGAGCACAGAAAAGGAGAGATTCTGGAAAGTTCAACAGAGATCATGAAGTGGGAGGAGATTGGGAAAGTGACTCCGTAAATTTGTTTATGACCTCCTGGGTTCACTCTTGAGCTGTACACGGGTTGACTTGATTCTAATAAGCATAACAAAGACTGTGAGAACTGTGCTAATGGATAGAACATTGCCCAGGTCCCAGACTGCAACTGGGTGGTATGTACATGGGATAGATGTGAAAAGCACTAGAATGGCTTTAAAACTAAACTGATATTGAAACCACAGCTCACAGAAGGGCCCGAACATAATCTGGTTAATTGTCTACCAAAACAAATATACTAACATTCCCCGCATTTAACAAGAATTAAACAAGACACAAACTAAATATTCCAAATGCCCAGGATAGAATACAAAGTGACCCAGCCTTTAAGGAATCTGGACTACCTTGGCTCACATGGGAAAAAACAATTAACAGATGCCAACTCTAAACATGACACTGTGGGGACCTGGAATTGGCCACCCCAAGATATGTCTCTTTGGCATCAGGATTATTTGAGGCTGATTGCTTTTGATAAACTGGGACAGGGAAGGAGGCTCTGAGGAATGGAACTTGCCCTTTGTTAGGACACGTTTACATTTGTAAGGTAAATCTCTATCTGTAAAAGGTGCCTCCCTCTCTATACCAGGAAGAAGAAAGGAGATGACCTTCTCTCCAAAAACTCTTAATCAATACCAAAGGCAAGGACTAAAATCTGCATTTTATTGTGCTAGTCTGGTAACCTCCTGTAACTGACTTCCCTCCCCCTCCCAACGTTGGCATCTCCTTAAAGATTAAGCATCTTTCTTTAGGCTGGGAACCGATTGTGGGGCTCATCTGTGACCCCCCCCCCCAGCCCGAGGCAACACACCTGCCACCCCGCGGTGTTCACTGGGATAGCAGACCTATCTGTCGTTTCCACCGAGTTCTGTGCTGACAGAGTGGCCTCGTGACTATTGTAAAAGGGACGTTTCAATCACATGTGAAACACCCTGTTTGGGGGTATATAACCACTCTGTGCACCCCACTTCTTTGGTGCCCTTTCTTCCTTCGGGAAGAAAGGTCCCAGGCCATGGTTCCTCATAAAGCTTCATTTAATTTTCTCTTGCTATTCTGTCTCATGTGAATTTAATTTGTTCTCCAGCCAGACGAACCCACATTTGGGAAGAGGAAATGTCTTCCTCCCCTACAACACAGACGTTGAAATTATTTAAGATGTTAAAGTGCCTATTATCAAAATGCTGCAGCAAACAATTGTGAACACTCTTGGAAAAAAGTGGAAAGGTAAAAAGCCCTAAAAAATAAATAGAAAGTATAAAAAAGAACTCAATGAAAATTTTAGATCTAAAAAATACAATAACTGAAATGAAGAACTCAACAGTAGATGAAAATAACTGAGGAGTCAGAGAATTTGAAGGTATGTTAATAAAAATTATCCAAATTTCAAAATAATCCATGGATCAAAAAGAAGTCTCAAACGGAATTTGAAAAAATTTTGGACTAAACGAAAATAAAAATATAATGTATAAAAATTTGTTATGTGGAGCTAAATCAGTGTTTATAGGAAAATGTATAGTATTAAGTACTTATATTAAAAAGTAAAAAAAATCTCAAATCAGTAATGTAGATTTCCACATTACAAAACTAAAAAAAAAAGAAGAAAAAGATGAACAAAATAAGCCCAAAGCTAGCAAAAGGAAAGAAAGAAATAGTAGAAGTCAATAAAATTTAAATCATAAAAAATATAGAAAATCAATTAAAACACAATCCTTTGAAATAGTCGATAAAATTGATAAAACTTGATCAAGACTGCCAAAGGATAAAAAAAGAGAAGATACAAATATACCAATATCACGAATGTATCCATTGATGAGGATTTTAGGCTGGTTACTTTTAAAACTGCAGATGAGAAGCAGGCTCTGAGGACTGGAATTTGCTTCCTCTTTGATGAGAGATATTTGCATTTGTGAAGGAAGGGGGGATGGCCTTATCTCTGGAAACTCTTAATGGGGAAGGCAAGAACTTAAGTTGGTTACTGTCTGGCAACCTCATGTAACTGATTTAGGGTGGTGGCTTCTGGCCTTTACTTAAGCCAGTTTAATTCTTATCTAAAAGTTGTGGGATCACCCAATGGCCAGACCCCACCTGCTCTGATACCATTTTAACTTTTTTACATGTTCTTTCCTTTGTCTTGTAAAGAGATGGCTCACATACCTATGCCTTAAATTTAGCCTTACTCTCCACCCATGTTTGCAGTGGCATCAGTAGCGGGGGCAGCAGCGGCGGCTCCTCCTGCCCGTGGGCCCTGGCCCCATGCCGGCAGCAGCATCTCCGACTGCCCATGGGTCCTGTCCCCATCCTATTCCACACTATTCTCTAAATAAAAGAGCGCTACTGCCAGATCTTGAGAGTCCAAGAAATCTTTCTTTCGACTCCTCAGCTTACTGACCCCACATCATTCATAACACATTAAAGAATAGTGAGGGAATATTACAAATAATTTGATACATATAAATTTGACCACTTCGATGAAATAGACCAATTCCTCAAAACCAAAAACTACAATCATCACCCAAGATGAAATAGATAATACAAAAAGTCCTATAACTATTAAAATAGTTGGATTCATGTTTAAAAACCTTCCAAAAAAGAAATCTCTGAGACCAGGTAGTTTCACTGGTGAATTCTGTTTGTGTCCTGATTGTGCTGGTGGCTTCACAAATCTATACATGTGTTAAAATTCATAAATTTACATGTGCTAAAATTTACAAAGCTATGCATGTATTAAAATTCATAGAAATGAATATGGTGGCTCATACATATGTTGGAAATTTATTTCTCTCATTTCTCTGCAGGGCAGGTGAGCATCTTGTCTTCATGCCATCCAGAGACCCAGATTCTCTCTTTCTTGTTGTTCTGTGATTCCCTAGGATTTTTGGATACATGGTCACTTCCTTCTGGTGAGGTTTTGGAGACTAAGAATTGGTTTTAGGACTATTTTAAGGATCTTGAAACCCACAAGCTTTGGTAGGCCAGACTATTGTTTCTTTGAAAGTGCAATCCTTTAAGAACCTCTTTGCTTCTAGCAGGTTCCATGTGAGTACTCAAAATCAAAGACTTATCTAGGCACTGATTTTTAAGACTCCAATTCACAGTTATTTAGTGGTCTTTATCGTCAGCTCAGCTAATCTCCCTTTCACTCATTTTAATGGTAGTACTAAAAACAAACAAACAAAACAAGAATAATAACAACAAAGCATGATTAAGAAGGCAATACCCTGAATCTGATTTTTGGAAATGAGTTGCCTCAAACTGTTTGGCTAAAAGTGACAATCATCTCCTGCTCTTTCAGGTATAAAAGCAATTGGCTTTCCCAATTCAGTGAGGCCCCAAGCTATTGGACTCCCAGTCAGTCAGGTAACAGACTCAGGCAGACAGAGAACCTCCCTTAGTAGAACTGTTATCTCTTCTATCTCTGCTTGTTAACTGGCTAATTCTTGCTTGACCTCAACCTCCTATAATTCCTTACTAAAAACAGCAAAGTATGTCAACACACTAATCAGTAGTCTGACTTTTTTCACTGCTTCCTCTATAGATTTGGGTTTGGTTGGTACTTGGTTAGTCTTCTGAGTTACTGAAAATAAATATGTGGCCAAATGTTTTGCCTGGGCCTAAAAAATATCACCAACTTCCCAGCCTACAATGTCTATTTTCTTGGTGCCTATTCCCCAACTAGTAAGCCAATGCTGTGTATTTTAAAGTTTTATTATGATAGCAGGCTGCTTCTAGCCACCGATTTCCATATTAGTTAGTGTACAAGCTAGGCTGCTAACAGAGACTCAGGAATATATCAGCATGAACAAGAGAAAATTTATTTCCCTAAGTCCAGAGGAAGGCCAACAGACCAGTGAAGGTGGCTATCTGCTCATGAGGTTATCTAGGAATTCAGGTTTATTCTTGCTGACTGTTCCTCTTTTCCCTGGTGTGTTGTCTTTGTCTGCATCATTAAAGGTGGATCACATCACCATGCACTTGCACTGCATGACAGGGAAAGTATGAGGGGAGAGAAAACAAATCCTTTTTTAAGGATAATACCTAAAAGTTGCAAAAATAAATTCCCACTTCTTCTTGGTCAAAACATAGCACAGTCACACCCAACTCTAAAGAAGCTGGCACATGTCTTCTCCAGGTAGGTGCACGCGTGTCAGCCAAATATGGAGAGTTCTAGCACTGAAAGGAGGAGGGGCCAATTTATATTAGGAGACGGAAGTCTCTGCCACAGTCCTCTTCTGGTTCTTGCATTTTTCTCCACCTGATTGCAGTAGGAAGGGAAGTGTAAAATCTCAGGAAGGAAGGGCCTAGACAGGCTGCCAGGCCCGAGGGTTCTCAGGTAGAGGTTGCTGTACCTCGAGCATGGAAAAGAAGCAGCAGAGTCACAGGACATCACTGGACTGTTCTGGCTTGGATCGTGAGCATTGAACAGCAACAGTATGGAGTGAAGTTTCGGGGGCTCTGAGTATAAGACCCTGGGACCCTATCATGACCAAAATGGAAGCAAAGGCCTCAGAATGACTGATACTGAAACCCAGCTGGAATGATATAATCAAATTTAGGTTGTCATAAAGAAAATGAACAATTAGAAGTTTTCCTTCAACTCAACTTTTCCTTCCAACCCAGCTGCAAATGAATACCTACGACATAGGTCAAGATTTTATCTGGTAGGTGGATTATATCGAGCGCATGCTTATCTGGTAGGTGGATTATATTGAGTGTTTATGTAATATATTAGAACATGATATTCTTGTTCAATGTGCTGTGTCTTCTGCAGGTGAATGTGGCTGAAAAGATGACTTTGTGGCTAATTTTTTTATACCACTAAAAGAAAAAAAAAGTTACATAGGAAGAAAAGAAATGTCTTCTCTTCCACTGCTAAAAGTTCTGCTCTCAGAGAACTCCTAAAAGTCCTGCTCAGTCATCAACTACCCCTACACCGAATATTAAATATATGAAGTTATAATTCTGGCTCTTATTTTATTTCCTGCTTAATTCCTTTTACCAGGATTTTCATCATCTCTCTCTCTTTTTAACAATTTTCCTCTTGTATTCTCTGTAAAAGATTTTGTAGATCTAAGGCTTGCGTGAGCTCACAGTTAGGTTTAGGATGAACCCTGTGTTTCTTGGAACATGATATACTTCTCAGCCTATCTTACCCCTGCTCCTGAACCTCTTAGTGCTAAGGTTTGATGTCTGATGTGTTGCATATGTTCAAAATATGTTAGCTCTGGGGAGGTCTTAGAGAGCTCCCCATAAACTGTCAACTAGGCCTAAGAGGGAGATTCATTTTATAATAAACGATGCTGATATTTTACTGCCTGGAATATCGTGGACCCTGGTACATATTTGCTGACTACATAATGGTAGCTACATATGGATATATGAGATTGATTGACTGTTATTTTGTATTCCTGATTTCAATGATAATAGCAAACTGAAGGCTTACTGGTACAAGCCTTCATTCTATCAATGAATGTTTTACATGCTTTAACTTATTTAACCCTCAAAACAATCAAATGAAGTAGGTGTTATCATTTTTCCCATTTTCCTATTGAAGCAGAGAGGGATTAAGTAATTAACCTCAGGTCACAAGTGGCAGAGCTCGGATTCAATCCAGGCTGTCTGGCTCCAGTGCCCATACACTTAACCAAGGAACTCTAGAAACATAAAATCTATACTCTTTTAAGAAAGAAAGAATTCTGTATAATAAGATATTGTCCAGAGCATTCTCCCATGTCAGTCAAATTAGTTCAAGATAGATTCTACAGTGTGGCATTTGCTAAAGAACCAGTCTTACCTTAGACTGTTAAATGTATGCATTTGTATTGAGGGACATTTGAGAAATTTACCTCTGTAGGGAATCTTTAACCCTTTTGGAAAATCCTTTGAGAGATCCCTAGTTAGTGATTGATTTTGTAATTTGCATAACACAGATTTGCAAAATAAATTGGTTTAATTTTCAGGTGTGAAAACTCTCTGGGAATTGGTAGCTTTTCCTTGGTGTAGCAAATATCTTGATCACAAAGACTAACATTTCAAGTATCATCTCTGCTTTCACAATCAGGGGGCTTTATTTTATAAAGCCAATAACATGTAATTATATCACAGGTGTTATTGAAAAAAAAATCCCAAAATTAATTTATGTTGCAGAATAATATGGAGAATTTCACACTCATGTGTATCAACACATCGAACTTATGAAACAATTCTCAAAGGTGGATACCACCAAAACCTTACAGTATGATGATGAGCAATAGTTTCATCACATATTTTAAGAAAATAACAAGGAAAGCATTTCACTTTTGACTTTATCATGCAGCCTTTGAAGCTTATTTCTAGATATTATATAGGCTCTTATGGAATGCATTTGAAAGCCTGCATTGGTTTCCTATTGGTACTGTAGCAAATTACCACAAACTTAGTAGTGACAACACAAATTTACTACTTTAGGGGAGGAAGACAACTCATCTACCCTCTAGGTCCTTCCGGCTGTTCTACTAATTAAATTAACATAGACAGAATAACAGGAGATTTTAAAAAAGCTTTATAACATGTATAAGTGGGAGAAACCCAGAAAAACTGAGTAACTCACCAGAATGCCTGAGGTCACCACCTTGAATACCATTTTTAGCTAAAGACAAAGGAGGGTATTGGGGGTAGTAGTTTGGGACTTCAAGGGGGAGGAAGGCAATTTACATGGAGATGGAGATGCAAATGGACCAACTATAGACAATGTGACCAGAGAGACACATTTTACATTACATTATATTTATCTTACATTATTAGCTCCTTCCTGGAGCAGGTCCTTCTATTTTAAATTCTTTTAGGCACTTGCGAGGGAAGTCAAAATTTCTTTCAGAGTCTTTTGTTCTTAAAAATAATCAAGCCAAAGAGATACATTTTGGGGGGGCCAATACTGATTCCCCACACTATATTTGAGTTCTGGAGGTCAGAAGTCCAAAATCACTCTCACTGGGTTAAAATCAAGGTGTCACCAGGGCTGGTTCTTATTGGAATTTCTAGAAGGGAATCCATTCTTTGCTTCTTCCAGCTTCTAGAAACTACTGGCACTCTTTGATTCTGGCCACTTAGCTCCAACCTCTGCTTTGATCACATCGCCTTTCTCACTTTGAGCTTCTTGCCTCCCTCAAAAGGACCCTTGTGATTGTCTTGAGTACATCTCAAAATCTTCAGCTTAATCACATCTGCAAAGTCCATTCTGCTATTTAAGGCAACATCTTCACAAGCTCAGAGGATTAGAATGTCGCCATCTTTGCCAGGCCATTATTTAGCTTACCATAAATCCTAACTTGTTTTTTGTATTTTATTTCACTTCATCCTAATTTTTTCAATCCTTCATTTTCACCTAATGAGTAGTGTTATTGTAAGCAATATAAAAAAGATTTTTTTGAAGTGTAAATTAGTCACTTAAATCAATCCATCCACATGTGCGTAATTATTATGGCCCAATAAGTTTAATAGGCTTCTCCACTTTACTGCCTTATAACTATTTTCTATAACCCAAATTGGATGAATAGGCTCCTTTATAATTTTAAAATAATGTAAAATACTTACCTTTAATTGTTTGGCATCCTTCTCTGTTTTTCTAGAGACCTCATGTTTATACATTTATTTAATTTTAACAAGACTCTCTCATTAAAAGATTTTGAGTGGCCGGCCCAGTAGTGCAGTGGTTAAGTTTGCACGTTCTGCTTTGGCGGCCCAGGGTTCCCCGGTCCAGATCCTGGGTGCAGACCTACACACTGCTTGTCAAGCCATGCTGTGGCAGGCATCCCACATATGAAGTAGAGGAAGATGGGCACCGATGTTAGCTCAGGTCCAGTCTTCCTCAGCAAAAAGAGGAGGATTGGCAGCAGTTAGCTCAGGGCTAATCTTCCTCAAAAAAACCAAAATATTTTGAATGCATATATCAAAGTAATATCTTTAAAAGCTGCCAGAGTTTCAGAGATGAATAAAAAGCAAATAAAAAAACAATTCAATTAACATACCACCAAAATGACAGAATGGTGGGAGGCCATGGGATGATTGTGAACCTGGCGAGCTAGTCAAGGAAGAACAAATGGCAGAGACGTTGTGAGCCACTCATGTCAGAGATGAGTGTGATGGTAGCTCATGCCGTCTACATGTCCATTAATGAAACCTTAAGACCAACTCTTTTTATTTTGCCATAAAACTACACAAGCAAAGAACAAGTTGTTTTGTTTATTGACAGTGGTACATCCTATGACAATGAGTAATACTTTACAAAGGGACACTGTGGTACAGAACAGGAGCAGAATACCTGTTTGTCACTTTGTCAGGAAAGAAATTTTTACAAAAATTAAGGGCTTGGCTGTTCTTACATAATCTTCAGGTGCTGACCATGTTTTGATTTGTTTTGGGAAGTGATGATGGTGTTGTGAATTCTAAGGGATCTTTCTGGGAAGAGTAAAAGGATGCACCTATAATTACCAAGAAAGTGGGAGAAAAAGGATGCTTGGTAAATTAGTGAACCTTTGGAGCCTACTTTCTATCTGTCAGCCTGAGAAATGACCAGTTGGGAGAGAGGATGGGAAAGAGTAGGATTTTACTGATATTCAGCAAATGTTGAAATGAGGTCAGAAATAATCGAATAATGCACGCAATTATGTATTGTGTACTTGATGTTCAAACACATAATAATAGACACTTTGAAGGAAGAGTCTGGGTTTTAATGAAATGAATACCGTTTTGGTGCTCCCCCATCTGTTTTCTCATTACATATATTTTTTTAAAAAATTCACTCAAAAAACATTTATTGAGGGCTTATCATGTGTCAGGCACTCTGCCATGCCCTAAATCAGCTCAAACAAAGACCTGCCTTTCTGGGGTTTATAGTCCATTAGGGAAAGAGAGATATATGAATAAATAAGTGCTGTTCTGTGTTAAGATGGCAGGTTGGAATTGCATCAGAGAATTTCTCCCCTTCTCCAACACCTCTCACTATGGGAAAATGAAAACTGCAACAACAAGGAAATAATCAATAACAACCAAATAAGGAAATGAGCATAAACTAATGCAATAACTTCAAAATTGGAAGCCATGGAAAGAAATAAGATTCTGGAGTGGGACAGGAAGACTTACTAAAGCCCTGAACAATATAGGTAGGCCAAAAAGTACTGAATTATGGATTGTCACCAATACCCCCAAAGCTGGGGAGAAGCAAATAACTGAGCGTCCATATCTGTTTTTCTTCTTACTGGAGAGTAATAAAACAGCAGTTGGGGAGAAAAAGGTAGAATTGAGAGACTGAGCTGGGTTGAATATTTCTTAAGAAAATAAAGGCTTTCACAGCTACACAGCCCGTTGGAAAAATAATCCAAAAAATGAGGTACTCTCTAATGTGAGTAGATGGAGTACGCTGTAGCAGGCTCTTAGAGATGAAGCCCAGATATTCCAACGAAGAGTGCAAATCTACCTCACCTCCATTTCCCCCTCCCATCAAACTACAGAATTATGGATGGGACGAGAACTCTCCAATCCCAAAAGCTACCTAGGTGATACCAATGTGCATTTGGGATTGAGAAACACTTGTGTAAGGGAAAGAAAATGTAACCCCCCAAAACCAAACACAGTCAAAGTGTTATCTCAACAGATGAGAGAACTCGGGGAAATTGAGCCCTTCTTGAATCAAGAGAAAGAAGCCAGGAAGATGAAGCTTTGGAAAGTCTCATGTATATCCATTAACAGACAGAACTAATGTGGGACAGATTGCAAAATAAATGACCTATGAGCTTCAAAAACGGTATGATCATGAGAGACAAAGACTGAGGATCTGTTAAAGAGTAAAGGAGAGCAAAATGGCGTAACAACCAAATGTAATGAATGATCCTGGATTGATCCTAGGCCAGAATAAGGACACAGTGGGACAAATCGTGACATATGAATGAAATCTGGAGATTAGGTAATACTATTGCATCTATGTTAATTTCCTGATTTTGATAATTGCATTGTGTTTATACAGGAGAATGTCCCTGCTTTTAGGAAATGCACACTGAAGAATTTAGAGGTAAAGGGGGATTATGTCTTCAAGTTTCTCTCAAGCATTTCAGGGAGAAAAACCCTAGATACGTAAAATGATAAAGCAAGTGTGATAAAATGTAATATTTGAGGAGTCTCGGTATAAGGTAAGTGGGAATTCCTTGTGCTGCTTCTGCTACTTTTCTGTAGGTTTGAAATTATATTAAAAGTTTTTTTTAAAAACAAAGTAAATACTAAAACCTGAACAATAATATTCTTTAATAATATAATTAAAGAACAGAAAGGTAAAGGGAAAAGATATATGGAAGTATGAAGGTGTTAAAGCCTTCATGTTCCATGGCAGAAAGTCAACACTGTCTAAAACAATGTATTTTGGAAAAGAAAACCTGTCTGAGTCCAACATCTCAATGCTTTTTGTAAACTTGTTTTGCAAACTTGGAAGAGTTGTTTAAATACTACTATCTGTTATTGTTAAAAACAATTTCCTTGGTTAAGTGGTAGTTCCTTCACATGCTCTTTAGTTTCTTTTTCTCTTCTTGAAATCCCATAAATAGTATCTATAACATAGTTCCTTTTAAAAAAAATGTCAGCCAACCTAGCTTTCACATCCCAGCTGTATATATACCTTGTATGGTGACTTAAAGACTAATAACGTAATGGTAATAAAGTTTATTTTTTCTGGGTGAGAAAGTTGTGAGTTTTCTCAAACTTTAATCTCACTGACTTTCAGCACTATTT
This sequence comes from Equus asinus, assembly GCF_041296235.1. NCBI lineage: Eukaryota > Metazoa > Chordata > Mammalia > Perissodactyla > Equidae > Equus > Equus asinus. Next base: position 46,895,686 of record NC_091794.1, on the reverse strand, counting down.
GAATTATTAACCATAAGCAGAATGCATTTTAAAACAAAAATGATTTTCTCTTGAAACAACGACAAAAAAACAAAAAGATTAAAGCAAATAAATGAAAAATTTTAAAGTGCTAAATTGTGGATGAAAGGAATATAGATGCCTGCTCCTCTTCTTTGTGCTTTTCTGAATTTTTTAAATTCACCATGTTTAAAAGAAACGAATTAATAATAAACATAATAGAGTACAATTTTACAGACACTGCCTCAGAAGTGTATCTAGTGTGCAGTGGGATAGATAAGGTACGAGAGAGTGGTCAATTCTGAGAGGCCAAGAAATGCTTCCAGTGCATGGTGATCCCTTAGCTGAGTCCTGCTAGATGAGATGGGTTAGGTGGATGGAGATAGGAGGGGGCAGCAAATGCAGACTGAACCCAGTGAGCAATGCCATTCTCTTGAAGTAATCTGGTGCATAACCAATGGGCTGGTGCAGAAAGTATGTGGAATGGAGGTTTGTGGGAGGAAGTGGATCTAAGGGTAAATTGGTGGTTGGGAGTATGGTGCAAAAGACATCAGAATAAAAAATTAGGAACAGGCCTCTGAAAGGCTTAGTATGCCATATTAAGGATACAGACTTTATCTCACAGGCTAGTGGTTTAAGATTAGGCTCTCCAAGATGAAACCAGTAACTGGAGGGGCCTTCAGGAGGTGGAGAGTGAACGGTATGTGTGTGGGGGTACAGGCAGAGAAGTAAGCAGGGTTCCGTTGCTCAATCCAGCTTCAACAGGAGCAACTCCAAGTTTATCTTCTTGGCATGTTGAACTTCTATTTTAAGAAAGGTTTTCTGGCAATGTGTTCCAGTACCCATACCTCCATGGATTCTAAACTCTTGCGAAAATTAAGACAGACAGCATTTGGCTTGAAGTCTCTTAGAATATCTTACTGGACAGATTATATTCCTTGTGCCATGTTGTCACAGGGCTAAGTCTGCCAGAGAGAGGCTTCCACAAACATGTTGAAAATGTACCATGACCATATTCTTCCACGGCAATTCCATTTCCCCTTTACCACACCATTTCAACTACTCACATCAGCAGGAAGGGGAGAGATACCACCTGGGAGGTGGAGAGAACCTCATCAGGGAGGGGTGGTGGGAATATTCTCCTGACTCAGCTACCTTTGCTTTTTGTCCTAAGAGGTTAGATATCCAACATATGGTATCACCGGACCCCTCATTGTCTCTTGGTAAAAATTTTAAAAACTTTCAGACTGGGGGAAAAAAACGCAGATATGGGAAAACATGTCCATCATCTTTCCTCAATTGGTTGAAGAGGAGAGGAAAAGCTATTCTGACGAGGGCCTCTGGTAGGTGTGCAAGAAGAATTGCAGGTTTGACATTTTCTGTCTGATTTTATATCAAGTCTACTTTAGGATTAGATCCCGAAAAGATTATTAATATTTTAACAATTGCCTGATAGCTCTTTTCCCCACCCCCGAAATACATGAAAACCACGTTTTAGGGCCGTGAAAACTCAAGGGAGATATTTCAGTGAAGAAGTAACAGAACCAGATTTGCATTTTAGAATCATTACTCTGGTAGAAACGAAAAGGTTCTATATCTTATGGAAATGAGATTAGGGACACAAAACATGAGATTATTGCAACAAGAAGATGAAGGCCTGAAATGGAGAAGCTGCTCCAAAAATGTTTGCCGAATGAAAGGATGAACGGGCCAAGGAATGAGAGCCTGAACTGAGGCAATGGGAGAGGGCTGCATGGCAGGGAGGTCTATCAGAGGCAGGCTACAGGGGCGCACAGACTGGACGCTTAGGGAAAGACCAAGGAGAGAATCTGGTAAGCCCTGGGTTTCTGGCCAGGGCCACAGAACATCATGATGCTATCTTTTTTTTTTCTTTCTTTCTTTCTTTCCTTTTTTTTTTTTTCTTTCTTTCTTTCTTTTTTTTTCTTTTTTTAAGATGGTTGAATAGAGAAGGAAAGGTGATAAATTTTTTTCTGGATAAGTTGCTTTTGGGATGAGCATGGGATATCCGAGTAGAGATGTTCCGTAAGGCTTACAGAGAGAACTGAGGAAGCCATCCAGACTGAAAAGAAATATCTAGGACTCACCAGCATAGGAGGGTACTTGAAGCCAATTATAGGAAAGGAAATTGCTCAGGGATAATGAGTAGTGAGAAGAAGAGGAAAGAGCACAGAGGAACACCAATTTTAAGGAGAAATCAGAAGATAGGAGCCAATAAAAGAGACAGAGAAGTAATGATCAGCTAGGCAGCATTTTCTACTCCACCCTATCACAGTGTGTATTTGTGTACGTGTCTGTCATCCTTTCAGGGCTGTGTTCTTTAGCAAGGGAAACATTTCGTATCTTATTCCAAAAACCTAAAATAGAGCAAATAGTAGATGATACATGTTTGTTGCCTAAGTGAATACATGTATTTTCATTGTAAAATATTTTCTTTTATAATTTCATACAAATCATTTCCTTATGTATTTGCTGGATGCCCATGTTTATAACTCAGTAAGCTTATCCATTTTTGTGTAGCACTTCATTAACTGTAAGTATTACCCTTACCATAATTGTAGCCAGAGAAGCATTAGCCTACCATAGCTGAATTTTAGGAAGAGTGGCCCAAACAGTAGGGGCAAATAATTTGAGACAGCATCCACACAATACCAAAAATGCACACAGATTTTTTCCTGCTTTTAGAAATCACCAGGAAGCCTAGGTACCTCAGCAACAACTTGACTACAGATGTAAAACACTCCCGCAGAGAAGAGGAAAAAAAATACTTTCCTTCTGTCAAGTTAACATTCTGCACCACTCTTATAAATTAATTTGCAGTTGAAGTAATAGCATTTCTACATATGTATTTTGCATTAATGTGAATCTAGGCCTAACACTCAGGAAAAGCATTTTATATTATTAATGCTAATTCTAGCTATAGACTATCTGGTTGACATGAGGTGCCCACAGGAATGATTCTAGAAGCTCTTAAAGAACCCTCTTGCCCCCTCAGATATAGTCCTTATCCATTCTCTGACTCTTCTGATTTTCTTATCCTGTAAGACAGTTATTAGATTTAAGGATTACAATTGGAACACCCATTATAGGGAGAGTATTAATTTTTAATATTTAAACAAGCTACAAGCAAATGTGAAATTTGAAAAATAGAGCAACCTTCCATTTGAGCATTGTTTTTGGAGGAAATTCTTAGCTCTCATAGTGTAATTAACCCTTGTCAATTACATGAAAATATACTCATTTGATCAGTTGTTATAGCCTTTTGCTATTGATTGCCTAAATCTCAAAAAAAGCCCTTCTGGCCATTAAATTGTAAGCTTCTTGAGGGCAGAAGCTGTCTCTCAATCACCTTTATATCCTCCCCTTGTCACTAGCAGCTAACAAGAGCTTACACAGAAAGGAGAAAGAGAGAGGCAGACAAATATGTCACTCCCATGAAAGAAATGATCCATAGTAGGAAAGGGGGAGAGACAAAGCAGTCAGGGAACACTAAAAATAAATGACCCATAAAAATATGTGACAACATGAACCAATATGGTGGAGGAAAAAAATGGAAGTTTCTCACCTTTGAGAAACTGCGTCCAGGATTCTTCTTTGGGAAGGAGGCTGTGTCGCAGCCGGGATGTTTCCTCCACAAGGCACAGGAGAGCAGCAGACAACGAAAGGAGAAGCCCCAGGGAGCCCTAAACCAGATGCTAAGTTTATGCATGCTGTTTTTAGGCCAAAATAACATCTCTTTGGGGTCCTGATTTTAGAGAAAATTGATAGAACTAAAAGTACATTTGACATATTCATTTCTCAAGGAAATTAATCCATTATGGCAATTAGTGTACTCTTTCGCAAACTAAAGTCTAAATACCAAACGAAGGAAGTTATAAAGGCAAGGGATTTTAGGGAACATTGTGAGGTTGTCTTTCCACAAAGAAAACTGAGTACAATTTGATTTAATAAAAATATACTTTTTAATTTTAATTTTATTTTATTATAAGTAAAAATAAATATTTCCCAAAAAGTAGGAGAATATGTTTGGAGAAGGCCAGGGTTTTATCTCATCAAAAAATTACCACATACACCCAAGTTCCACTAAAACTTTTTTTTTTTGGTCAGGAAAATTGGCCCTGAGGTAACATCTACTGCCAATCTTCCTCTTTTTGCTTGAGAAAGATTGTCCCTGAGCTAACATTTGTGCCAATCTTCCTCTATTTTGTATGTGGGATGCCACCACAGCGTGGCTTGATGAGTGGTATGTGGGTCCACAACTGGGATCCAGGCCTGTGAACCCTGGGCAGCTGAAGCAGAGCAAGTGAATTTAACCACTATGCCACCGGGCTGGCCCTGCCATAAACATTTTAAAACCACTATCATTTTTAGCTTATCTGACATGGATAACAAGAGTATACTTTCCAAGTGAGGACTAAGTCATCTCAATAAATATAAGCCATATATTGATAAAAAATGTTTCAAATACGTAAAGTAGAATTAAAATATGTTAAGTGGCATATCATTTAAAGAAAAAATTCACAGGACTAATATTAAAATGTGAGTGTGATTTTAAATATCAAGGTAAGTGAGTTGTAAAGTAATACATGTTACAATATCTATCTTCTTGAAGTTTCACAAAGCATTCACCTGTAGTTGGAGTTTCCAGTAGGTGGCAATAGATTTGTGTACTTTGTCCAGAAACGAGTTCAAGGGGCAGATGGTAATATTGAAGATAAATATGCAATGGAGATATAAAAGACTTTTCTTATACCAATTGAACTTTTTATGAGCAAAATATTAGGATATAGTTATGTAAATTTTAAATTTGCATATTGGAAACACATAGCAAATGGAGCATTTTTCCCCTAGCATAAGGTTATGCTTAAAACATTAACATTTAAATTGCATGAATTTTAATAATGTCTCTAAACAATGTGTTTTCTGGCATTTATTCAGGAACTGAGCAACGCCCATTAAAACAAGTTTTGGTCAAAAGCTTTCTGGGAACCCTCTCTTGCCTGGTGTGCTCATGCCTTCTGAAGGCCAAGGCATAAGGGATCAAAGAATATGCTGAAATCAAGGATCGACTATTAGCCCACCCTAATCTCTTATATTGAATATAGTACACATACAGAAACGTGCACATATAAGTATAGAGCTTGATGAATTTTCACAAACTTACTAAACCTATGCAACTGTACACAGACCAAACAATAGAAAATTATCAGCACCGTAAACACCTCCCCTTACTGCCCTCTGGTCACTATGGACCCGCCATCTCCCAAGGGTAACCGCTATTCTGATTTCTAACAGCATGGTTTAGTTTCTTTTGTTTTTAAATTTTATATAAACAAAGTCACACAGGATATATTCTTTTGTGTTCATCTTCTTTTGCTTAATATTATGTTTGTGGACGTCAACCACATTAGTACTTCTAATTGTATGCCGTTCATTCTTATTGTTGAATAGTATTCCTTTGTGTGAATGTATCACAATTTATCTAGTCAACGGGCGATGATCCTTTGTGTCATTTCCAGTGTGAAGCTGTTATGAATAGGACTGCTATGAATATTCTAGTACACATCCTTGGCAAACACGTGCATGCCTGTGTGCAGTATATACCTAGGAGTGGAATTGCTGGGTCATAGGTTTATTATGTCCTTAGCTTTAGTATAATAGATACTGGCAAGCTGCTTTCCAGAGTGGTTGTACCCCACCTTGATATTCATTCAACGACTAAGATTTGTTATATACATGGGCTCTTTCTATTTATCTCATTTCTGATTCAGTCTGAAATCATAGGCAAACTCCCAATTACTTCAGACCAAATTCTTTGAGACCGATTCTTTCAGATCAAAGTAAAGTCCTATGGAATAAAGAAATTATCTAATCTACTTTATCTACCCCTGAATGAATGATTCTTGCCTCCTTATTTTGGTGATGTTTCTTGTCCAGACAAATGGAACAGGTATAGAATGTCTGGGAGAAATGATGATGGCAGCTATTCCTACTCTTAGTACTTGGTGCTTTCTCAGTACTTTCACAACAACCTCGTGTATTATTATCCTTATTATATACATGACAAAACCGAGTCTCAGAGAGGTTAAGTGACTGCCCAAGGTGGAACAGCCAGTGAAGGATGGTGCAGGGATCCAATCTAACTCTTTTCTGATTCCGAAGCCCAGGTCTTCCACTCTTCCAAGTGCTTCTCACAACGCTATGCCACCTGGCAACTCCTTTCCACGCTGCCTGTCTTAATACTGGCCCCGCCTGCACATAGAGGTGCTTAAATGTGAACCTCATTGTGGGTTGGTTCTGCCATGTTGATTCAGAGTGGTTGCTTTCTGATAGATTGTTTCCCACTGAGTTTCATAATTAAAACATATACAATATGAAAAATAATTTGAAATGTTATACAATCTTTGCTCCTTCTTAAAACATATATAGGGATGTGGTACTGTAGACACAGACACAGAAACAATACTGTTTTGTTTTGTTCTTTATGCTTTTAATAATGGTCATAATTTCTTATTTTCAAATATCACAAGTAGAAATGCTAATCGTGTGTCTTTGAGATCTCTGCCTTTACTTTGAAGCTGTAAGCAAAGGCAGTTGCTGTCTGTGACTGTGACTCAAAAGGCAGCTTTCCCTAATGCACTGAGGCTGCATCTTGGTTTACGCCTGGAGTCACTAGTCCCAGACGCTTTTGCAGATTGCCATTCTATTTCTCCCCTTGTAGTTTCATCATTTTGCTCAACATGTGCCATTTCACTTGTGCTTGCCGTATTCCAAGCCGTCTGTCTGTGTGTTTTAAAAGTTTCTACATTGCCTCCACTTCATTTCATCACATCACTACTGCCTGAATGGATGTCCGCCGCACCCATCAAACTGGTGGAGTTTGTTGAAGCAAATGACGTTCGTAGACTCCAATGTCAATACTCTGGCTTCATTCCATGACCTTTGAGTTGGTGAGCCACTTTTGCTATTTAGTGCTAATTATGCCTTTAAATGATGTTGGGGAGATGTTCAAAGAATTAGATGTGACTAATTTAAAAGATCCAAATCTCTTATGGACATGAAGTAGATTACACAATATCTTCAATCTATATGCCTTTACTTTGGTCTGAAATAATTTTCTTTACATTTTCATTTTTATCATAATTAAGAAATTATGCTGAATGGCCACATTTGCTCTAAAAGTGAATAGAATTAAATCACTCTGCTGTCATTCTCCCCAAAGAACAAACCTTTGCCCTTGAAAAGGTATCCACTGACTATCATGGCGTTTGTCCTTGGTCCCCTGCAAGTCACTATTGTCAGCAAAGTTTGTATAAAAGGGTGGGAGGAATACTTACTAAATTTTCAAGACACTAGAAAGTATAGTAAATTCAGTCATTCAGGATTAATATTTAAAATTATTCCAAGAGGCTAGAATACTTCACCAAAACAAATGGAATAAAATTTAAAATAGAAAGAGGGTGTTATGAATTTAAACAGAAAAGATTAACTGTACTATATGTGGAAGATGTGGATGCCTGCCTGAAAGAAATTCCTGTAAAAATTTTGAGGATTTAGCTCACCTGGAATTAAGTATTAGCCAACAATATGATGCCAGTACAATACAATTTTATTTACTGTTATCAAGTATTACTGTGTATCTGGCATTTTACTAGGCAATTTTAGATGTAATCTGCAGAAGATAAATAAAAGCATTTCAAGTGGTAAATCTTTACATCTTGCTCGAAACTAAGAGCATACCACATAGAAGTAATTAAGTGAAGGTATTCCTTTAGGGAGTTGCACTAATGTATTCTCAGGACATTCCTTTCTGTGCATCTAATGAATCTAAGAAAAAAGCAAAGAACTATGAATGTTCATTAATTCTTCCTTGACTACGCCTTCTTAAATTCCGTGTGTTCCAGCCATAGTTTTAGCAGTCCTAACCAGTTTATGATAGCATTTTCTGACACATCTGATTTGCTAATCATTTATATTGTTGAAGAAACATTCCTAACAACCTCTATCTGCAGGTTGCAACAGATGTATTCAGGGAAAATTTTTCCTCAAAAAAAGTTTTCTTTCTAAATACACAAATTCTTTGTCAAGTGCTTGATGGAAACTCTAGGGTTAGGCACCGAAAAGAATAAAAGAGATGATTTCACCCTGGAAATGCTGTTGATGGCTACTACTCATGAGCTCCCTCATGTATAAAAGGAGCTTCCTGTTGTCTCTGTCAAACTTTAAAGTGTGAGGAGAGCTGCACCTGATGGAGTGTGTCAGCACGAGTTTGCTTCCAAATATACTTCCAAGGTAGGTAGATGAATTTATCCACGGCGCATTGGAGAGACTTATTCAACCTTAGCTGGGACTCCTCTTGGTCAGGAATGCTGTACGAGTGACTCTTATCTTGGATCCCAGATTATACATGGTGAGCGCTTCAGTCTCAAAAAGATGAGATTCAATGATCTTATGTTTATGGGCCATTTCTGAACATGATTAAATGCTAATTACTTAAGCTTCACATAGCATTATTACAGTCATGCGTTGTTTAACAACGGGGATACATTCTGAGAAATGCGTCATAGGGCAATTTCATTGTTGTGCAAATATCATAGAGTGTACTTACACAAACCCAGATGGTATAGTCTACTACACACCGAGGCTGTATGGCACTAATCTCATGCTAACACTGTTGTATATATGGTTTGTCATTAAACGAAATATTGTTATGCAGCACATGACTAATACTGTTCTGATTCCTGTTCACATCTTTTTATCCAACAAAACATAAATTGAGCATATTCGTTGATCCAGTGGCATATATGAGCACTTGAGTAAAATCGTGTTACAATGATTATTAAACACGAAAAAGAATGAATTCTTAGCCTGAGAAACTTAATATTCAGTAGATGTTCTAAGGTGTGTCTTGTACTCTTTACCAAGGGAATGGGATTTTTGTATGTATCCTATGAACAGTATGAAGATGGCCCTTAGGGTCCAGTAAAATTGAACTATCTTTAGACAATTTCTAAGAAGCTTTCACAAAGTAACCAAAATTATTCAAAATTGATTTTCTGCACTGTAACCTGGACATCTATGAGAAGTAAGACTGGAAATAAATTTTTATTGAATTATATCCCTTTTGAATATTTTAAAATTGCATGCAGCTACTGTATCCTTCTGGAGTATATAGATAAGGAGGGTCACAATTCCCATCTCTTTGGAATCTAAAATGGGATGCCACAAAGGAATAATTAATGAAGGTCACAGACCTTGTAGCCTGAGAGGCTGCAGGTCAGCTATTCAATCCACCTTTAGTTCAGGAGACCAGGGCAAATAACAGCTAGACATTGGAGGTGGTGCATTTGAAAATCTACCCAGGTGAGGTAGCTTGAGTCTGGCAACCACGAGAACAGAAGCAGTTTATGAGCTCCTGGGCACATACAGGCCCAGGACATTTTAAAAGAAGAGCATGGAAGAGCATAACGTTCTTCTATGAGCATTCTGCTTTCCCTTCCAAAAACCTGTATGTTTGTTTTTCTCCTTCTACAGAAACTGCACGTTAAAAAAAATTCTTGTCTATTTCTTGGAAATACCACATCATGCCCACTTTAAATTTTAAATTTTGTTTGTTTGCTGCTACTTTTTCTTAGATCAAATTTAAGTCTTTGAGTTCCTTTGTAAATAAATCTCAGATAAGAAAGCAATGGCCTTTTTAGTTGGGTAAATTTATACCTACTTTTTAGACTTCTTTCACTTTAGAAAAAAATTTGCCTTTGAAATTTTTGGAGTTATGTGTTGAGTGGATTCTTTTTCATGGATACTCACACTCCTCATTATAAAAACAAATAGTTTTTCCTTTCTCTTACTAATTCTATATTTAAGCATCCTGGAATCAAGGCCCCTTAGGCTTGGAAGGAACATTAAACATTATATAGCTCATTTACTCATATTACTGAATCTACAGTATTTCTGCTAAATATCTGTATGGTCTGAATTAATACTTCAGTGAATGGAACACATTATCTTTTGAGGTGGTCTATTCTTCCTTTAGAGAGTCTAAGCTATTAGAAAGTTCTTACTATTGAACAAAATCTCTCTCTAACAAAATTGGGGACCCACAATCAAACAAGTGTTTCTCTTCCCTTCTCTTCAAGTGTTTGCATGTTGCCATCACGACCCCTATATCTCACCTGTCCAGGCTTTTCTTCTCCATGTCTTTCTGGTATCTGTAGGTCTTTCAACTGAATATTGTTTTGAATTCTTTCACCATCTTCGTCATTCTCCTCTGGTCATTCTTGTTGATGAGTATTATGTTAAGTGCAGCATCTATACCTGATCACAATTGTCCAGAATGAAATAAAAAGGAACCGCCACTTTGCTGGTTCTGTTAGAACAGCCTAAGATACTATTAGAATTTTTGGTGGTCATATTTGTTGCTGCCATTCATTGTGTTTACTGTTTATTAACCCCCCTCAATCTTCATAAGTAATATAAAAACAATTCCTAAGGCACAGCTCTTATCCTCTACTTATTAGGTACTCAAGCAAAAATCTGCCACAAATTACTATTCAACAGGCAATTTGTGACTATCAAATAATCTTCCCTACTTTCATATATTATTCTTACAAGTATTGTGTCCATATTTAAGATCGGAGGCACACGGAAAAAATAATTCACTGCATTTGTTGTTTTTTCAATTTTTATCCCTTAGATTTTGATTCTTCATGGTGAGTTAGAAAATTTTAAAGAAAAGCTAAAATGAGGTCTCTGAAATACCAATAAAAAGTGCTATGCATTTGGAAAAGTACCTTTAGCTAGGTATATACGCCTAGTTTGCACTAGAATTATAGCTTCTTTGACATTTCTATCAAGTGCAAATTTTGAAGAACCTTCATTTCTTTTACTTTCTGTGCTTTACTTTAAGACTCATATAAAGACAGCCCTAAAAATAGTGACTATTACGGGGTAAGTGTAACTTTTAACGTTTTAGTACTAGTTCTGTCTCGTTGAGGCATAACTGGATGAAAGAATGTAATATTTTTTGTTTGTTTGTTTTTGCTGTTTTTATAATTAAAGATCTCTTATTCAAATCCTGTACACTTTCTCTTGTATTTGTGCTTTAATTTTGTACGCACTAAACTAAGGATAATTCTACTATATTCACATATACTTACTTGGTCTTTACATGTCCAATCAAAATAAAAATAATATTTTTACAGTCAATGGAACAATTAAGTGAAAGGAATCACTTTTAGTGATTGTGTTCTTTCCAAGATTTGTCAGGTGGTTTTAGCAACTGAAATTATGTAAAACATTGCCTGTATTAGCTCAGAAATATAAACTGGGCCAGCCCTGGCGGTCTAGTGGTTAAGCTTGGCACTTCAGCAGCCCAGGTTCGGGTCCTCGGCATAGACCTACACCACTCTGGCAGCAGTTCACATACGAAATAGAGGACGATTGGCGCTAAATGTTAGCTCAGGGCAAATCTTCCTCAGTAAAAAAGAAAAGAAAAAAGGGAAAAAAAGAAATACAAGGACCATTAAACATAGCACAATTCAAATCATCTTCTTGCTCTGGCCCCCGGGAATCAATAGCTGCTAGCAAAAATATAGCACATATCAGTCATTAGTGTGAAGGTCAGATTTGTAAAAAGCCTTGGTTAAAAATATGCATTTAAGGAGACAAAAGTTAAAAATTACAAATAATAGCCAAATACAAGGGGAGTTTTCTATGATCTGTAATTACACATATTAATCCTTAAAATCATGTACAGGTAATAAAGAGCACCATTAACAATCCTGAAGCACAGATCTGCATCCTGTGGTTAATACACCCAGAAAACATCTCTGAGCTATCCACCCGTGTGCTATACTGACACATTTTCTCCTAAGCTGATGATTTACTCATTAAACCAGTGAGAATTGTTGCAGTCCTAAATCAGTACTTTGGCAACTTAAAAAAGACATTTAAGCTAGTTTTACAAAAGAGTAAATACGCTAATAACATATCTGCATTTTAATTTTAATGAGTATACTCTAATCAGTTAATAGAAACTAATGACAGCACTCATCATTTGAGTAAACAAAATATTGCTTTGTTTTGACAATACAAGTACAAATATTACATCATACATGCATTAAATTAAGACAAAATCAACTATAGTGACTCAGAAAAGGAGAGAGGGAGAGAGATTTAAATAGTGTCAGGACCTGACATTTTACCCAGTGAGTGTTAAGCTCTGAAGTTTGACTTCACTGTAGTTCAAAGGAAGTTCATATTTAAGTAATACAGTATATAAATACATAATTTTCAAGATTCTATTAATGCATTTTTCTTGTTGTTATAGGAAAAATTGAGGCACTTCTATTTAGCTCTACTTCTATTTAGTGCTAAATAATGTTTTAAGATATATGTATATGAATATAATATATATATCTCCACACATACAATTACACAATTAGTTCTTCAGAAATGATGAATTAAGTGTTATTACTATCATTCCATTTTCAAAAAGGAAAACCTGAGGTACAGAAGGTCTAAGTGACCTGCTCAAGGTCACAGTGTTATGTGAAAGTTGACCACAAATAACTGGGCACCAAAATCTTTCCTCTTAACCGCTACACTCACACAATACACAAACAAGTTCACGTGTACAGGTTCGCTATGCAAGTTGTTTCATTCACATAGGGTGTTTGGCTTTATAAGATTTATATATTTTAGAGGAATTATATGGTCATCTTCGCTTGTGCTGCCAGAACAAAACCCCATAGTCTTGGTGTCTTAAACAACAGAGATTTGCTTTCTCACTGCTGGAGGCTGGGAAGCCAGAAATCAACGTGCTAGCATGATTGGTTTCTTGTGAGCTGCTTCCCCCTGCCTTGTTGGTGGCCACCTTCTCCCTGTGTCCTCAGATTGGAAGGAGAGAGAGAGCAAGCTCTCTGGTGTCTCTACTTGTAAGAATACTAATCCCCTGATGAGGGTCCCACTCTCTTGACCTTATCTAAACCTAATTATCTCCCAAAGGCCCCCTCTCTAAATGTGATCACATTGTGGGTAAAGGCTTCAACATAATGAATTTTAGAGGGACACAATTCAGTCCACAATGGGCATTATAACAAAAATCTGGACCCTGGTTAAAGAACAGGGTTTTCATGATTTTCTTCAATTGCATGTTATCTTCCCTTTGTGTAATCATCCATTAATATGCAAACTTTTCCATCACTTTTAACTATACATATATATTTGCATACTAATATTTTTTCTTCCATATTTTATCTTTGGCGTTGTCTTTTTCAAATAACTAGGTTGTGATTTTCTTCATTTCTTTCCTTCTTTTTTACTAATATGAACTGAATTTTGATGCTTAACCAAGCTAAAATATGAGCTGTATTATATTTCAAAAACTTCCCTTGTTAACATTTTTATATAATTCCTATCAAACCTTGAGGTCATCTACAATCGCTTCCTATTTTTATATATTTGTATCCATTTAGGAAGCATTAGAAAGAGAAACTTTTGCCTATCTCTCTGTTGTGGTTGTTTGTGTATTTTGCGTTGTTTTGAGGTGGCAATCTTTTCATGTTAATAAAACAGCAGAGGGAAATCAAGAAGGCTGAGTCGATTTCCCATCTCTTCCACTAACTCCTGCATCTACGGCATACTTCTCCTTCCAGCTCAGTAGGCAGAACTGCATCCGAAGAATGAGCTGCCATCAGCAATGCATAACTGCTATAGAGGCTGGAAAATAAATTCTATTCTGGGCAGCCACATGCCCAGCTAAGAATTACTGTATTCTGGAAGAAAGGGAGGACGGATAGAGGGACAACTGGCAATCACCACTATAGTCCATCCCTTTTGCTCTCAAATGTCTGTGTACATTGCTTTCCCCCACATAGAACAACTGCCACTCCCTCCACAAGAAAAATGACCCCAAAGCTGATCAAGGTACAACGTCCAGTTCAAAGTATGTATTTCTTGGTGATGTGTAGTTTTCTCTATATGGCTGTGATTTGTCATGGTACAGCAAATTAAAATTAAACAATAGATTATTTGCCTCCACATATTCAATTTACAATGGTGAATGTGCCAGTTTCTCTTCCTGGTTCTGGTGCTCACTTGCTTTGTGGGTTCCTGAAGCATGTGTGGTCTTCTCCAGAGTCTGGCTCCTCCAGCACGCACAGCTTCTTCAGGAACTAGCTCCTGCAGTGCACAGTGGTCAACAGTGCCCAGCAGCCAGCTGCTTCTTGTGGGATAACACTCTCCCTAGGTGGTTCTGTAGCAGATCGCTTCCAATTCCTGTAGCACCAGCAGGTCCCCAAATGCCAGGATCATCTAATGCTCAGCAGTTGGCAGCACCCTGTGGCCAACAGCTACCCCCATCTAACACACTTCAGGTGGATATTGTTGTGGAGTGCCTCTGGGAAGACACTTCCCCATGAATAACTCTCCCAAACACCCTAAAGGATGGATTCAGATGGCAGTTTTCTAGCAACCTACACTGGCGGGGCACCACAGCGACTGGTCTGCCACCCAGTGGGCCATGGCCATGTCCTCTCCAACAAAGTCAGGATCTCAGCCCTGTCGGGGTAGGGACTCTTCCTTGGAATCTCTCTCTCAGTCCCAGGGGTGGTGACTGCTTTTTATATCTGCTATTCTTGTGTTCTTATTCCATTCCTCTGTTACGGTTAACAATTCTTTATATTAAACTTTCCGTGATCAACTAACTGTGTGATTCCGTCTTTTGATTGGACTTGGACTGATATAGTTGATCATGAAAAAGATCATCACAACAACAGCTCCCATCCAGAGAAAGGAGGCAATTGGGGTTACTGTCGCAGAGGATGTATCAAATTGCACTGGACAGGAACAGTGAAGACTGTCTTCTCTATCAATAAAAGGATTTCCTTGGTTAGCTCACCTAGCAGGTGTTGCTATCTTGCTGGAACTGTCCTATTTGTTGGCCTTCCTGTCTTGGTGACGGTTTCTGGTACTGCCCTTCTTATCCATTATCCATCCTTCCAAGAAGCGTGACTTTCAGGTGCAGTGTGACTTTGTAAACCACTTCCTGTTAGTGCACATTTGAGGTCTGAGGATTGCTCCAGGAATTGAGAAATTACTTTATTTTAGACCAAGTTAGTTATATCCACCAGTAGCTAATGTAGCACTCTATGATGTTGAGGACTTAGAATTAGCTTGAATGCCTCTACCACATGAAGTCTTGACCTCTTGGTTCAGGATGTCAGCATCTGCTCCACGCAATAAATAGAAAAAGAACTTGGGAGAGGAAAATGGTGCAATTGCATTGTCTCTTAAGGAATATTCCCAAAAGCTTTCACAAGCTACTTTCCTTTACCTCCTCACCTCATCACATCTATTCTCATGCCATTAGTCAAACATAGTCACAGTGCCGCAACTAATTGCAAAGGGGGCTGGGAAATGCAGTCTTTATTCAGAGTGGCCATGTGCCCCAACTTAAATTTCTATTAACATGGATGAAGGTATGAATTGGATATTGACGGCAAGCAGGAGATTCTGCACATATGACTCCTGTGATTCATACATATGGATTAATATAAGAAAATTACATGTTAAATTATAAAATAATACAATTTTTTTACATGAACATTACAAAACTTCTCACTTTCAACATAAAGAGACTGGTTAAAATTTACTAAGTACTTTAAAGCAATACTTGAAGAAATAATAGTATATTTAGAAACAAACTCTTCCATGGTTTCAGAAACTGATTTCCAATTCCTGTGTTATGTTTCAAGGATTCTAGGTAGCGTCTGTGTGGCAGTGGTTGAGACCATTCTTTGAGATTTTAACATCACTTAGTCCTCCAGAGCACCATGCATGTTATTAATCTCAAGTGAAGAGAGAGAGAGAAATATGTTTTTCAAGTTAGGAATAAATAAGAAACCAGAGAATTTAATTCACTTACTCATCCAAGGTCATCTTACTAAAAGAGTGACAATCTCTTGTTCTCTAGTTTAAAACAATTTATATCTGTAGCATAGGTCATATAAGCAACACAGGCAATCTAAGATGAGTCACTAGAACATTTGAATATGTATATTGCCTGATATAACTGAGTTTTACAGAAACTAGTAATACTTTGACAGTGTGTATTTTTAAAAGCATCTTTTTACAAAAGTTTGAAAGCACTGTATGTTTGAAACATTGAAAGCTCAAAAGAAAAAAGTTAGAAATCTGAAGCAGTGGGAAGCATAGATCAATTTGGGAGTAATTACTTCAATTATTTCTAATAAGATCATTTTGTATTAAGTGAAAATAGTCTTAAGTTTTAAACATTCATTGAGGATTAAGAGTGGCAGGCTCAAGCCTTTATCTTTCCATTTAAAAAAATGCGCCCTATTATTCTATATTGAGTTAATAGACTTTTATAGTTTTTTTTGAGATAAAGGAAAGTATATAATTGCTTAGACTAATCAAGAGAGACAGTCAAATTCATTTTTCTTAAGTGCAGTCACATTACAATAACCGAAAACTAAAAATATGGATGACAAATTGCTTCCAATGGTCACAAATTTTGCATGTGATTCCAATTCAATATTTTTACTCCCATTGAAATACTATCCACCTTCACTTATTTGGGAATGATCCTTAGACTTGTAGTACTTAAGAACACAGATAATGGATCCAGTTTCAAATCCCAACTCAAAAATTACTAAGCTATGTGACCTTGGGTAATCACTTAAACTTTCTGTGCCTCAATTTCCATCTCTATATAATGGGAATGATAGTAATACCTGTCTTATTTGTTGTTGTCAGGATCAAATAAATTAATATATTTAAAGTGTATGACACAGTGTTTGTCACATAATTAGTGTATTTGAGCTGAGCTGTTGTTACTAGGTTCCTTCCAGCTCTAGTGTTTTATGATTCTATAATCTCTGTAGTCTTCTTTGTATGGAAATGTAAGCTATTGATTGATGCTTTGTGTTTTAGTGCATTTTATAAGCATGACATCATGCTGCAAATAATGTAATAGCTTATAATTTGTAATATGTGGTACACGCAATAAAAAAATTTGTCTTAATAGAGCACCTTCTGGAAAGAGTGCTGCTTAACTGAAAGCTTATTTGAGGCTTGCAATGGTCAGGTAGTATTCACAAATTCAAGTATCTTCCTGTAGAAATGAGTCATTTCCCCCCAACTTTAAATATATATGTATATGTAGGTTGTAGGTGCATATATACATGTGTATATATATTCTGTTCAGTGATGTGCAGATAGAAAATTTTAATTATTCCTCAATGTTGAACTGGTGAAAATTTTTACCCAGAGAAGGAGAACAGGAGGACTCTCTCTCTTCTGGAATAACCTAAGTGTCTCTATTTGCTGGAGATTTCTTCTCTGTGTGGGCAGTTCAGGTTTCAGTAATAATATTTTACTGCTTCCCAAGGCATTCTTGTGCACATGTAAACTAGATATCTATGTCCTTGTAGCAAGGCATCTAATCCTAAATACAAAAGGTTTTCAGTCACTCAGTCTGACATTGTTCAACGTTAAAAATTTAAGGCAGAGATTTTATTAATGTTGTTTCTGTTATTCTGAATATTTCTATATTTAAGAAGGCTCCATTTTCCATAATGTGCCCTCTAAAGTAGTGGGCAAAATCTGTTTTTTCCTTGGTTGCAATACCTGATTACAGAATATGGTAATTCTCAGTTTTGAGTTTGAGCTATGCAAATGTATCATCTATTCAAAAATTTTTAATCAATAATTTAAAAATACAAAAAAGAAACAAAAAGATATTTCCTTAATTAAGGACCTTGTCTTAATGTGTAAGGCAGTTTTAATAAAATATAAATATTAAATGAAGTTTTAATAAATGCCTCTCCACTCAGAGTTGTATTTTTAACTACTTTGTTCTCATTCTCCTGTAATCCACACTACCATCAGTATATTCCCAAATTTAAAAAAGTTTAAATTCCATTGTGTGATAAACTTTTCTTCACTTTCATGAAAATGTTATCTTATAAATCTACTGGGTGCTTAGGCTACATAGTGGAAGCATAATTTGATCTTCCATTCAGTAGTAGTAAAACCTGAAGGATGCCAAATTGTCTCACAATGAAAAATGGATCCCCATGAGGCTGACACAATGTCTGAAAGTCTCACCATTAACATTGCCCCATGAGGGCTTAGTGGAGACAAGCATTCTAATTAGGTTAAGGCGTTATATTTTCTGGGTAAATCATTTGCTACCCAAACACAATAGCATGCATATTTCCATCTTATTAAAACTCATTAACACACAGCAGAACCCTGAGGAAATGGCATGAGATAGAAAACAAGTGTATGGCTCAGAGAAATGAAGAGGTAGAGAAAGGTCAGGTCTGTGAGAGTTACCAGGTCCCAGTGGGTATTTCTAAACTGAAAGGGAGCATCATAAGGTTTCAGAAAATCTCTTGTGGCTTCTTTTAAACTCTTCAACATATTATTTGGGTTAGAACTTTTTTGTTTGTTTTCCATTTTTGTTTTTTCTTTTGTTACTTTTAATAACAGAATTTTTTAGAAAAGAACCACCCACATTTGATATGACCTTGTATTGCCTCTGTGCTGGTTAGCCATGATCTCAGATTGTCATTTTATCCTGGTATTGCTGCAAGAACTTACTTTTGCTATAGTTATCTGCAAGTTTCCATTGACTATTGTAGAGGAGGAAGACATATCCTCTATCCTCTGAGTCCTTTGGCTGGGCTATGTGTTAAATTCACATGAGACAGAATAACAGGAGAAAATCAAACAAAGCTTTATAACATGTATACATGGGAGAGACTCAGGAAAACTGAGCAACTGACCAAAATGGCAGAGGCTCTCATCTTAAATATCATCTTCAGCTAAAGACAAAGGAGGATGTTGGGGATAGTGGTTTGAGATTTCAGAGAGGAGGACGACAATTTACATGGAAATAGAAATGGGCCAACTACAGACAGTGTGACCTGAGAGACACGTTTTACATTACATTACAGTTATCTTCTGGTATTAGCTCCTTCCTGGAACAGGCCCTTCTATTTTAAATTCTTTTAGGCAGTTGTGGGGGAGGTCAAAGTTTCTTTCAGAGTCTTTTGTTCTTAAAACTAATCAAGCCAAAGAAACACATTTTGGGGTGGCCAATTCTGATCCCCCACATTATTTATTTTTTAAAACGGAAAAGAAAAGAGTAGGCAAGATGGTAATGACATAGCAATGCCTGGAACCCTGAACATGACAAATAAACAAATCAATTTTATTGTCTTTTGTGAATATAAAAGTGATATAGACTCACATTTTTGACTATATATATGCATTAAATATCCTGAAAATTTCTCAATTTAAAACAAATAAAATAAAGTAAAACCATAAAAAAATCTAAAAGTTCAAGAAATTAAAGAACAAACAAAACACACAAGTGCAAAATAAAAGTGACAGAAATTGAAAGGAATAAATTGATCCTGGCAAAACTCCTGGGGGAATTTGTAACCTCTAAAATAAAAACTTTTCATTTTATCAATTATGCAGAAAAAGGAGACAAGTCTTTGGTACCAGGTCAGGTGAGAATTAGAACTAAGTTCTCTATTCAAAGCGAAATTTTTAATGACTCTCACCCTTAGTTAAAGAGTAGACTAGAAAAATCTAACTCAGCAACAAAGTAAGAAGACAAGGAAACTTCTCTATCATCTTGGCTTGGGTGAAAAAAAAAAGAAGTTTATCTTCAGAAATGGTAACTAAAGGCCAACTCTCATGCTAGTTTGGGTTTCAACATCATACTATTTACATAATACATGTACATATTCCAGCACAGAAAATGTCATACTGAGAAATTAAAGTGAAAAGATGCCACACTATTGTATTTGCATCACTGAGCAGAATAAGACAGAAATTCTTTCTAGAGGAATCCCATCAAGCTCAATGGGGTTTATCTCACGAATGCAAAGATTATCCAATGTTGGAAAACCAATCAAGACAATTCACTATATTGAGTAAATTTCATGATCACATGAACTGACACATAAAAATCATTTAACAAAATCCAACATCTCTTCATGATGGCTACTCTTGGAAAACTAGAAGGAAAGACACTTTATAAAACTCATAACAGGCATTAACAAAAAAGCCAAAGCTGACACAATACTTAATGGTAAAACACTGAATGCTTTCCCCTTACGATCCCCGAACTCTTTTTCCCTTAAGGAACTAGATAAAAATATCCACTCTCACCACTTCTCAACATCATACAAGAAGTCCCAGCCACTGCAATAAGGAAAGAAAAAGAAATAAATGGCTTACGGATTGAAAAAGAAGAAATAGAAGTCTCCCTATTCACAAATAACATGACTGTCTATATCCAAGCATTCAAAAAAACAAAACAAAATGTAACTCTTGGTACTAATAACTCAGTTTCCATGTTAAAAGATACAAGGTTAACACACAAAAATCAATTACAGTTCTGTTTTCTAGCAATGAACCAAAGGAAACCAATTTTAAAATACTATTTATAATAGCTACCCCAAACTGATATACCTAGTTATATATGTAACAATATATCCGGAAGGATCTGTATGCTAAACACTAAAAAATTTTGATTAAAGTAATCGAAGACCTAAATGAATGGAGAAACATACAGTGTTAATAAAATGTTCCTATTTATAGCATTCATATAGTTTTACTATTCAACATAGTAAAGATAATTTTTTTGGAAGTAATTAGAAGTAGATTAGATGATGTGGAAGAAGGTATCAGTGAACTTCACGACAAAACGAGAATCAATCCAAAATGAAGCAGAAAGAGAAAAAAAACTGAAAAAGAAATGAATAGAACCTCAATGATCTGTGGTGGAAACATTAAGTGATATACATTCAAGTAGGATCCTAAAGAAAGAAAGCTGTGGGAAAGGGAAAAATACCTAAATAAATTATCCCTGAAAAAAAGATGAAAGCTATAAACAATAGTTCCAAGATACTCAATGTAACCACATACACAAATTACATGCCAAAAGAGATATTGATCAAATGGATAATTCTAACAATAAAGAAGATAACTTAGATCAACCAGATGAAAAAAAGTTACATCAAATGCATAGGACCAAAGATAGGAATGATCACAGACTTCTTTTCAGAAACTGGTGCAAACAAGAAAACAAAAGAATATTATTGTTAAAATGTTGAAGGGGAAACACCTAGAATTTTAAATCCAGACAAAATATGTTTCAAAACAAAGGTAAATTAAAAATTTTTAAGGAAAATATACTAAGAGAGAGTTTATTTCCAGCACACCTATATTACATGAAATGTCAAAGGAAATTCTTCACAATACAAGAAGGAAACTTGGATATACACAAAGGATTGAAAAAAACTTTTTCTCATTTTTAAATTTGTATAAAACCTAATTGACTATTTAAAGTAAAAACACAACAAATCTATTGTGCTCTTCCAAAATACATAGAAGTAAAATGTATGAAAATAGTAACAGGGCAAGGGAGGAAAAAGGTAATATATTGTCGTAAGCCAACTATACGCAAAACATTATAATATTATTTGAAAGTAGATTGTGCTAAGCTTATAAATCCTCAAGAAAACCCTAAAAAAATAATAATAAGGAGTCTTAGCTAAATAGCCATTAATAAAGATAAAATGGAATGCTGAAAACTAATCCAAAAGAAGTCATGGTAAAAAGAGAGAGGAACATATAACATGAACAAAGAGAAAATGAACAGCAAGAGAGTAGATTTAGACCTGACTGTGTCAAAGATAACATTAAATGTAAATGGTTTTAACATACCAATTAAAAGACAGAGATTAGCAGACTGGATAAAACACAAACTCAAATATCCATAGTCTATGAGAAATTCATTTTACATGTAAAGAAACAGGTTAAAAGTAAAATGATGAAGGAATATGTACTATAAATATTATGCATAAAAAGAGAGAGATTGGCTATATTAACATCACAATGCAGACTTCAGAAGATGATATGTTACCGGGGATAAAGAGGGGACATAATGTTCATAGCAGAATTAATTATAATAGCTGAAACCTGGAGCTATCACAAATGTCCATCAACATGTGAATGGATAAAAATAATTGGTATACCTAAACAATATATCAATAGAATAAAAAGTAACAAACTACTGATACACACAACTACACGGATACATCTCAGGAATATGCTGACCAAAGAAGTCAGATACAAAAAAGCATACACTGTATGATTCCATTTATATATAAACTCTATAATATCTGTCAGAAAGCAAGTTAGTGGTTTTCTGGGTCCAGGGATGAAAGTTGAGAGGGAATTGATAGGGAAAGGGAAAGGGGAACTTTTTCAAGGGAATGGAAATATTCTGTATCTTGATTTTGGTAATGGTCACATGAGTTTATAACCCTCCACATGTACAATTAAAATGGGTTCATTTTATTGCCTATAAAACTTATTTCCATAAGTTTATTAAAAATTAATTCACTTAATAGCAAAATTAATTCATTAATTAAAATAGGAGTAAATGAAAAATTTGAAGCAACATAATTCCTGAAGATGTATAATTGAAAACAATTTCCAAAAGCAATAATAGACCAAAACAAACTTATTATTAAATAATGTATTCAAAAATTAAACAAAAATTAAAGTGTTTTGGAAGATATAGAGTTGATAATTCTATCCAAAAGAGCAAAGACTGATGACCATGAAAGTCAGAATCATGACAGATTGTACGTGTGGGATGTGCAGGGCGGGTAGGACGCTGTGACTGGAAAGAGGCAGACTCAGGCTTCTGTCATCCTGACAAGGTTCTATTTCTTGACCCGGATGGTGTTCATCTGACGTTCCCTTGACAATAATTGAAGCCATTGGTTTTATCCATTCTTCTCTATGTGTATTATTTTTTCATAGTACCAATAAGAAAAACCAACTCTGTCTCCACGCTAGGCAGCAGTTACATACTTTCTCACCATACAATTCATGACAACTTTGGTTTGCTCACAATTAACTCATATTTTTAAAAATTTATGAAATGTGCTTTTCCCTCACACTTTTATAGATTTTCCAGAGGTGATTTGGGAGAAGGGAGATAGCACCCTGTCCTAATTTAACATCTCAGCAAGAAGCAGAATCTTTATCGCTTTTCTTTGAATTGGTACTTTAATCAACACTTTTATTACTTGATTAACTACCAGTCCTCCTGATTGAGTTTCATCAGAAATCCTCTAATATTTAAATATGCAATATTCTTGTATATATGTCTAATACACGCATATATATTACATATTTAAATATGTGTAGAATAAATTTTAAATATATTTTATACTTTATATATATTTAAATAAATAGAAAAAATCTACATATATTTATAAATATATATATTGGAGGACTTCTGATCAAACTCAATGTATATATGTGTGTGTATGTGGTCATAGTATAGATTTTAATGTTTTACTCTTTTTCATTTCATATTATTACAATCATTTTTCATATTATTAAATATGTAAACACATAATTTGTGGCAATTATATAATATTTGAGTTGATGGACATACATGCTGTATTTTCCCATTTATTGTTAGATAATTTGATTGTCTCTAAATTTGCATTGCTCATAGTAATTCTACAATAACTTTTTTTCTCATGAAAGTATGATTATATTCTTAGAGAGAAATCTTAAATGTGGAATTATTGGATTAAATTTCAATTAAGAGCTACTGGGTTAAAGACAGAATATTTTTAAAATTTTTTATACTTCATATTAGATTTCCTTCCAGATAACTTTCAGCAATTTAAACTCTTAGAAATAATTTGTGAGAATATCTATTTCAGCACACACAGTAGGCATAATCATTTTTAAAACTTTCTCACTTTGATGGTTTAAAAATTCTATCTCTGATTTGCATATTTTACTGCTATTGAAGTTAACATTTTTTATACTTTTTCTCTCTTTACTTTATTTCTTTAGTAAGTTTTTACACTGAAATATATTTTATATATAACACTGTGTAAATTTAAGGTGCACAACACGTCGATTTGATAGATTTATATATTGTAATATGATTGCCATTGTTGTAGTGATAGTTAGCACCTCTATCACATCACAGAATTATTACGTTTTTTGTGGTGGGAATAATTAAGATCTAGTCTCTTAGTAAGTTTGATGATTATAATACAATATCATTGTCTATAGAAACTGTACTGTGCATTAGATCTCCAGGACTTATTTGTCTGCTAGTTTCAAGTTCGCCCCCTTAAACAACATCTCCTCTTCCCCCACCCCCCCAGTCCCTGGTAACCACCATTTTACTCCCTGTTTTTACAAGTTTGGCTTTTGTAGTTTCCACATATAAGTGACAGCATGCAGTATTTGTCTTTCTCTGTCTGACTTATCTCACTCAGCATAATGTGTTCAAGGTCTATCCCTGTTGTCGCAAATGGCAGGATTTCCTTCTTTCTCGTGACTGAATAATATATATATAATATGAATAATAATATATATATATCTCTCTCTCTCTCACACACCTTTACCCATTCATCTGTTGACAGGTACTTAGGTTGTTTCCAAATCTTGGCTATTGTGAATAATGCTGCAATAAATGTGGGAGTGGATATATCTCTTTGATATTCTGTTTTCATTTCCTTTAAACATATACCCAGAAATGGAATGGCTAGATCATATGTTAGTTCTATTTTTAATTTTTTGAGGATGCTCCATATTGTTTCCATAGTGGCTGCCTCAATTTACATTTCCATTAGTGCACAGGGGTTTTCTTTTCCTATTTTCCGCATCCTCATTAACACTTGTTATCTCTTGTCTTCTTGATGATGGGCAGTGGAACTAAATAGACAATTTCCAAAGAAGACGTAAAAATGGCCAAGGCGCATAAAAAGATGCTCAGCATCACTAATCATCAGGGATAAGCATATCAAAACCACAGTGAGATATCACCTCACATGTGTTAGAATGGCTATCATTTTGTAAGTAGTTTATTCACCATCTTTTGTCCCCTTTTCAATTGGAGATTTTCTATTCTCTTATTGATTAATAAGAACTCCTTTTATTTATTTATTTTTAATGCTTTGCAGTAGCTATTGTAAGTTTATATGTGTCCTCTTTATTATAAATCTTTTTCTCAGTATCCACTTTGCCTTTTAATATTTGCTTTTAGAAATTTTAGCTGCTATACTATAGATTTTTAAGCCTGTGTGGCATTGATCTTTTCTTTATTGCTCTTTTCTTTTCTTTTATTTTAGAAAAATTCCTTCTCTTGTGAAGTTGTTAGGTATTCAACTAGAATTTATACTACAATTTGGAGTGAGTTAAAATTATATATATTTATATAATACATATATAATATATAATAAATATATATATAATGCATATGGACATATGATACATGTATTTTATATATGTTAATTTCCACTCAAGAAAAGAGGAGAATGGAGAAAAGTCCTTGCTCTTTCTCCATGGCCTTGGTTTCTCTTTCTCTCTTACTCATGTATACATATATCTTCCTATGTGAAAGAGATTTTTACTTTAAGCTTTAGGATAATTTGAAACTTTTATAATGAGCATTTCTCAAAGAGGTAAAATGATATGTATGTGTGTATATAAATATACACACTTGCAGGTGTATACCTCCATGGACACATAAAAACGAACACACATAAGATTCAGAGTAGGGATCTAAATTTTTTGATTTGCACATCATTTATCTATTTAATAAAATTATTTTCCATTTGTTTGAAACGCTATCTTAATTACTTTTTTCTACAAAATAGAATCCTTTGAGTGTTTCTGTTCTTTAGATATTTTTACATCCATATATTTAAAAAACATTTAAGACATCTTTAATATTGAACATATTTAGAAAGACATATGTAAATGAAACTTCATTTAAAAGATTTAGAAGAAAGAATGAGAAAAATTATTGCACCAGAAACCTTGAGCAAGGTTATAATTGCAGTGTAGTAGAGAAGTTAGATCTGTAGATTAGGACAGGAGAGAAAAGATGTAGGGTTATATATTTCTCATAGTAAACATAAAAGATAATATTAATTGAGTGTTCAGTATATACAAGATATTGTAAAGTGCACTACATATATCATTTCATTGAATTCTAAAAAAAAAAAAAAACAGGGTCTCCTTTTGCAAATGAGAAAACCAAGGCATAAGAATGTTAAATAATTTTTCCTGTCAGAAAAAGTTAGAACTAAGCCTCACATCCAAGTCTATCTGACCCGAAAGCCATCATCTTAACTACTGTGCTATACTACTTTTGTCACATTATAGAAAGCATAAAACTTTATCTAGTGAGACAAATACTTCTCTGTCCCTACATTCTAGAGGAAATTTATTGTGTAGACGTTGAGTAACAATGATGGGTAATGTCTTCCATCCACGGTTTACAGAAAATAGAGTAACGTTTTTAAAATGGCCAATTCTTGTATCAGCCTTTGATAACAGCTCAGTTCATAACATTGAATCATAACTTAGTGCAGGTATTTCTATGGACAACAAGGCTGAGACAACTCAGATATGTTGCTATCTATGATCAACTTGGTTCAGGAATGTATTTCTCATCTGCCCATCATAGGGAGGGCCGCAGAGAATCAGAAGCCAGGGCTTAACTTTAAAGAAATATCAGGCAAACAACAGATTCTAGAAAGGAAAATAAGTCATGCAGAAAAGTCAATGTGAGTTAGCAGTTATCTGTCCTCAAAGTAACCAAGATAGTTCCCTAAAGGAAGGGCACACTTGAGAACTGAAGCTGGCTTGATTATTTGTTCTCTGCATGTGAAACTTTAAGAGTCATGTGGAGTTAAGCTCAGTGCTAAGTCAAAAATGCCAGAAGGATGTGAAGGGCTTCATTCAGAAGCCTATGTGTCTGTTTCACCACTGTCTCCCAGAACTCAGAAGGTGCTGGGAATGGAGCATATGTTAGATAAATATTTATGCAATAAACGAATGAATAATCACATGAAAGAATGAATGAATGACTTCCCACAGACATCATTTTTTTTTCTTCCTGGTGTTTATATTCCTGGTCACTTTTGAGATCATATTAAAACTTTTGGACAATATATCAAGATTTGATTTTGGTTTAATTTTTGTTAATAACTTTCATTGACTGGAGTTTTTCCTTCAATTAATAATGTAACAATTATATATAAACACTGTAATAAATTATTCTTTGTATATCCTTTCAATGTATTCATCAAAACTATTATGTTAGATATTATTATTTTCTCCTTTGCAGATGAGGAAAATGAAAGCTCAAAGAGGTTAAGCATCTTGTCCAAGTTTGCACAGCTGTGAGTAGCTAGGATTTTTGGCCTATCCCATGCCCACATCCCTTATTATTCTGTAAACCAAATATGGAGCCACATTATCTCCATTTTACCTCTTTGAGAAATGCTCATTGTAAAAGTTTCAAATTATCCTTAAAGTTGAAAGTAAAGAATCTCTTTCACTTAGGGGGATATAGGCATATATTTAAGTTAGAGAGAAAGAGACACCAAGGCCAAGAGGAGAGAGCAAGAGATTTCCTTCTGTTCTCTCATGTCTTTCCTTGAGTGGTAACTGACTAGCATAACTCAGAGACTATATGAACTTAACCACGTATTTTTTTCCAGAGTAAGTCACACAGCCTAGCAAAAAAGTATTGCTGCATATATGCATGACCTCTGATCGAAATACCCAAACCTACTCAGCATTCTACATTTCTCTATTGTGCTCACTACTCTATTCTCAGAAATGTCTACTGTACATTTTTCCTCTCTAATTCTTTCAGTCTCTGGCCAGGTACCAAGCCATTTCTGCCCCCAGATGAGCTCCTATTCTATAGAGAATATAAAGTGATCAGATGGGCGATCTCCCTTATTCCCACCACCAAACCTACCAAGCCACCGGAATCTGCTTCCATCCTAGTTTTGATGGGATTTGATAAAGAGGACGACATTATGGATTTCTGATTTTGAAATTAATGAAAACATTTTCATGCGCCCCTAAAACTGTTCCTACTCTGCTAACGAGTGAGTAGGCTCTTGAGGAAAAGACTTTCTCACCATCAAATATTAATCTTTGTTGGTGCACTAGATTGCATCTGCTCCCACGTGCTTAAAGAACTTTCTATTTTGGTTCCCTCTTCTGATTCTATTAACTGCTTCTATTTATACTGGATTTTTACCACCAGTATGAAAAGAAGCTTTAATGTCTTCTAGCTTTAAAACAAACAAGTAAAAAACCAAGCAAAGAACATAACACTTATTCATTATCTTCCACCTGCTGCTGTCTCCACTTCCATCTAGAGATAAACTTCTCTCAGTTCTGCCTTTCTTTGAGATTAATCAAAAATTTTTATTATTGGTTATTTTCCTCTATTAATTTATAGTAATATATTATTCTTTTACTTGTTAGCCAAGGGAATTGCACTTCCTATGGCCTCTAGCATAAAGTTGAATACGACTGGTGAGAGCAGACATCCTTGCCTTTTTCTCAATCTTAGGGAGAAAGCATTCAATTTTTCGCCATTACAAGTGATTTTTGGTAGATGTCCGTTAACTGATTCTATTGCTAGTTTGCTGAGAATTTTTTATGAGAAATTTATGTTGAATTTTGTCTATTGCTTTTTCCACATTTATTGAGATAATATGTTGACTCACAAAAAAATGGAATTTGATTAATATTGCTTTAACTCTGTAGATCAATTTGAAGAGAATTGATATCTTAACACTGTTGAGACTTTCAATTCATGGAATATATTGTATCTCATCATTTATTTAGATCTTCTTTAATTTCTTTCAGGAATTTTTTGCACATATCTTGTTGGATATAATCCTAAGTGTTTCACAGGTTTGCATAATATTATGATATTAAAAATGACATGTTTTAAATTTCAAGTTCTAATTGTTTGTGTTAGAATATAGGACAATTGGTGTTTGAATATTGACTTTTTATCCTGAAACTTTGCTATACTCACTGATAATTTTGATTAGTTTTGGAACGAAAACTCTTTGGATTTACTACATATGTCATCTATAAACATCTATAAACAGACAAATTCATCTCTTCCTTTCCAAAATGCATGCCTTTTCGTTCATTGTCGAATACAGCAGTGGGAGCTGACATCCATTTCTTGTTCCTGAGCTTGAGAGAGGTATTTAGTTTTTCAACTTGAAGTAGATGTTAGTTGTGGAAGTTTTTGGATGTCCAGTATCAGGTTGATGAAATTGCTTTCTTGACTTTGTTTCTGAGAACTTATCGGACTGACTGTTTTGCTGATGTGTCACAATTTCTTGCTCCTTGGTCTTTCTAATTACTTTTGATTGGCTATTGTGTATCATGTTGTTGAATGATTGGATTTTGTAACCTTTAAAAATTTTGCACTTTTTCTGGAAGACAGTTTCATTATTATGGATCAATATGACTCTTTTGAGGATTGTTTAAAAAATTTGACAGGGTAGATATTGACTAGTCTTTAGGAATAATTTAGTTCAACTACCAAGGTATGGCTCTCTGGGGTCTCTACTGACTGCCTTAGTGATCAGCAAGGACTGTCCACTGTAGTTGGACAAACGGAAAGACTCCCATCTCTGCGTGAGCTCTGGAAATTCTGCTGTTCACAGAACCATGTTTTGCCTGGCCTCATGGAGTCTTGTGGGATACATGTATAGTTTAGTTTTAGCAACAGACTCAAGGGGAAGCTTGAAGCTTCCTGAAGCTCTTTTTCTGAATTTTTTATTTTCTCTAGAACTTTGCCTTTCAACTTCTAACTACTTTACACTCCCAGAACTGAAATATTTTTTCTTCTATCAGACAGATCATCATATTCTGCTTATGATTGTCTGCATTCCACCATGGTCCTGATTGTGACTCCCAAAGAAAAGCCACAGTACTGGTAGGGCTCATTTCTATCATTTCCCTTTTTTTCAGGCATCACAATTTTATACTGTATACTTTCCAATATCTGAAAACAGGTATGTGATGTATTTTGTGCAGTTTTCTAGTTGTTTCCAGTAGGAAGTTAAGTCCAGACTCTGTTACTTCATCATAGTTAGAAGCAGAAGTCTTGTTACGTTTTTAAAATAGACGTCACTTCTTTTAGAGCAATTTCAGGCTGACAGAAAAATTCAGAGGAATTGAGAGGTTTCTCATGTACCCCTTGTCTCTACACATGCATAACCTCCTCCATTATCTATATCCCCCACCAGAGTGGTACATTTCTTACAATTGATGAACCGACATTAGCATGTCCTCATCACTCAAAGTTCATATTTTACACCAGGTTTCACTCTTCATGCTACACAGTTGGACAAAGATATAATGACATATTGATTCAGGATTGGGCCACTTTTTCCTAATTTTATTTTTTTATTGTGATGAAAAACATATCACATAAAATTGGCCATTTTAACCATTTTTAAGTGTATTAAGTATATTCACTTTGTTGTACAACCATCACCACCATCTTCAGCATTGTTTCAACTTCTCCAACTAAAACTCTATTCCATTAAATGCTAAATTTCCATTCTCCCCTCCCCTTAGTCCCTGGTAACCACCATTCTACTTTTTGTCTCTATAAGTTTACCTACTCTAGGTATCTCATATAAGTGGAATCATACAGCATTTGTCCTTTGTGACTGGATTATTTCATTTAGCATAATATCAAGGTTCATTCATGTTGTAGCATGTGTCTGAATTTCCTTCCTTTTTAAGGCTGAATAACATTCCATTGTATGTGTATACCACATGTTTTTTATCCATTCATCTGTTGATGGACACTTGAGTTGCTTCCACTTTTTGACTATTGTCTTGATTTTCTTTTTTGTTGTTGTAACTTTCTTTTTTAATTGAGGTAACATTGGTTTGTAACATTACATAAATCTCAAATGTACATCACATATTTTGACTTCTGTGTAGAGTTCATTGTATTCACCACCAAAAGTCCAGTTGCTGTCTATCACTGTACAAATGTGCCCCTTTACCCCTTTTGCCCTCCCCTCATTCCCCTTTCCCTCTGATAACCACCAGTCTATTCACTGTATCTATGTGTTTGTTGTTGTTGTTTTATCCACCACATATGAGTGAAATCATATGGTATTTGTCTTTCTCCATCTGATTTATTTCACTTAGTATAATACCCTCAAGTTTCATCCATGTTGTTGCAAATGGCAAGATTTCATCTTTTCTTATGGCTGAGTAGTATTCCATTGTGTGTGTATATATATATATATATATATATATATATATATATATATACATCTTCTTTATCCATTCATTCATTGATGGGCTTTTAGTTTGTTTCCAAATCTTGGCTATTATGAATAATGCTGTGATGAACATAGGAGTACATATATCTTTCGAAATTGGTGTTTTCATGTTCTTTGGATAAATACCCAGAAGTGGAACAGCTAGGTCATATGGTAGTTCTATTTTTATTTTTTTTGAGGAATCTCCATACTGTTTTCCATAGCAGCTGCACCAGTTTACATTCCCACCAGAAGTGTACAAGTGTTCCCTTCTGTCCACAACCTCTCCAATGCTTATTTCTTGTCTTCTTACTAATAGCCATTCTGACGGGCAGGAGGTGATATCTCATTGTGGTATTGTTACATTTCCCTAATAATTAGTGGGGTTGAACATTTTTTCATGTACCTGTTGGCCATTTGGATATCTTCTTTGGAAAAATATCGGTTCAGGTCCTCTGCTCATTTTTTAATTGGGTTGTTTGTTCTGTCGTTATTGTTGAGCTGCATGAGTTCTTTATATATATTGGATATTAACCACTTATCAGATGTATGATTTGCAAATATCATCTCCCTATTGTTGGGTTTGTCTTTTGGTTTTGTCGATGGTTTCTTTTGCCATGCAGAAGTTTTTTAGTTTGATGTAGTCCCATTTGTTTTTTGTTTTGTTTTGTTTCCCTTGCCTGAGGATACATATTAAAAAAGATACTGCTAAGACCCATGTCAAACAAAGAACTGCTGATGTTTTCTTCTAGGAGTTTTTTAGTTTCAGGCCTTACACGCAAGTCTTTGATCCATTTTGAGTTAATTTTTGTGTACGGTATAAGATAGTGGTCTACTTTCATTCTTTTGCACATGGCTGTGCAGTTTTCCCAGCACCATTTATTGAAGAGACTTTCCTTTCTCCATTGTGTGTTCTTGACTCCTTTTTCAAAAATTGGCTATCCATAAATATGTGGGTTTATTTCTGGGCTCTCAGTCCTATTCCATTCCAGATTTTTGCCATTTTAATAGAGGTAGAGTAACATCTCATTGCTGTTTTAATTTACATTTCCCTGATGACATATGATATAGAGCATCTTTTTATATGCTTATTTGCCATCTGTATATCTTCTTTGGTGAGGAGTCTGATAAGGTCTTTGATTCAGTTTTTTCAACCAAGTTCTTTATTTTCTTATTGTTGAGTTTTAACAGTTCTTTATATATTTTGATAACAGTCCTTTATCAGATATGTCTTTTGTAAATATTTTCTTCCAGTCTATGGCTTGTCTTCCCATTCTCTTGACATTGTCTTTAGCAGAGCAAAAGCTTTTAAATTCAGTGAAGTCCGGCTTATCAATTATATCTTTTATGGATTGTACCTTTGATGTTGTACCTAAAAAAGTCATTGCCATAACCAAAGTCATCTAGAAATTCTTCTATATCATTTTCTATAAGCTTTACAGTTTTTCATTTTACATTTAGGTTTACGATTCATTTTGAGTTTATTTTTGTGTAGAGTGTAAGGTCCATATCTAGATTCATTTTTTTTGGCATGTAGATATCCAGTTATTACAGCAATGTTTGTTGAAAAAGCTATCTTTGTCCCATTGTATGCCTTTGCTCATTTGTCAAAGATCAATTGGCTATATTTATGTGGATCTATTTCTGGGCTCTCTTTTCTGCTCCATTCATCTACTTGTCTATTCTTTTGCCAGGACCACATTGTCTCGATTACTGTGGCTTTATAGAAAGTTTTGAAGTCGAGTAGTGTCAGTCCTCTGACTCTGTTCTTTCTCCTTCAATATTGTATTGGCTATTCTGGGTCTTTTGCCTCTCCATATAAACTTCAGATCAGTTTGCCAATAGCCGCAAAATAATTTGCCAAGATTTTTGTTGTGAGAATCCTTGGGTCAAGTCTGGGGAAAACTGATATTTGACAATCTTGAGTTTTCCTTTCCATAAACACGGAATATCTCTCCATTTATTTAGTTCTTTTTTGGTATCATTCATCAGAGTTTTGTAATTTTTCTTACATTGATCTTCTGCATATTTTGTTAGATTTATACCTAAGTATTTCAATTTTGGGGGGTGCTAATGTAAATGGTATTGTATTTTTAATTTCAAATTCCACTTGTTCATTACTGATATTACAGGAAAGTGATTGACTTTTATATACTAACCTCATATCTTGAATCCTTACTATAATCACTTTTTCAGTTTCAGAAGTTTTTTTGTTGTTGATTACTTTAGATTTTCTACATAAACAAACATGTCATCTGTGAACAAAGACAGTTTTATTTCTTCCTTCCCAATCAATATATATCTTTTATTTTCTTTTCTTGTCTTATTGCCTTAGCTAGAACTTCCAGTATGATGTTTAAAAAGACTGATGAGAAGAGGCATCCTTGCCTTGTAATTTTTCTTTTTTTTTTTAAACTTACAGAAGTTTATAATATATGAATGGACAAGGGCTACAATGCTAGATTTCCTTTTTTTTCACCTTTTTTCATGCCATAATTTATATTTCTAATGCTTTAATCTGCTTTATTTTTTTAACTGACATTAAATTTGCCTATATCTAGGGCATGTTATAAATATTACTATAACATTTAGAAAATGGGAATCCAGGACAGGAACAGGTACTCAGTAATCTATAGAGAAAATGCTAATCACTGAAAAAGACTCTTCTATATTTATTTTGATATGTTGATTTCTTGGGGGATTAGATCCTAGTCCATCAATATACAGATTTACTTTTCAAACATTAAAATAAAAGAAAGATTGTCATGTTCATTAAAAATTCCAGTCAAAATCTCCTCATTGTACAGCACTGTATTTACGTACACCAACTCATCATATGCTATTGCATTATATATTTTTCTAAAAAAAGAAAAAACATAAACCTACTTTGAATCTCTACACTTCCTCTAAACAAAAATTTCCAAAATAATATTACCCTAAGCTTCAGTGTATAAAAATGAAACTATATTGCATGCAAAGAGAAGGATTTGCCATTTGAGGATTTTATTTTAATATTGCTGAGCACAATTTTTATAAACCACATACACACTATCTTCCAGCACCATTAATTGTTATTTTAACATGATGTACAAACCAAATAACTAGATTATCTCATCTATTGAATACAAGCACATCTGAAAATTTTATTTTCCATATTCATGGATGTCAAGACAGTATAATTTGTTGTTTACCACAAAAGTCAACAAAATATAAAGCATGGTGATTATAGTTAACGATACTGTATTATATACTTGAAAGTTGCTAAGAGAGTAGACCTTAAATGTTCTCACTACAAAAAAAGAAATGGTAATTATGGAAGGTGATGGAAGTACTAACTAATGCTACTATGGTAATCACTTTACAATATGTAAATGTATCACAACAACACGTTGTACACCTTAAACTCACACAATGTTATATGTCGTTTCTATCTCAATAAAGCTCAAAAAAAAGTCAATGAAATTTTTAAGGTCATTTTTTCATCCTTTCTTTGCTTTATATGTCTAGATATTGCTGGACAAAGTCTGTAATTGGAACATTTATAATTCATGCAATAAGTCTTGGGTAACTTCCAATGACAAGTACTTTTTGTGATTGAAAATTATAAAAAGTGAGTTATGACATTAAAAATCTCTAAGTGAATTGATAAAAGAGTATTATTAGCAGCAGACATAAAAATATTTCATAATTTATCCATTAACTGAAAGGAAAGTGGCTTTTAAAAATCACTCAGATGAAGTGTTCCATCATAAACATTTTAAAATAACTATATTCTGGAGTCATAATTTTTCACATTAATAATATTTCAAGAAACAGTTCCCTGTGGTAAATATATGAAATTTGGTATATTTATTCCTTGTATTTAATGCATTTTAGTAAGTGTAAATTTGTCTATGTCACTCATTTTTTTCTTAAGGTTCATTTGGTTTCAATTATATATTAATTGGATATCATTCATTTTAAACTTTGAAAAGGAAAACATTTCTAATCTCATCTTCTCAACCTAGTACCAGACAATTTTTAATTTAAATTTTGTGAATAAAGCATGTTTATTAGAATTCTTGAAAGGAAATTTGATATATTTGTTTGAACTGATTTATTTTCTAGTCATATCTTTTTTGTTATGTATTTTATCTTTTTCCATTGTCATTAATTTGATTTTTTTATTTATGGGATCATGTTATCCTGTTATACTCCTCTAGTTGCTTAAGTATTTACAGCGACATTAAGCTTTGTTCCCAATGTCTCAGTATAAGAATCTTGTTTCTGCACCAATCTGATGCTAGCTAGCCCATTTTTCACTTTTATGGCATTGTGATCATGGTATCTTCTGGTATCTTCTATGTAGCAGACACGCCGACACCCTTGGGTTTCCCTTTTTGGTTTCTTTCATTAAAATTTCACTTCAGCAGTAAAGCCCCTTGGTGCCAGTTGAAGTTAATAATCTCCAATTTTACTGAATCTTCTAACAGAGCAATGCTACTTGTTGTTAAGAAAACTTCTTTGTTGGCTTATCTGCACACCTTAGCCAACCAGGGGAATTCAAACTTATTGCCTCTTGCTAAGATAATATTCTTTTGGCATCTGACATTGTGTGATTATGAAATTTTACACATTCGTTAATGCTGGGAAGCAATTTGATAAGTTGCTCATCGTTTACTGACTCGAATGAAACTTTTCAACATCTTTTATCTATAAAACTCCTTCTTTGAATAAAATCTTACCTAGAAACCTAATATTTGAAATAGCTAAAATTTAAAATGTTCTGGGTGAAACAGGGATGGGTCCTCCCCTTTCGATTTCCTCACCTATCACTAATGGAAGTTCACAGAAAGAGAAAGAGTTTGAGAGAGAGAGGGAGTGAATATGTGTGTTGACTCCTCTTCAAGTGACTCTCCTTTATATGGGACTTTTCTGTGTATATAGGGAATCACTATTGGCCAGCATATTTGTTAACATGGACGGATGTCGTTAAGTGAAAAGAACAGCATGGTATGAGGTTATTTATGCACACAAAAAGTCAGATGCCAGTTTTACTTTTAGTTCTGTAGCACTGGGCAAGTTATCTGTCCTCTCTCCTTCTTGGTTCTCTCATCTATAAAACAAGAATAATAATAATAACAACCTCATAGAATTGTTGGGAGACTTAAATGAATTATTACATGTAAAGATACTTAGACCTTGGCAGACCCACAAAAGGTTCTACAAATTTTAGTTGTTATTTTTCTCTCTGTCTTTGCTGTACTCTAACGTCTGATCTGCCTAATTAATATGTATAACTTGTGTGATATAGAAATTATAAAAAATTGATATGAAAAATACAGAGAAAACATGTAGAACAAGTAAAAATACTTCCTAAAAATGCAGAAGTTCCTGTATTCTTACTAAACTTTAAATGTTAAGGTGACAAAATGTTGTGGCTATAATGATATCTTTACAAGAGACTGAAAATCAGGGTTGTGTCCAGGGCTCTATGCTAAGAGACTTGTTGCTTTGGATTAGCAATCTGATGTTCAATCTGAGCGTTACAGAGTCTGAGGGGTTCTGCTGAGGTGCCCCTGGGGTTGGAGCAGGAAATGAAGGGAGAATGAGTGAGTGGGGTCCAAAACTCTCCTCCTTTTCTTCAGCTTGGGCAACATCATTTTTATCAGTTTTATATTGTAAGCTTCCTGAAAAAAAATCTTGAAAACAACTGTAATGGATCAAGTAGAAGACAACCTATGAATATTTGAAGCCCATCAAACCTACAAAGATGACTCATTTGAACAATGAGAAATATATGTGCAATGAGCAGAAGAGACTTTTCTTGGAATAAACACTACTTGTCAATTTTACAGAATGATAAATGAGATCATTTTTTAATAAGATAGGATACCATGATGACCCAAGATCCAT
Source organism: Equus asinus (assembly GCF_041296235.1). Taxonomy (NCBI): domain Eukaryota; kingdom Metazoa; phylum Chordata; class Mammalia; order Perissodactyla; family Equidae; genus Equus; species Equus asinus. Next base: position 46,858,553 of record NC_091794.1, on the reverse strand, counting down.
TAGTTATTGTAGAAAACTTCTGAATTTTACAGTGACTCTCATCAAGTTTCTGACTCTATAGACAAAAATTATCAGATCGCCTCTCATGTTCTTGGAGTTTTGAAGTCCAAGGAACCTTCAGGCATGTAAGTGCCAGTTTTCACAAAGCAATTCAATTTTAAAAGATCCTGTAGAATTTGCTGTCCCAAAAGGAGAGTCTTTTCCAGACACGACTCACTGAAACTCATTGCCAGCTCAAGTCGGAGTCCCAGAGCTTCTTCGTATTGCTGAGATTACAAACCAGATGCCTCCAATCAAGATCAATTCCAGGAAATGCTGGCCCAGCTTACACTCAAAAAAATACTTAGAACTTTTTGGACTACTCTCGTCTATTCATGGTGAGTTAAAATAAGAAGGAAAGGGATCTTTCTTTAGAAACCATTCAGTGTTTCTTGAAAATCTCCTTGTGATATCACATGCTTATTTACCCAGGAAGCATGAAGACTTAAAAGCAGATTTACGGAGGTGGTGATTTTGCAGGGTCTCTGGTTTCACTTGGAGGCCTTGATAAGTGGCAGGTGCTTTATCATGAAGGCTAATGGGCATGTTGCAGAAACACTTTTTCTCGCTTGTTCCATGTACCTTTCTGATGCTACAGCCTGGAAGCTTGTCTCTTCAAATCACAAGGATAGGACTTTCTAAGTGTCAGACAAATAGCTCGCTCTTTCTTTCAAGTAATCAATGCAAAAGCAAACCATAGAGAGAAAGCTCCAGGTGGAAGTTTTAGGACCTATGCATAGAAACATGCTAGCAGCAATATGGGTAAGCAATGACATTAATAGAAGCAACAGTAGCGTGAACAGATCTTTCAGGGGAATTGGACAAGAGCAGAACAGTCTAACAGAACAGAAACCAAAGGGGAAGCAAAGTGGAAAAAGAAATAAATCTAATAAGAAACAATATACACCAGATATTCTTGTCTACCTAAAGATTAAGTGACTTGCAGAGCAAGAACATAGTTCACTTCAAACATAATACTGAAGAGGAAATGTGCGATTTAGTTAGCAAGATCAATGACAATGTTAGGCTTAAGGTGAGAGAATTGGACCAAGAAGTGAAGGGATGGACTGAGACAAAGACCAGTCTTCAGACCAGAAAACTGTCTCCATCTCTCTGGGATAGAAGGAATAATAGCTAAAATCGACTCCAAAATTGTACAATTGTCTTATCTCTATTTGTAATGAAATTGAGTACATTCGATTGAACTGCTTCATTTGATTATAGTTTGTCTATACTTCAGCAACTGAGGAATTCTTAAATCACTCATTTTTATCAAAGCCCTTGTTTAAGAATACTAAAATAGGTATTGTTTCAAGGATGTTGCCACATTGCTGCTAATGACATTTCTATTTATAATAGAAATAAATGAATACAATTGGGTCCAAGTTCTTTCTTGTGTTCTAGAATACTGACTATTTACTTTCTCTAGAAGTAACTTCTGCCCCATCAAAGTAACTAAGATATTTTATGTAGTGACTATTTTCTTGGTGAGGATGATTTGCCCTGAGCTAACATCTGTTGTGTCTTTCTCTTTTTGCTTGAGGAAGATTGTTGCTGAGCTAACATCTGTGCCAATCTTCTATTTTACGTGGGATGCTGCCACAGCATGGCCTGACAAGTGGTGCATAGGTCTGCGCCCAGGATCCAAACCTGCAAACCCATGGCCGTCAAAGCAGAGTGCTCAAGCTTAACCACTACACCACCAGGCCAGCCTCAAGTAGTGACTTTCTTTACTGGTGCCTGGCATATGTTAGACACTCAACAAATGTTTGTTGATGGAATGAAAGATTGATTCATTTCTCAACTGCCTGCAACTTTTCCAAACTACTTATTAAGAACTGTTATAAAGGATAACTAAAAGATTACTAAATATAAATAAATACGGTGCTGTGTTTTCCTTCTTGATTGAGTTTTCTAGTCCAGAAATTTAAATTGGTTTACTTATATGTGAATTAAATAAACGAAAAAAAATTCATGCATTTTATAATTTCAAACTATTTCCAAAGTTTGCTTTGATTGAATTGGCTAGCCAAAAGCAAATTGATGCCTGTCCTAAGTTAACATGAAATGCTTGATTTTAAAAAAAGATGTAGCCAAAATAGCACATTGATTATAACTATAGGCATGGCTGATAGCTGCAAGTATTTAAGGTTGAAACTCAAATTTGCAAATGGTTTAAAAACAAAAGTGGAAAGCACATTAGTAACATTTTTTAAGTAGTAATTCATGGAGTATTGCTTCAGCTGTCAGTTTCAATGATTAGGGACTAGTGGTCCCCTCATTCTGTTAGCTGTCTGGATAACTTCTGGTGAACAACGCCTCCTGTGGTCTGGGGGCAGTGTAACAAGTTGATATAATCATTTCAGAATGTCAATAAAATCGCATTTCTTAAAGGTAAACCTAAACAAGGCAGTAGCAAGCCAGACACTGCCTCTAATCCAGCAGATTCGTAGAGGGAATCCTGCCCATCACTCAGCTACTCCCACAGGAGATAATTTGCAATTGAGGTCCTACTGCTCTTCAGCACCAGCACAGTGCTCTTATCTTAGCCCTCACATATTATTCCATTCTCAGATACCCTAGGTTTGAAGGCCTCTATCCCAGGGCAAAGAACTTCCCCCAGAGCATGCATTACCACATAAGAGCAGCTGACAGTCAGGAGCCAAGTTGTGGAACTTCCCTTCAGTTTCAAATCATGACCTTATTGTGACCCACTATCCTTAAATATCGTTAACATATGGTTGGAAATGTCTCTACTTTCAGTGAAGCCATTACTGGCACTGGTGCCTTCGTAAATGCTTTTCCCAGCTTTCAGTGTTCATAGCTCTTTTAATTAGGGCACAAAATTAGGTGCAAAAAGCTTAATGCAAAACTATCTGCAGTGTTGCAGCTCCTCCCGTCCAGGACATTCTCCGCACGGCTCTAAACTGATCTTGAGGACTCCGTATACTGACATATTGATATTTTATCATTACCTAACACATTGGTATTTTATGGCGGTGTTAAATTCCAAGATAATTAAAATCACATTGTTGTGTTTAATTATCACCAGAGACTCATGAACAGACTCATAATTTTGTATTAAATAATGAATTAGTTCCAGCAAATAATATAAATGTTCCAGGTTATGCAAGTAACATTATGTCTACAATATTAAATAGATTGCCAGTACCTATTTGCTGTCATTTTTATCAAATGATCAGTTGTGAATCATTCCTAACAAGTCTTGTTTTTTAAGTGTGGGCTCAGTACTATGGGAAATAAAAAAAGATGAATAATATGTGAACTCTAGCCTGAGGGCACTTACAATCAAGTGGGTAGATGTGTCAAATAAAATACAAACTTAACAGAGAGACAAAAAAATGGGCATGAGAAGAAATTATATTTTCTCCAAGGTATCAAGTGTCAGTGACCCAGAGAATTTAGCATTAACAAAAACAGATGTGTCAATAGAAGGAACTGATTTGGTGGGAGAGGAGAAAAGGATGAGTTTGGTCTTGAACCTGTTCAACCTCTAGTGTGGATAACACATAAAGATGGAGATATCCAGTTGAAAAACCAGTAATGGTTTCATGAATCAGAGAGTGGCAGTTTTTGAACTGTTCTTTGAAACAATGGCTCTCAAAGTTTTGGTCTCAGGAATCCTTGCACTCTTAAAAACTGTTGAAATTTCCAAAGAGCTCCTTCCTTTACATGAGATATTATCTATCAATATTAAAAATTTTATAATAATACTGCATTGTATATTTGAAAGTTGCTAAGAGAGATTTTAAAAGTTTTCATCACAAGAAAAAAAGTTGTAACTATGTTTAGTGATGAATGTCAACTAGATTTGTTGTGGTGATCATTTCACAATATATACGAATATTGAATCATTATATTATGCACCTGAAACTAATATAATGCTAAATGTCAATTATGTGTACATGAAATAATATTTACAATGTTATAAATTAAAACTGAGAGATTTTAGAAATCTGTATTAATTTAAAACAATTAGAAAGTCATATATCAACATAATTAATATATTTTATGAAAAAATAGCCAAATTATCCAAAAATTATTAGTGAGAAGAGTGGTATTGTTTTAAATTTTTGAAAATATCTTTAATGTATGACAATAAAAGACTGTTAAATTCTCATATCTGCTTCTGCATTTAATCTGTTGCAACATCATGTCACGTAGGTTCTGGAAAACTCCACTGTAAACTCATGAGAGAACGAGAGTGAAAAAAAGGCAAGTATTATCACAAAAATAGTTTGGTCTCTGTAGGAGAACATGCTTTGTATGACTTGAGTCCTTTAAACATGTTGATACTTGTTTTATTGCTCAAAATGTGGCATATTTTGGTTAATTTTCCTTATGCATTTGAAAAGAATGTGTATTCTGCTGTATTTGTGTGAAATTTTCCATAAATGCCAATTAGGTCAAGACGGTTGATAGTATTGTTCTAATCTTCTATATCCTTACTGATTTTCTGTATAATTATTCTATTAAATAATTCTATTAATTATTGTGAGAGGGTTATTGAAATCTCTGACTATAATTGTGGATTTGTCTATTTTTCCTTGAAGTTCTATCAGTTTTGCCCTGTGTATTTTGAAGCTCTGTTATTAAGTGTGTAAGAACTCGGAATTGTTAAGTCCTCTTGAAGAATTTAACTATTTATTCTTATAGAATGACCTACTATTTTTTGCTTTAAAATATACTTTGATATTAATATAACCGCTCCAGCCCTTTTTTAAAATGTGTTAGCATGGTATATCCTTTTTCCATCTTTTAAATTTTAACCTATTTTTTTAATATTTAAAGCATGCTTTTGTTAGCAACAAGATTGTCAATCTGACGATCGCTCTTTTTTGTTTGGATTAATAAGATAACTTGCCTTAAATGCCTTTAGGTGTGATTGATGCTGTTAGAGTTAAATCTATCATTTGTTATTTGTTTTCTATTTGTCACATCTGTTCTTTTTTCCCTTTGTCTCCATTTTCTGTCTTTTTATAGATCAATTGTATGCTCTTATGATTGTATTTTATCCTTTGCTGGATTATTAGCTATAACTCTTTGAGTTTTTTTATGTCACTGGTTGTTTTAAGGTTTATAGTACACAGCTTTGATCTATCATAGTCTACCTTCAAGTGGTATCATACCACCTAATATATAATATTAAAACCTTGCAATAGCATACTTTCATTTCTTCCCTCCTGTCCTTTATGCTGTTGTTATCATACATTTTGGTTTTAAATATGTTGTTAACCACTCACTACATTATTATTTTTGTTTAAACAATTTTACTTTAAAGAGATTTGCACAACATAAAAAATATTTATATACTTATCCATGTAGTTTCCACTTTTATTCCTTTGTGTAGATCTAGATTTCCACCCAGTATTATTTTTCTGTTATCTGACGACTGCCCTTTTAATATTTATTGTAGTATGAGTCTGCTAGTGAAGAAAACCTTCAGTTTTTGTACATCTGAAAAGGTCATTATTCCTCCTCCATTTTTAAAAGGCATTTTCATTGGTTGTAGAATTCTAGGTTCTTTCTTTCAGTAGTTTAAAAATGTTCCTCTCTTGTTTGCTTGTTTGCATTGTTTCCAATGAGGAATCTACGGCCTTATTGTCCTTAATATACAGAATGTGTCATTTTTCTCTGACTCCTTTAAAATTTTTCCTTTTATCACTGGTTTTGATTACAATATAATTTGGCATAGCTTTCTTCTTACTGTTTGTAATGTTTATTGAAATTCCTGTATCTGTGAGTTTTTAGTTTTCACTTAAATTTTGAAAAAAATTGGTCATTATTTCTCCAGATATGTATGCTGTGCCTCTCCCCTTACTTTCCTTCAGGGACTCCAATTACACATTTAATAAGCTGTTTGAAGTTGTCCCACAACTCACTCATGCACCATTAATTTCTTAAATGCTCTTTGTTTTATTTTGAGTGGTTTCCATAACTTTATCTTCAAGATTACTTAATTTTTTCTGCAACATCTAATCCGCTATTAATCTTATATGATGTACTTTTTGTTTGTTTTATTTATTTATTTTTTTGGTGAGGAAAATTTGCCCTTAGCTAACCTCCATTGTCAATCTTCCTTTTCTTTTTTTTGCTTGAGGAAAATTAGCCCTGAGCTAACATCTGTGCCAATCTTCCTCCATTTTTTGTATGTGGGATGCTGCCACAGCATGACTTGATGAGTGGTGTGTAGATCCATGCCCGGGATCTGAACCCGTGAACCCCGGGGCACCAAAGCAGAGTGCAGGAACTCAACCACTGTGCCACAGGGCTGGCCCCACAGTGTATTTTTAACTTCAGACATTGTGGTTTTCATCTTTAGAAGTTCAATTTAAATCTCTTTATTTCTTTCATGTCTCTACATAACATGTTCAACCTTTCCAATAGGTTTTTGAACATATGGAATACAGCTATAATAACTGTTTAAATATTTCTAAACTACTAATTGTTAAAACTGGGCCAGATGTGGCTTGGTTTTGATTAGTTTTTCTTCTTCTTATGAGTTATATTTTCTTGTTATTTTGCATGACTGGTAAGTTTTGATTGGATGTCAGACACAGTGAAGTTTACCATGTTGGTTCCTGGGTATTTTTATATTACTCTAAACATTCTTCCCTCCCCTTCATTAATTTAGATCTATGTGACATATAATATTGTATAAATTTAAGGTGTACTATGTGATCTGATACATGTATACATTGTGAAATGTTTATCACACTATGGTTAGTTAACACATCCCTCACCTCTCATAATTGCCATTTTGTTGTTGTTATGGTGAAAATGTTTAAGCTTTACTCTCATAGCAACTTTCAAGTGTACAATACAAAAGTATTAACTACAGTCACCATGCTGTACATTAGATCCCCAGAACTTATTCATCTTCTAACTGGAAGTTTGTACTCTTTGACCAACAGTTCCACATTTCCCCTAATCCCCAGCCCCTGGTAACCACCATTCTACTTTCTGTTTCCATTTAGTTTCCTTTTTTTCTCTTTCTTAGATTCCACATATAAGTAATACTCTGCAATATTTGCCTTTCTCTGTCTGGCTTATTTCACTTAGCATAATGTCCTCCAGGTCCATTCATTATGTATGTGAATAACATTCACACACACACACACACACACACACACACACATTACATTTTTTTTACCCATTCATCCATCAATGGATACTTAGGCTGCTTCCATGTCTTGGCTAACATGAATAATGCTGCAATGAATGAGGGAGTACAGATATTGCTTCAAGATAGTGATTTCATTTCCTTCAGGTAGACACCAGAAGTGGGATTGCTGGACCATATGGTCATTCTATTTTTAATTTTTTGAGAAACCTCCATACCATTTTCCATAGTGACTGTACCAATTTATATTTTCATCAACAATGTGCCAGGGTTTCCTTTTCTTCACATCTTAGACAGTATTTGTTATCTCTTGATTTTTTAATAGTAGGTTCTAAAAGGTGTGAAGTGATGTCTCACTGTGGTTTTGATTTGCATTTCCTTACTTATTAGGGATGTTGAGGAGCTTTTCATGTACTTGTTGGTTATCTGTATGTCTTCTTTGGAAAAATGTATTCAAGTTCTCTGCCCGTCTTTTAATTGGATTGCTTGGGAGTTTTTCTGCTATTGAGTTGTATGAGTTTCTCATATATTTTAGATATTAACCCTGTATCAGCTATATGATTGCAAATATTTTCTCCTATTCCATAGATTGCCTTCCACTTTGCTTTTTGTTTCTTTTGCTGTGCAGAAGATTTTCAGTTTGATAGTCCCACTTGTTGACTTCTGCTTTTGTTGCTTATGCTTTTGGTGTCATATCCAAAAATTGTTGCTAAGACTGATGCCAAGAAACTTTTCCTTTATGTTTTCTTCTAGCAGTTTTATAGTTTCAGGTCTTACATTTAACTCTTTAATCCATTTTAAGCTAATTTTTGTAAACGGTTTATAGTAGGGGACGACTTTCATTTTTTCACTTGTAGATATCCAGTTTTCCGAACGCTGTTTATTGAAGAGAGTATCTTTCCCCATTGAAGATTCTTGGCTCCCTTGTCAAATATCAGTTCACCATATATATGTGGGTTTATTTCTGGGCACTTGATACTAGTAGTTCCATAGGTCTATATGCCTGTTTTTATGCAAGTACCACACTGTTTTGATTACAATATCTTTTAATAGAGTTTGAAATCAGGAAGTGTGATGCCTCCAGCTTTGTTCTTTCTCAGATTGCTTTGGCTCTTTGGGGTCTGTTATAACGCCATATGAATTTTAGGATTGTTTTTTCTATTTCTAAAAATGCCATTGAAGTTTTGATAGGGATTGCATTGAATCTACAGATGGCTTTGGGTAGTATGGACATTTTAGTAATATTAACTCTTCTGATCATGAACACAGAATATCTTTCCATTTATTTGTCTTCTTCAATTTCTAAATATTCTTGACTTTTTTTCTGTGATGCAATTAAGTTATTTGGAAATAGTTTGATCTTTGGGGGTCTTACTTTTACGATTTGTTAAGCAGGACTCAGACTGTGCTCAGTCTGGAGCTAGCTATTTTCTATTATTGAGCCAAGAGTGTTCTGAGTACTCTATGAAAAGTCCTACGAATCTTAAGGTTTTCCAATCTGGGTATTGGAACAAGCACTATTTCCAGCCCTGTATGACCGTTGGGTACTATTACTTTTAAATCTTTTAGTTGTTCCTTCCTCAGTCACTGGCAGTTTTCTCAGTCATGTTCTGATTAATACTCAGCTGCATACTTGATGGGGATTGTCTGAAGATCTCTGTGGTTTTCTATTTGAGCAGCTGTCTCATCTCTGGTGGTCTTCCTTGGTAACACCAGCTGTCTATATCTTCCCAGACTCTCAACTCTTCTCCTCAACTCAGGGAGTCCACTAGGCTCTGACTCAGGTCCTTTTCTAGGCCACAGCCTGGAAGTTGTTTCAAAATGGTGAGCTGGAGCCATTGTAGAGCCTACCTCCATTTTTTTTTTCCACTTTGCCAAGGATTATCGTCCTTCATTTCCTGATATCCAGTGTCTTGAAAATTCTTGTTTCGTATAGTTTTTCTACTTTTTTTTCGTCCTCTGACCCCCCTCCCCTTTTAGCTTAAAGGTGGCTACTTTGAGGTAGAAAAATTGGGGGTAGGAAAATAACACCCTTACTTCCATTTTTGCTAGCAGTCCCATAAAATTTTCTGTGGCAAGATACCCACCCTGTATCCTGCTATTGCTGCCCTTTTCAATTGCTGTTTCCCACTTCTGGTACCAATTATTTATTGGTTAGAAACCGGGAGCTGTGACACTATTCTAGTTTGTTTAAGGAAAACTGGTTTATTACTAGGGGGTTATCAATATGATTGAGAGAGCTAGAAAAGCAGACTCGAGTGAGCTTCTAGCAACAACTTTTCGGCCACAGAGTAACATCGTTTCTACATAAACAGGAAAGCAACTACTACTACTGCAGAGAAGTATCGGATCTTGAACTGCAGAACCAAACTGTCTTTGCCTGTAATCTGCAGCAGCAAAATGGATTCCTCACGGCCTGTGTCTCCTCCCCTCACTTGTTTCTGAGCCCATTTCATAAGGTAGTATATTTAATTGGAGATGTTTGACACAGTGATTAAGAATGTGGAACTTCAAGCCAAACTTTGTTGTTGGTGCCCTCCAGTCAATTCCGACTCCTAGCAACCCTGTGTCCAGCAGAGCAGAACCCTGCCCAGTTTTGTTGCACCATCCTCTCACCTTTCGGCTCTGTATTAGACAATGCTCTGCTGCTATTCATAGGTTTTCACGGCCAATTTTTTCTGAAGTGGGTGGCCAGGTCCTTCTTCCTAGTCTGTCTTAGTCTGGAAGCTCTGCTGAAACCTGTCCACCATGGGTGACCCTGCTGGTATTTAAAATAATGGTGTCATAGTTTTCAGCATCACAGCAACAAGCAGCCACCACAGTACAACAACTTACAGACAGGTAGTGTGGTTCCCTGACTGGAAACAAACAGGGCCATATCTTAATCCCTAGACCACCAGGGCTGGCTAAAGCCCAACAGTCTGGGTTTAAATTCTATCTTCACTACATTGCACCTCTTTGAGCTTCAGTCTCATTATCTGTAAAATAGAGAAAATATTAGTACCTATCACATCAGATAGCTGTGAGGATTATGTGTCAAATGCTTACAACAGTTCCTGGCACACACAAAAATGCTAGATAAGGATTAAGGATTGCTTTATTATTATTTTCAGCGGAAGGATCAAGGGAGTCTAGCTTTACAGCCTTAATCGGTATAAAATTACCCACTAATAGGATGTCAGAATATCTATCCAGTCTACAGTATTGGGCCCCATAGTTCTAGGAATAGGAACAGTTATATTCACTGATGTAAATGTGGATTTGATATGGATATAGATATTAATTGGAGGATGTTTGGTTTGTGAAACACAGATGGATAAATTTCTGAAACTAATACACTGTGGACCAAAGCCTACACTATAGTGAATTCACCAAAACAATATCACCATGTGGTGGACCTATTCTCTAGGAGCCATTTCCCATATCTTATTTTCTCCTTCCCTCTAACCATAACTGTGTCTAGGTTAGGGAGTAGTAGTAAAATGAGGTATGATTGAGAAGAATAGAGAGATGAGAAGGACTGTAACCTTGAGTATGAAAACAAAACTTAGAAGGGGTGAGAAAATGGGGGAAAACGACAATAAGTCTATATGTTTTGAGAATATACATTTTTTGTAAATTAAATACTTCCAATTGGTGACAGTTTAACAGCAGAAACTAACATATAATTAATTATAATTTAGTGTGATGATTTCCATTTTATTATATAAGATGCAATGGGAACAGAGAAAAAAATGTATTTAATCTTCCTGAGGGAGTCAGGACTAGGTACACACAAAAGTAGCTCTTAAGCAAGACAGTCGTTGGTTGGTTTTGAGGAGATTAAGGATCTGCAGTGTGTAGGTATGAGAAGAGATACCATTATTGATACTGAATTTATTGAAGAGAATATCAGATAAAAGAAACTATTTTTTTAAGCAAGAAAAATAAATACAGGAATCAAAGAATATTTTAAGAAGCAATACAAGAAATGTAACAGGCAGTGGAAGTATAATTGCTAGTGCAAATAGTTATGGTTGCTCAAAAAGTATATATGTGTAAATGTTATAAGTGGTTTTGACTTATGTTGAGTCAATACAGTGATGTAGTTACAAAGTGAAATCTAAATAATTAAAAGAAAAACCAAAACAAAACAATGGATGCAGTTTTAATGCAGAAAAATCTTTTGTTTTCAATAGATTTTTATACCTGTCAATTGACCCAAGCACACATTATAACAATCACATAAAGCTTCATATTCATGGGGTATCTCATAGTCGTTTCTTTCGACTCTCTGACACAAATGTTTGACCTTGTCCATGGTTCCCTGCTCTCAAGACTCTTCTATCTCCTTGATTTCTAGTATCATCGTACTTTTCTCAAGTTTACATGTCTTCAACAAATTGTCATTTTTGAGGCATAATTTATGCAAAATGTTATACCTAGATTGATGAGTTTTGATAATCGCGCAAATTTGTGCAACTACAACTCCAGGAAAGCTAGAGATAACTTCACCCCAGAAACTTCCCTCACACTCCTTCCTCGCAAGTTTACCGCCATCAAGAGACAGTTAAGACGTACTCTTCTAATCCTGTAAATTAGTTATGCCTGTTCTTAGCTTTCATATAAATAGAATCAAATAGTATGTAATCTTTTGTGTCTGAATTCTTTCACTAAATACAATATTTTTGAGATTTATGGCTATTGTTTTAGCTATCAGTACTTTGCTCATCTTTATTCCTAAAGAGCATTCTATTTTGTGAATATATCACAATGTGTTTATCTATTTACCTCTTGATGGATGTTTGGGTTGTTCCTAGTTTTAGTTCTAGTTTAATTATCATTAAAGCTACTATCAATATTCTTTTATAAGTCTTTGTATAAATGTATGTTTATGTTAATTTATCTCGGGTAAATATCCAGTACTAGAATTACTGGGTCATAGGGTAGATTTATGTTTAACTTCATGAGAAAATTCCAAACAGTTCTCAAGGCAATTGTACCATTTTACACTCACATGGCTAAAGAATGAGAGATCCAGTCTCTTCAGTAATGTGCCAACATTTATATTATCATCCTTTTTTTTAACCTTAGTCATCCCACCAGGTATATTTTAATTTGTGTTTTTCTGAAGATTAGCCATGTAAACACCTTCTCATGTGCCTATTGATCATTTTGTGAAATGAATGTTAATGTCCTTTGCCCATTTTTAATAGCTTCTCTTTTCATGATTACTTCATAATCTTTTATATTTTCTGAACATGAATTCTTTTTCTGATACATGTTTTACAAATATATTTTCCTCATCTGTGGAAAACTGACTATTTTATTATAGATTGACTATTTTATTAATGGTAGTTTTTTCCTCAGCTTTCTTGAGGCATACTTGACAAACAAAATTGTAAAACATTTAAGTATACAACATGATGATTTGATATACATATACATTCTGAAAGGATTCTTAATGGTACGTGTTGATGTTCAAAATTTTTCATTTGAATGAATTAAAATTTATCAATCTTTTTTTTATAGTTTATCCAATTGGTGTTGTGTCTAAGAAATCTTTGCCTAGAGAGTGACATCAGCAAGATACCAGAATATGAGGTCCCCTCCTCATATCCCCCCACAGCAACAATAATTTGGCAGCCATTCACAGACAAAAGTACCTTATAGGATCTTCAGGATCCAGGTAGGAGGGTACAAAACCTCAGTGGATCCCAAGACCAAAGAGGACAGTTTTGAGAAGGCAGATGCATGCCTTATTGCTTACTTTTCTCATTGTGCTTTATTTTGGGAGGGATTCCATCAAATTTTCTTCGTATAGACACGTTTTCTGTGAATAATAATATTTTTACTCTTAACTTCCTAATAATTATATCACTTATTTATTTATCTTGCCTTATTGCAATGACTAAGATTTCTAACTCAGTGTTGAATAGAAATGGTATGAGAGACAATCTTTCTTTTGTACTCAATTCAAGTAGAAAAGACCAGTCTTTCAGCATTAAATGTGATACTAGCTAGAAGTCTCTTGTAGATGTCCTTCATCAGGTTGAGGAATTTTCCTTCTATTTCTTGTTTACTGAGTGTTTTTCTTGTGAATGTACATTGAATTTTGTCAAATTCTTTTGAGGTATTCATTGAGAAACTTATATGATTTCTCTCTATGGAATGAATTACACTGATCAATTTTTTTTTAATTACACTAACATTGGATTATAACATTATATAGCTTTTGGATGTACATTGTAATATATTTCAAATCCTGTGTAGATTACATCATGTTCACCACCCAAAAACTAATTATAGTCCATCCCCTCACATGTGACCCTAATCACCCCTTTTGCCCTCCCCCCTCCCTCTTCCCCTATGGTAACCACCAATCCAGTCTCCAATGCTATATGTTTGATTGTCATTGTTTTTATCTTCTACATATGAGTGAGATCATATGGTATTTGACTTTCTCCCTCTGACTTATTTCACTCGGCAAAATATCCTCAAGGTCCATGCGTGTTGTCACAAATGGCTGGATTTCATCATTTCTTATGGCTGAATAGTATTCCATTGTGTATAAATACCACATCTTCTTTATCGATTCATCCCTTTATGGGCACCTAGGTTGTTTCCAAGTCTTGGCTATTGTGTATAATGCTGCAATTAATATAAGGGTGCATGTATCTTTATGCCTTTGCGTTTTCAAGTTCTTTGGATAAATATGCAGCAGTGGGATAGCTGGATCATGCGGTAGATCTACTCTTAATTTTCTGAGGCTACTCCATACTGCTTTCCATAGTGGCTGCTCCAGTTTGCACTCCCACCAGCAGTGTACGAGGGTTCCCTTCTCTCCACAACCTCTCCAACATTTGTTATTTCCTGTTTTGTTAATTATAGCCATTCTGACCGGAGTGAGGTGATACCTCATTGTAGTTTTGATTTACATTTCTCTGATAGCTAATGATGTTGAGCATCTTTTCATATGCCTGATGGCCATCCATATATCTTCTTTGAAGAAACCTCTGTTCAGATCCTTTGCCCATTTTTTAATTGGGTTGTTAGTTTTTTTTGTTGTTGAGCTGTATGTGTTCTTTGTATATTTTGGATATTAACCCCTTATCTGATATATGGTTTGCAAATATCTTCTCCCAATTGTTAGGTTGTCTTTCACTTTGTTGATGGTTTCCTTTGCTGTGCAGAAGCTTTGAGTTTGATGTAGTCCCATTTGTTCATTTTTCCTTTTGTTTCCCTTGCCCGGTCAGATATGGTACCTGAAAATATGCTGCTCAGACCGATGTCAAAGGGCGCACTGCCTATGTTTTCTTCTAGAAGTTTCATGGTTTCAGGTCTTCCATTCAACTATTTAATTCATTTTGAGTTGATTTTTGTGCGTGGTGTAAGGGAACGGTCTACTTTCATTCTTTTGCATGTGGCTGTCCAGTTTTCCCAACACCATATATTGAAGAGACTCTCCTTTCTCCATCGTATGCTCTTGGCTCCCTTGTTGACTATTAGGTGTCCATAAATGTGTGGGTTTATTTCTGAGCTCTTGATTCTGTTCCATTGATCTGTGTGTCTGTTTTTGTGCCAGTACCATGCTGTTTTGGTTACTATGGGTTTGTAGCACATTTTGAAATCGGGGAGTGTGATACCTCCACCTTTGTTCTTTTTTCTCAGGAATCCTTTGGCTATTCGGGGACTTTTGTTATTCCATATAAATTTTATGATTCTTTGTTCTATTTCTGTGAAAAAATGTTGTTGGAACTTTGATAGGGATTGCGTTGAATCTATAGATTGCTTTAGGAAGTATGGACATTTTAATGATTTTAATTCCTCCAATCCAAGAGCATGGAATATCTTTCCATTTTTTTGTGTCTTCTTTGATTTCTTTCAACAATGGTTTATAGTTTTCAGTGTACAGATCTTTCATTTCTTTGGTTAAGTTTATTCTTAGGTATTTTATTCTTTATATTATAATTGTAAATTGCATTGTATTCTTAATTTCTCATTCTGCTACTTCATTCTTATTGTATAGAAATGCAACTGATGTTTTTACGTTGATTTTGTATCCTGCGACTTGACCGTATTCCTTTATTGTTTCTAAAAGTTTTCATGGATTCTTTAGGGTTTTCTAGATATAAAATTATGTCATCTGCAAAGAGTGACAGTTTCCCTTCATCTTTTCCAATGTGGATCCCTTTTATTTCTTTTTCTTGCCTGATTGCTCTGGCTAGGATTTCCAATACTATGTTAAATAAGAGTGGTGACAGTGGGGCATCCTTGTCTGGTTCCTGTTCTTAAAGTGGTAGCTATCAGTTTTTCTCCAGTGAGAATGATATTTTCTGTGGGTTTGTCGTATATGGCCTTTATTATCTTGAGGTATTTTCCTTCTATATCCATTTTATTTAGAGTTTTTATCATAAATGGATGCTGCATCTTGTCAAATGCTTTCTCTGCATCTATTGAGACAATCATGTGGTTTTTATTCTTCATTTTGTTAATGTGGTGTATCACATTGATAGATTTGCAGATGTTGAACCATCCCTGCTCCCCTGGAATGAAACCCACTTAATCATGATGTATTATCTTTTTAATGTATTGTTGTATTCGATTTGCTAGTATTTTGTTGAGGATTTTTGCATTGATGTTCATCAGTGAGATTGGCCTGTAATTTTCTTTTTTTGTGTTGTCCTTGTCTGGTTTTGGTATCAGGATAATGTTGGCCTCATAGAATGAGTTACGAAGCCTCCCCTCCTCTTAAATTTTTTGGAAGAGTTTGAGAAGGATAGGTACTAATTCTTTGAATGTTTGGTAGAATTCACAAGGGAAGCCATCTGGTCCTGGACTTCTAGTTTGGGGGAGGTTTTTGATTGCAGTTTTGATCTCCTTGCTGGAATTGATCTATTCAAATTTTCTATTTCTTCTTGGTCCAGTTTTGGAAGGTCGTATGTTTCTAGGAACTTATCCATTTCTTCTAGATTATCCAATTTGTTGGTGTATAGCTTTTCATAGTATTCTCTTATTATCTTTTGTATTTCTGAGGTGTCTGTTGTAATCTCTCCTCCTTCATTTATGATTTTATTTATCTCAGGCTTCTCTCTCTTTTTCTTGGTGAGTCTAGCTAAGTGTTTCTCAATTTTGTTTATCTTTTCAAAGAATCAGCTCTTGGTTTCATTAATTTTTTGTATTTTTTTTAGTCTCTATTTTGTTTATTTCTGCTCTTATTTTTATTATTTCCTTCCTTCTGATTATGGGCTTTGTTTCTTGTTGTGTTTCGAGTACATTTAGAAGTGATTTTAGATTCTCTATTTGAGGTTTTTCTTCTTTGTTGAGGTAGGCCTGAATTGCAATCAGCTTCCCTCTTAGGACCCCTTTTGCTGTATCCCACAGATTTTGGGATGTCATAATTTCATTTTCATTTGTCTCCAGGAATTTTTTTATTTCTTCTTTGATTTCTCCATTGACCCAATCGCTGTTCAGTAGCATTTTGTTTAATCTCCACATTTTTGTGGCTTTTCTGGTTTTCTTCCTGTAGTTGATTTCTAATTTCATACCTTTGTGGTCAGAAAAGATGCATAGTATTATTTTGATCTTCTTAAATTTATTGAGACTTGTTTTGTAGCCTAATATGTGATCAATCGTAGAGAATGTTCCATGGCATTTGAAAAGAATGTGTATCTGTGGTTTTTGGATGGAATGTTCTATATATATATCTATTAAATTCATCTGGTCTAATGTGTCATTTAAGGCCAGTGTTTCCTTATTGATCTTCGGTTTGGATGATCTATCCATTGGTGTGAGTGGAGTGTTAAAGTCTCCTACTATTATTGTGTTACTGTCTATTTCTCCTTTTATGTCTGTTAATAATTGCTTTATATATTTAGGTGCTCCTATGTTGGGTGCATAGATATTTACAAGTGTTGTATTTTCTTGTTGGATTGTTCCCCTCCTCGTTATGTAGTGCCCTTCTTTGTCTCTTGTTACAGTTTTTGTTTTAAAGTCTATTTTGTCTGATAAAAGTATTGCTACCCCCAATTTCTTATCTTTGCCAGTTGCATGGAATATCTTTTTTTATCCTTTCACCTTCAGTTTGTGAGTGTCTTTAGGTCTGAAGTGTGTCTCTTGTATGCAGAATATATATGGGTCTTGTTCTTTTATCGAATTGGCCACCCTGGAACATTTAGTCCATTGACATTTAAAGTAGCTATTGATAAATATGTGTTTATTGCCATTTTGTTACATTTTTTTCTGGGTATTTTAGTAGTTCTTCTGTGCTCCTTTCTTTTTCTCTTGCTCTCTTCCCTTGTGGTTTGATGGCTATCTTTAGTAATATGTTTGATTTCTTTTGTCTTACTTTTTTGCTTACTTTTTATAGGATTCTGATTTGTGATTACTATGAGGATCCTATATAATATTCTGTGTATATAACAGTCTATATCAAGTTGTTAGACTCTTTAGCTTAACCTCTTTCTTAAAGCTCTCCTTTTTCACTCCCCTCCTCCCATATTTTCTGTTTTTGAAATCATATATGGTCTCTTGTTTAGTGTGTGTCTATCCATTACCCTCTTATCATTGAAAAAGGTGATTTTAGTACATTTGTCTTTCAACTTTCATATTATCTTCACAAGTAGTCAATCTGCTACCTTTACTATATTTTTACCACTACAAGTGATTTTATTGCCTCTTTTTTTTTTTTTATTTTTTCTTCTCTATTTGTGGTCATCACTTTCCCACTTAAACAAATCCCTGCAGCATTTCTTGTAGAACTGGTTTATTGGTGATAAACTCCTTTAATTTTTGCTTGTCTGGGAAGCTCTTTATCTCTCCTTCCATTCTGAATGACAACCTTGATGGATAGAGTATTCTTGGCTGTGGGTTTTCTCCTTTTAGAACTTTAAATATATTGTGCCATTCTCTTCACACCTGTAGGGTCTCAGCTGAGAAGTCTGCTGTTAGGCTTATGGGCTTTCCTTTATATGTCACTTGTGGCCTTTTGCTGCTTTTAGGATTCTCCCTTTATCTTTGATTTTGGACATTTTAATCATAATATGTCTTGGTGTGGGCCTCTTTGGGCTTGTCTTGTTTGTAGCTCTCTGTGCTTCCTATACTTGGGTGTCTGTTTCCTTCCTCAGGTTAGGAAAATTTTCATCTATTATTTCTTCAAATATATTTTCTGCCCCTTTGTCTCTCTCTTCTCCTTCTGGGACACCCATAATCTGAATGATAGCATGCTTGATATTGTCCCAGAGTTTCCTTAGACTGTTCTCATTCTGTCTAATTCTTTTTTCCTTTTTCTGTTCTGCTTGGGTGATTTCCTCTAGTCTTTCCTCTAGCCCACTGATCTGTTCTCTGCCTCCTCTACTCTGCTATTGAGTCCCTCTAGTGAATTTTTCATTTCTAGTATTGCATTCTTCATTTCTGATTGGTTCTTTTTTATATCTTCCAGTTCTTTGCTGATGAGCTCACTGTGTTCATCCAATCTTCTCCCAATATCTGTGAGCATCCTCATGATATTTTGTTTGAACTCTTTGTTGAGTAGGTCACTTGCTTCTATTTCATTTAGTCCTTTTTCTGGGGTTTTGTCCTGTTCCCTTGCTTGGGAAATATTCCTTTGTCTCCTCACTATGCCTCTTTCTCTTTGCTTATTCCTATGTATTAGTTGAGTCGACTATGTCTCCTGATCTTGGAGAAGTGGCCTTATGTATGAGATGCCTTATGAGGCCCAGCAGTGTGCTTCCCTCTCATCACCAGTCCAAATGATCCAGGAGTGACCCCTTTGTGGGCTACTTGTTTTTATCTGTTGTGGCAAGGTTGCTTCTAATGTAGGTACCCAGGGAGTCTAGTCTTTCCTTCCCTGGCCAGCAGTTTGTAAATCTGGTTTAGGGAGCATCAGCACTGTTGGCTACAAAGTCTATCAGCACACTCCTATTGCAGTTTTCCTCTTAATTGGGTTGGTACCCAGTGTGGCTAGTTGCTAGGCTCAGGGGCTTACAGTTGTGATAGGCCTCAGGCCTACAAGGCTGTTGTCAGTTCTCTTGGGAGTGCAGCTGAGTGGGGCTGGCCCTAGTTATGGGAACACTCAATTGTTTCAGGCTTTGGAAGGTGGGGCTGATGCTTTTTACGGCTATTTGTGAAGCACAGGTCTTCTGCCACTGATAAGCCTCAGCCCCCACAGGACCACACACACCTATCAACACAGTCCTGGTCTGTGCACACTTCTCAACCCCCTGGAGCATACCCTGACACACACAGCAGAGGCCTCCACCTCTGCCCCAATGTCCCCCACAGTTCACCTGGTCCTCACACAAGCCCTGTCCCGCAGAGGTGGACACACTCACCTGCCTGTAGAGGATCAAGGCACCCAGTCAATTCAGGCTGAAAAGTAGCCTGAGGGCTTGCTGTTAGGTGGGGCAGACCCTAGGGCAGGCTGCCTACCCTGGCTGAACTGTATTAAATCTGTGCTCTAGTGGGCATGGCAGACCCCTGGGCTAACAGGCCAAGGGAAGAACCTCAATGGTGCCCACTGGAGTCTGTGTCAGCCCGCCTGGACCAGGTCAGAGCAATGGCCCCCACCAATATCTCAGTCTCTAGAGAGGTCCCTCCTCTCACCAAGATGCCCCCAGAGCCCACCAGATGAGTCTCTTTTCACCAAAGGACTGTCAGCCTTCTCTCTGGTGATTTTATGTTGCTGCAATGAGTGAGTTTGTGCATGGGCCCTTTAAGACCCAGGTCTTTTAGGCTTTCAGGCGATAGCTTTTCTAGGAGTATCTTCACTGGAGTTATGAGCCAGCAAAGCCATGCAGTAAGACCCCCGTCTCAGCTGGGCTGAGTCTGAAGGATGCTTATAGCAGTATTGGTCCCTGCTCCAGATCTCACTCCTCCAGGGTGTGCTGCGTACCTTAGGGTATCTTCCGCCTGGCCAGCTGAGAAGCTCCGCTGCTCCCAATGGTGGTTATTTTCCCTCTCCAGCAGGAATTTCTGCCTCTTCTGCCTTTGTCAGGACTGTCCCTTGTTGTCGGGGTTATTTTTATCCAGTTTTCAGTTTTCTATCCAGGGTAATTTTTCCAAAAATCGTTGTAACCTGGTTGTGTTCGTGGGAGGAGATGAATTCAGAGTCTGCTTACGCTGACATCTTGACGAGATCTCTACACTGATCAATTTTTGATGATTAAACCAACCTTTCATTCTGGGATAAAACCTTCTTTGCCATGTAGTATTATTTTTCTTCTATACATAATGGATCTTTTTCCTCTAGGAACCTGTAAGATTTTCTGTTTACTATTGGCTTTCAAAAATTGTGGTATGACCTGGTATAATTTTCTTCATGTTTCTTGTGGTTGGGGTTTATGACTTTTGGATTTGTGGGTTTTATATGTATACAGTTTTCATTAAATATGGAAAATTTTCTGCCATTATTTCTTCAGATATTTCATTTTGTCTTCTACTTTGGTGACTTCAATTACAGAAGTATTAGGCCACTTGAAGTCGCTCCCTAACTCAATGATGCTTTCTGTTCATTTATTTATTTTTTCAGTCTTTTTCCTTCCTGTGTTTTATTTTGGATAATTTCTGTTATTATTTCTTCAAGTTCATGAATCTTTTCACCTTACTGTCTAATTTATTTTTAATCCCATCCAATATAGGTTTCATGTCAGGCATTATATTTTCATCTATAGCAGTTTGTATGTATATATATTTTTTCTATATCTCTACCTAACATGCTCAATATTTTCTACTCTCTTGAAAATATGGAACATACTTACAATAACTATTTTATTTTAATATCCTTGTCTAAGAATTTGATCATCAGGATCATTTCATGCTCTTTCCTATTGGCTGATTGTTCTTTTCATTATGAGATGCATTTTCCAGCTTTTCTCACACTTGGCAGACATTGTGGATTTTATCTTTTTGAGTACTGGCTATCTTTATATTTCTATAAATATTCTTAAGTTTTGTTTTGTTTTTCCCCTGGGGTCAGTTGAATTACTAGAATATGGTTTGATCCTTGCTTTTAAGCTTTGTTAGGTGGGACCAGAAGAACCTTTGTTTCCAGTTCATTTTGTCCCCCTACTGGATAAATGCCATTTTGAGTGCTTTACGTAATGCCCCATGAATTCTGAGGCTTTTTAGTCTCTCTGGAGAGAACATAAACTATTCTTGGTCTGTGTTAGCACCAAAGATTGTTTTACTTGCTCATTTCTGTTGGTTTTTTTTCCCAGAAAAAAAACGTTAGGTAATTTTCTCACAATATACACACTGATCAGTATTCAACTGAAGACTCGAGGGGAATCTTCTGTAGGTATCTAGAGCTCTCTTTCTGTGCAGCTCTCTTTAGCTGTCTTGGCCTTCTCATTTCCCACTCCCATCTCCTCAATGCAGAGATGTCTTGACTTCTTGTACCATAACCCAGAAACTCTCTCCTGGCAGTAAACTGGGAAATTTCAGGCCTCACATTGTTTTTTCTCTCTCAAGGTTCACTGTCCTACATTGCCTGATGTCCAATAACTGAAACCTATCTTTTTATATATTTTTATAATTCATTAATTTTTTTCAGGAGGGGGTCAAATATGATTTCTGTTACTTCATCTTGGCCAGAAGTGGAATTTTTCCTGCTTCTTTTTGATTTCTTACTGGTGTTTACCATTGGCTTAACTCAAGCCAAATTCAGAGCACAAGAGAACCAGTTAATATCAACAGTTGAAGTTGGTCTTATGGGTTATACAGTAGGATGGAGAGGGTCAGAGAGAGGATCTGAAGGGGAAAATAGAGGACCCAGCATAAATTATCAATCTGGTTTCCATCTTAGCCATGTAAGTAAAGATATTAAGTAAACTGGACTAAATGCTTTGGCCTCATTTTCTACTCTAAGAATCCAAAGACTCTGCAACATATGATAAACTCAACTATCCTACAACTCCATAGTTGTGAAAATACAGAATTGTCTTGATTTACACACACTTTTATTCTAATATGTAATTTTGAATATATAGTAATTTTGGCTGTTCATTCATATTATTTAAAATAGAAGGGAAGTTTTATAAATCCAAAAGTTGAGAGTTCAGTCTTTTATTTTTATTAACTGGGTCTTCAATGGATATACTCAAGCTCAATATATGTATGCAATATATCCAGATAACAATAACAGATATGACTTATTAAGAAATGTCTTTGCACAAGGTACATAATATACCATTTACAGATAATTTTCTTGTTTAATCCTTATAGTACTGTTGTAAAGTAGTTATTAATTCAGTACCCAATTTACAGATGAGAAAAATGAAGTTAAATCGATTAAGTGTATTCACAAAGATCACATAACAAGTAAGTAGTGATGCTTGGATTCAAGCTCAGGGCTTTCTGACTTGAAAGCCTGCTCTCTTGTTGCCTCTTTCTGCCTTAATAAAAGAACAAGAAGCAAGTAACTCAAGTTCAAAGATTGTCCTCATTGTTAGAATCCTGGAAAAAAAATGAAGAGAAAATTATTCATATTTTTAATTCCAACTTGGAGGTTAACCCAAGTGTCCCTTTAGGCAACTTTCCTTGACTGTGCTATTTCTCCTCCGTAACTGGCTCTTTCCCTCATTTGGTACCTCTCTTATACTGAACTATGGGTACACTTTCAACATTTCTCTGTTAGTGAAAGAAAGAGGGAAAGAGAGGACTGAGCTTCAAGCCTTTTATTCAGTTACAGTTATTGAGATATTTTCAGGAATAAAAGCTACAAGTGTTCTCAAAAAAAGATTAGTTGGCATTTCAAAATGGTAAGATTTATGTAAAGATAAGATCATGCTATTTACAAATTTTCCTTAAGACAAATCCGCATGTTTCAAGGATTCTTTTCATTTTAAAACTGAAATTCTTATACCTGTTTTCTCATCTACTACTGCATTACAAGTGACAAAAAAGATAAAAAGCATGAGACCAAATCTGACTGCCCATGTACTGTTGTACACAAACAGAGAAGCCAATTCCTTCCATATTAGCATTATAGGACCTTACTGACCTATTTACTGGTGCACAATATTTTCTATCTATCTTCTGGGAAGAATCTGTAGTGTGTGTGTGTGTGTTGTGAGTGTGTGTGTGTGCATGCGAAAATCAGAAATAAAAGGAAAGCAACAGGGTAGGTGATGAATTAGAGAAAACAGTCTCATTTTTGGATCTGTAATCACAAGGCAAGGAAAAGGAGAAGGGTCTTTCATTGTCTTTACAATAAAGTCTCTAGTTATCATTTGCAGCTGACATCAAAATAAATGTCTCAAACTAGTCATAGGACCCGATGCCAGCAAATAGGCACATAGATGTCATATAGTAATTAATTCTTTGCCATGGGACATTCTAGAAGAGAGATCACTTTAGGCATATATTGATCATATTGTACCAAACTAGAGGTTTGATGGAATGTACTCAGAGATTATTTTTAACTCTGTTATTTTATGATCTTAAGAGTTATATGGGTTAATAAGTAATCCCATCTACATTACTGTGAATTTGTGATGCTGATAGAAATTTCTGACTGTCACTAAGACAGCAGTGTAAGTACATAGCATATTTCTGGCCGTTTCATTGCAATTCCTAAAAGAAACAAAATTTTAGAATTGTGATATTTAAAGATCATTACATTCAACAGTGCATCTTACAGATGAAAAAATAAAGACTCAGAGAAGTCAACAGACTTATTAAAGTTCCCAGAGCTATCTAGTAGTAGACCTGATAATTAAATCTTGAGGATTTAATCCAGTGGTCTATCTTCTACGTGCTAAAACATAGTTTTGCAGTGTGCAAGAAAGGGCTATGAACTTTACTACTTATTAGAACATCATTGTGTCACATCAGCTATTAATATTTTATACATTTCATTGCTCCATCAATATAGTGGGTAAACTAGTATCTTCTTCCCAGAAGTTATATGAATGTTGCTTCATATTTATAATTTTGAAATGATCATATGGAATATACTCTATATATTTCTAATATTTTACATTTTTATATATCCAAAAAGAGATCAAACAGATAATTCTCAAAATAAGGTACAGGCTCACAGGAAACTTTAGCTTCATGTGGACATGTAATAGGTAAGTATGAAGAATATACACTCTCATAATTCAGTTGCGTTATTGACGGGTTGTCTCTAAACACCCCACATCAATAGGTGGTTTCAAAGCTTCCTAAGCTGCAGACTTGGTTACCTGAAACAAGGCTTGTATTCTGAGCTATCCTGATAATTCATGATGATCCTGCAACCAACATGTCAGCTGAGAGGCCCTCTTATTCCTTGGAGTGCTGTGCATTGTCTAAAAGACCTTAACTCAACTCCATGGCCCGTGCAAATCCAAAACTCTCCCAAGCTTTCTTCAGATTTGTGAAGGGTTCACGTTCTCCTGATCTCCTCTATCACCTGACCTCCTACTCCCACATGCTATTCTCCTCCAAAACGCAACTCCCGTGCCAATTTCCACCCACAAACACATCCATCTAAACATCCACTCCTCACAAACTATTCATGAATATGACATGACTAAGGTAGTTTCCTGAACTGCTGAAGAACCTGAGAAATGGGACAGGGTGAAGTGGTCTCTAGCTATGAGGCAGGAAACACTTTTAGATTGAAATTAGACGTCTCTTTCTGTAGTCCTGTGGGCTCCTCTCCTGGCTCCCTCCCCATGTGCCACTTACTTCCCAGGTTCCTCTCTTCACTGTTTCCCTTACCTTTCTGAAGGGAAATAAAAAATAATCTTCTATCTTTTCTTGTCCCTAACAAAGAAGTTCCATTCTTTGCTCTGAAGTCTTTGGAATACCTACAGGTTTTCTACACTATGGAGCTATGATATTTTTTTCTAACCTAAACAAAGACAGTTCTCTCCCCCGCAATTCTAGGGCATGTTTTAAGATAATCATTTATTTGCCACTTTTTTGGTTCTAAAGGAAACCTAAACAGGCTACAAGAGGGCTAGATATCTAGAATCAGTTTATGATAGGCCTCAAAATTACCAGGAGGTTATGCTGGAGCAAATTATGAGCCTCCAGATCTAGGGGAGAAGAGATAAAATAGGATTTGCAAATGTCCATTTATTTCCTTCAATGTTATTCAAGGTATAATTTTATCCAGGTTATTGTGTTTAATAATTTTAACTTAAATGACCTTAATAATGAAAACTGTTACCCTTATAAGAGGAAATGGAGAGCATTTCAGAGTTGCTAAATTATTTTGTATATATTTTTTCGGTTGAGCTTCACAGAAACCTTCTAAGACAAACAGGTTAGGAAATATCATTAATTCAGTTTTGTAGATGCCAAGAAAGTAGGTGATTTTTAGAAACGCGATCTCATCTTTAGTCCTTCCACATTTAGCTACTCAGATTTGGCTTCTTCTCTATATCTCACTGCCACTACTTCTTAAATAGTGACTTCCCTCTAGTTTTGAATTTCTCCAATTCAATCTCACTTTCGCAACCAAAAGGATATTCTAAAAATCCAGATATGCTCACTTTATGTTCTTAACTAAATTGCTTTAATGCCTTCCCATTGCCTGGAAGATTAAACTCAACGTGGCTTATAAGGTCTTACAAGCTCTGTCTCCAATTCTCTCTTCATCCTCTTCTCCACTCTTCCTAGCATGCTAAGCCAAGCAAAAATTTTCTGATTCTTCAGTTCTGCCGAACTCTTTCTCTATCTTTAGGGCCCTTTCACAAGTTATTCTCTCTCCCTAGAAATTGTTCACCTCTAATCTCCCACCTCCACCTACTAATCATTTGATCACAAATTGTCTCACCTTTGAAGTCTGGGCGAGGTATAGCAAACCATACTACATTAAGGCACCAGATACATTTTAGTACAACTGCTTTTTATTGGTCTGTTTCAGCTAGCAAACTGTAAATTTTATGAGGGCAGTGACCATATGGCTTAAAAACAGTTGTTGAATAAATTAATTCTGGTGTCATCAAATGACACCTGTGGGCCAGATCCAGCTGACAAGCTAAGTTTTTAAATATTAAAGGATTTTAGCATGCACGAGAGAGAGAGGAGGGAGAGAGAGAGAGAGAGAGGAGGGAGCGGGGAAAGAAGGAGGAAAAGGAAGAAGACATACATGGACCTCGAAGCTAAAAATATAATTGATTATCTGTCCTTTTACAGAAAAAGTTTGTCCTCTGAATTAACAAATGAAACAAGTAAAGGTATTTTGATTTCAAATCCTTGACTCTTTCAAAAAACCAGGGTTCTCCCTAAACATCTTCCAAAAATCTTTAAAATCTTTTGATTATAGGGAGATAGCCACCAAGCCTATGATAGGCACATTCCAAATGTCACTTCACTTCATAGATTAATAGTGACAAATAAAAATGGCAAGCAATAGGATATATTGGAGTATATGAGGAAGCCATTTGGTGTAAACATAATTCGGCCTGACCTTGTCTTTCCAAAAGGGGCTGACTGAGGCCCAGGCCTTTGAGCATGCATTGTATATCTGCTTTAGATATTCCCTATGGCAAGAACAAAGGCCCTTGAGATAAAGGTGCAAATTCCCTCCGCCTCCCAACGTTGGCATTTCCTTAAGGATTAAGCATCTTTCCTTAGGCTAGGAACTGATTGCTGCGCTCACCTGTGACCAACCAGCTCGAGACAATAGATTTGCCTCCTGCTACGCCCTCTGAGATAGCAGACCTACTACCTGCTGTGTCCATCAAGCGCTGTGCCGACAGGGCAATCTTGTGACTATTGTGGGAGGGACATTTCAATCATATGTGAAACGTCCTGTATGGAGGTATATAACCACTCTGTATACCTCACTTCTTTGATGCCCTTTCTTCTTTCTGGAAGAAAGGCCCCGGGCCATGGTCCTCAGATTTCAGCTCAGAATAAACTCTTCCAAATTTTCATTTATAGATTGGTTATGGATTATTTTCGTCCACAATAGCAATAATAAAAACCTCTGCTGTGTATTGCCAGGTAACGGTGGCTGCTAGCGGCATTAACCAGCTTCATGGTACTGATTCAAAAGAGGTTGCCTTATATCTGCCAAAAGTATGATGAGCTTGGCAGACTACACAAAAAGTAGAAGAAAACTGTTTTTGAACGCAAAATCAACCTGGTAATTTTGACTCTCTTATGCTTTGTTTCCCAAAATATTTTATACATCAATTGAGAGCCCATATGTGAAAGAGAAAAAACAAAGCTTTCATTTTACTTGGCGGCACATCCTCTACTGTTTTTTATAAGAAAAGTGTAGTCTAGGTAGTTTTCAAAGGAGAAAAACAGTTTTTTATTTCTGCTGCTTTTTAATATGTTTTAAAAGTTGTTATTTAAATAGCTGGCATTGTTAAGGTCTATTATGCATTCAGCCACGTGCAGTTTTATGTATTTTGCCCTTAGCAACCATAGTTTCTTTCTTGTCTGCATCAAAATGAAGATATTTACGCAAAGGTTTTCAGTTTCCAATTTTTCTCTCTACTTAGCAAGTTTGCTGCATGCTTGCTGATTTGCAAAAACATCAATTTACAGATAGGGTGATTAAATAAACTAGACTCTTATCGGTAATTGATAACTCTATTTTGAAGATATCTTGGCCCCAGTGCTTTTTGCAAAACCATGTAAAGATAAATTAGCGTACATAGCCTTCTCATGAAAAAGTGTTTTAATAGGCATTGGACAATAAATTATGAAAGTTTCTGGTTAGTTTTCTTTATAATATTTATAAATTTACTTACATGAGTAATGTCATTGAAAAACTATAGCTCAATAGTTTTACAGTGCAATTACTGAAAATGTATCCTTTTGTTTACTGGATTGATTATTGAATGTCTATCATCTTTTAGGTACGATTTATTCTCTAACAAGCAAGAGTATTGCTACCAGTGCATTGGGTTCTTGTTGTCCCCCAGGATAGAAATCAAGAGAGACAACAAACAAGAGTAGAAAAGTAACAGTTTATTAGCTTGTGCACAGGAGAGGCACAAGGAAGCCAGTGCCAAAGGAAAGGGGCAGGTGACTGGCTCATTAGGGAGCAGGATTGTGGGGCTTTTTATTAGGCAAAGGCTGGGGAGGAGTGCCTTGTCGTGGCATGTGGATGTGGGGTTCTGCTTGCATCTGAATTGTTGCATAGAATGCTACTACCTGTGCCCGCATATATCATTAGCATGCTAGCTCTCCACCCCTGGGTGTGATTTATACTATGCTAATAGGGTTAGGGTCACCTTCAGTGGACTCTTAAATGCTAGGACACATGCATAAGCCTGGGAAAGTCCTGAGGCTGTGGAATGTGGATCTTGGTGGTCTCTATCTGATTCTCCTAGCTTGCCGATTGGTTAGGAGCCTTGCAGATGGCCCTATCTCATTAGGTTGCTTCCTGTCTCAGTATGACCGTTCAAACTGCTGGTCAGCAACCCAGTCAAATCTGGGCTGTCAGGATTGGGGGTGGGTGGAATGGCAAGGTATTTGAGAACAGGTATGAAATATATTCTGAGCTAAAAAACCAATTAAGGTATTTTTTACAGTGGGGATGATTAAAATATTGATTGCCTATAGTCTTAACATATATAGTCAGATAATAAGAGAAATAAAATTGGAGTTCTTGAGTTTATTTGTTTAAATTCTGTTAATTTCTACAGATTACTTGCAATAAGTGGTATGTTAGTCTAGCCCTAAGCTGTGGTCTGTTCTTCTGGCAAATTCTTTACTGGGAAAGTTATAGAAAATGTAGAGACTATTGCTGGTTTAGTTAAGAGAGCACAAATCACGGATTCACCATTTAGGACTAAGGTGGAGATAGGGCTCAGAATACAGTAACTGACTTTTTTATATGATTCTCATTCATTTACTCAATCATATAGCATTTTGGAGCACCTACCTCATGCAGGATATTTCAAGATAAATAAGACCAGTGTCTTCTCTCAAGGAGCAAACAGTTTAATTGGGGAGGGCAACTTGTAAATATTATCAGTGCAAACAGTGTTAAAACAGAAGTATGAAAAATGGCCTGTGAAAATGCAGACTAAGCAGGTAATAAGTCTATCTGCTGGATTCCTTATGAGAGTCATATTGGCAAATCACCAAATAACTCTGATGAAAGGCTAGAAAGGAAACATATTTGAACTTCAGAAAAAAAATCCACAATTTTTGAAAGAGGAGAAGATTGAGACAACTCTAAATATTCTTTCTCTGTTACTTTGTTTGCCCCTGACCAGGTAATTAGATTAAGTGCCAGAAAGATCTGTCTGAACTTGGTATCACAAAACTCAATTTATAATTTGAGTTCCTTTGATAAAATGTATTACAGACACACTTGTTTAGTAATTTCTTATTAGAATATAGTGAATAATTGTTAGTGATTTAGCTTTCTTGAAGTGAATGAAATAACTAACAATAATAATACTAATATCTATTTTTCATGAGTTTTATGTTAAATTCTCTACTGAGTGATTTATATCTATTTTTCCCATTAAATCCTTTCAACAGCATGATGAACTGGACACTATTATTATCACTATTTTATAGATGATGAAACTAAAGTGTAGAAATGTGAAGGAACACCAAGGGCAGATATGCAAGTGTTGGTAGATAGAAGCGTTGAGACGTAAACCTAGCAATCCTTGGGTTTACCTCCAGTAACAGGGATGTAAACTCAAAGTCAAGTTTGACTGACTCAAAGATGTGCTTTCAACCACCATATTTTACATAGGTAAAGGCAAAATAATGCTCACCATGCTTATAGCTGAAGAGTCACTAACAAAGGACATAGGCCCAGGTTAATATACTATCACTTGGGCATAATCATTCATATATGCTTTTTTGAAAGGAAAATTCAAGATTTTTTGTGTTGTCTTCCCTGAGATTTTTGACCCACTGAATCTCAATTATGCAATTTTGCTCTATTTATGTACTCAGTTTGAACTTGTGTCAAATAAGGAAGTAGCAATTTTAGGACAAAATGGGAAGCATTGTCTAAGACAAACCAAGAACGGAGATTAGTGAACAATAATCAAATGGTAGATATAAAATATTTGTTTGTGGGTTAGATTGTATGATACAAAATCAAAGATGCTAGCTGATAGTTATTTTTTTCCCTGCCTCTCAGAAAAATTTATATATGCATTGTTGCCAAGAGTCACAAGGTTGTGTAAAATTTGAAGCTTAACATTCCCTTTTCTCTTCTCATGCATGTCCCTTGAACTATTTTTAGGGACCCTGTGTCCTTAGCACTTTCCCTAGTCCCTTGTGAACTATGATTTTAGGATTGCCCTGTGTGGCCCATTCTATCAGTGTGATCACTTCAGTATCCCCATGTTGCCTGGACTGCCTGGGGCCTCTCAGGACCCAAAAACATTTTTACCTAAAACTAAATTTTAATCATAGTATCTGTGTTAGTTTCCTATTGCTGCTATAACAAATTACTACAAACTTAGTGGCTTAAAATAACACAAGTTTATTATCTTACACTTCTGGAGCTCAGAAATCTGAAAAGGGTATTATGTGGCTAAAATCAAGATGTCTAGAGAGCTGCATTGCTTCTGCAGGCACCAGGGGAGAATCCGTTATTGCCTTTTCAGCTTCCAGAGGCTGCCTGCATTCCTTGACTCATGGCTGCATCACTCCAACCTCTGCTCTCATTGTCACATCTGCTTCTCTGACTCTGACTCTGTTTCCTCCCTCTTTCCAGTGTAAGGACCCTTGTAACTACATTGGACCCACCTGAATAATCCAGGAAAATTCTTCATCTCAAGATCCTTAATTCAACTACATCTGTAAAATCTCTTTTTCCATGTAGAATAACAGGGTCTGGGGACAAGGACATGGACATCCTTGGGACCATTATCCTGTCCATCATAATATCCTTTATTTGGGATCATGTGTTCCTAAAACTTACGTGACAAAGTTTTCAAGAAAAGTCATGTTTGGAATTTTCAAAATATGAGCAACATTCTTTCAGTTATGATTGGCTCCAAATAATTATTCTAGTTTTGTCTGATTCTTTCCATTCTTTTCTTTCCTTGTTTCAAATGTTTGGAATACAGTAACTGAATATAAGAACACAAGTAAAGTAACTTTACACAGTGAATTTTTTTTCTGCTGTTTTTAGTACTTTTTTATTCACCAATGAAAAGGGCTTCAGAGCCATCATAGACTAAAGGAAGATGCAGTGTGGCATGTGTCCTAATTATGTGTCCCTATTACATGTGTCTTGGGAATTACTCGGACATCACAGTCCAGTGGATGACATGCAGCAAACTCAGGACTGAAATTTGGTCTTGCTTTCTCCATAACTTTCAAAAGTTAGTGAAGGCTTGAGGAAAATATCCATCTGTTCTTGAGCACGAGCCTTGAATGGGCATTTTGGTCTCCCAAATGTTCATCCGAGAAGTTTGTACTGAAGCTGGTGTTCACCGAGATTCTTAGGTCTGTTCAGTTCCTGACCAGAGGTGACTTCACTCCTTCACCAGATGATGTGTAAAAGTAGATTAACGGATTCCATACCCTTGATGAGGTTCCTGAATTCTGCGTTATGAAACCGAAGTTGAGCTGAAAAATTCTGAGGGTGGAGTTATCAGAGTAATAAAAGCTGTGATATGGAAAAGTATGCAACTTAAAGAAGTGACCTGTCCCCTCTCCCTATGCTTTCTGCCTCTTTGAAAACAGATTTCTGCACCAAAAACATGAAACAAGGAGAGCTTACTTCGGGTTGCTTGGTGCTCCCAACATTTAATTCACATAAAGTTGGTAAGCGTTACTTCATTAATCCCTATTTTCATTTTGGTGGGGAATCAGTGACACGTAAAAGTCATTTTATTATTACAGAAACAAAGGAAATAGTGAGAAACTTTTTATTCTTTTTTTTTTCTGCTTTATCTCCCAATATCCCCCCGATACGTAGTTGTATATCTTAGTTGCAGGTCCTTCTAGTTGTAGCATGTGGGATGCCGCCTCAACGTGGCCTGATGAGTGGTGCCATGTCCGTGCCCAGGATCCAAACCAGTGAAACCCCGGGCCGCTGCAGTGGAGTGCACGAACTTAACTACTCGGCCATGGGGCCGGCCCCAGAAAGTTTTTATTCTTAAGAAAGATTGCAAAAGCATATTTTATTTCCATCTTTTTAATTTTTAAAATGAAATGATAAACATTTGTGAATATTTTTCATTTTATTTAAAAAGAGATTAACTTAGCTTCTTTTTGTGAGCTATTGTGCCAATGAGCCCTCAC
Organism: Equus asinus; assembly: GCF_041296235.1. Lineage (NCBI taxonomy): Eukaryota > Metazoa > Chordata > Mammalia > Perissodactyla > Equidae > Equus > Equus asinus. Next base: position 46,826,203 of record NC_091794.1, on the reverse strand, counting down.
TAACTGAACATTATGAAACCCTAATACCTATGCCTTGGAATTTGTCTAGATTTATCATAAAGGAACCTCAGCGTTTACTTAGCTAAGTTCAACCAACAGCCACTTAGTGCCTGCTGTGAACTGCCATTAAACTAGAAACTAGCTCTGCAAATATAAATAAGATATAAACCTTGCCTGCAAGATGTTTATATTCCACCACAACAGTCAAATTCCATTCAAACATAAGAATAGGCCTCCTGCCCAACGGTGACACCAACATAAATAAATTTGGTCCCTGTCCCGGGAGCTCAGAATCTAACATAGAAGCCAGACAAGTGAAAAAGAAATACAGTGTAGTGTGAGTGTACGTGTGTTAAATGGAAGAGCTTTAGCATGGACAGGGTCGCAGGCAAATGGCCTCAAAGGATCAGATGGTATAGGCCAACTTACTCTAGCCCAGAGTGTGTTTATCACCTTTGTAGGTCCAAAAAATGGGCAATATCAATGCAGTCAAGGGAGATGATCCACCTCTCAAACAAGGAAATCATCACTAAATTCTGGACACTAATGGATAAATCATGGAAGATGTTCTTTTGCCATGGTCAGAATGTTAATATTCACTTTCCAAGTCACTCCCCTCACAAATTATCAGGATAATATCACAGACTTACATAGAGCTTACTGTGGTTTACATATTTCCTCATTTAATCCTCAACATGAGCTTATGAGGTAAGAAATATCCTCATTTTACAAGAAGAGAAAATGAGACATAGAGAGGTTAATTAGTTTAATTTATGGCCAGGAAATGGAAGAACCAGGATTTTAGTCTAGTTTGGTTGAATCCAGTTAAAGTTGACACCTGTAACTTCTATGCTATATTGCTTAAAGAGTCTTTGAAAGTAGCTGATTTAAAAAATGTTTTCTTTATATAGGTTACTATTATTACTGATTAAACTTCAAATAACTATTGCAGGGAGACACGTCTCTCCAAATTGTGTTATTTACATGGTCTAAACTTTCAGAAGGAAATCTTATTTCCCTGGGTCTCAGTTCTTGTATCTCCAAATATGCCTTGAAAAAGAAGCAGAATAATAAAGACGAACCAAGAATTGTGGAAACAAAATGGGGAGATGTAAATGTTGTTTTAAAGCCATTTCAACAGACACATGTGAATTAATGAATATCTCATCTCTATTATCCTAATATAGCTTGTAGTAAAATGCCACCAAGTGATGGAGGTGATAGCAAATATTGATAAGGAAATATTTAATTTTTATCATCTCAGAATTTGTCTAGAAGATCTCTCAGTGCTATCCAGCTCTAAAAATGGTTGTGATTCCATAAAGAGCTCTTCCATTTCCTTGTGTATATAAAGTTTTTGTCTTAATTGCTGAGTTAATGTTATTTCCCGTTGTAGCTATTAGTGTTAATCTCTGTGTACAATTTGCTTATTACAGTAAAGCTCGGCTATCTGGAGACCAGGCATCCTAAAACCTCAGGCTTTGGTCCAAATCTGGAGAAAACATGCACACACAATATCACCTCTGCCCATTTCCTTTTTATCATGGAGACTTGTTTCCTACAGACACTTGAAATAAACAAATGAACAAGACTGGATGAAATGAAGACTCCAGGTTACAGGCCCATGTTGTAATTGATTAGTTCTTCAAGAGGAAATAAGGAAGAATAAAGTCTAGAAAAAAATGAGATTGTTCGTATGATTGTTAGTATGAGAAAGAGCAGCATGCATTATGTAAAAGGAAAGAGAGATAAGAAGGGAGAAAAGAAGAAAGAAGAAAGAGAGCAATGGAAATTAACAGCATCTTTTCTCTTACTGATGTTGGGGAAAACGAGGGTGAGGAGAGAAGGGGTCAGTAATTAATTCATGGAATCCTAATTAAAAGCAATATAATAAGGCCAGAGGGGCAAGCTAACCCAGAAAATCTACAGTAGAAAAGGTGTAGATGCTGGAGATGAGTGGACAATTAGGAAAAATGCTAGGTCTCCAAGAATCAGAGGCCAAGATCAAAATCAGTCTGGATACCAGTGTTGGAACCAGAGAGCAAGGTGGAATAAAAGCAAACTGAGATCTAAGGTAAAGGAGAGAGGAGTTCTGTGTGAGTGTTTGTAACCCAGTAGCATTTGGGGTTTGCTTTTGAGTAGTAGGAAGTTTTTGCAATGGGGAAAATATGTTTTAAAGAGTCAGTGATGGGTTTACCTCAGCCACAGTGGTGATTACACATTGATGAAGCAACTGAAGGCTGTGGGTGGCAGATACTCAAACAGTAGTGAGCAGAGCTACAATCAAAAGGAAATATGGTGAGATCTTTCCTAAATCTCAAATTTCCATTTCCTAACAGTTTGGCATTATATTATTTGTATGTGTATTAGTAGCATCTGGACACTGATACCGCAAACTTCCTGACATCATTGACACTTCAATGCAAATTGGCTTGAAAGTGCTCTCTCTCCATTAAACTGTTGAAATCACCTCTATTATATGTACCATCTATCCAATGAAGGGTGAGATCACTTGTTCAGTAACTATGGCTTAAGACCATTGCCCTGTCAGCTGTGAAGGGCCACGAGACCAGTCTGACTTTCCATCAAGGCCTGTCTGACTTGAATACATGCTTGATTCCATTGGATTTTCTCCCTTCATCATGACAAAAACCACAACTCTGGTTAAATTCAACTCTGCCAACTCCATGCCTGTCTCTGTAGAGCTGAAGATTGTTGAAGAAAGCACAGAGCCGCACTGTTTCACGACTACAAACTTCAAGTGAGTCCTTAATACCATGTCACAATATTATACTTCCCTAATTTAATTACTTTTTCACTCTTCCAAAATGAGAGTCATCTAAATCCTTGCTACTCAAAGCATGGGCCACGAGCCTGCAGTGTCTTCATTACCTGGGAGCATGTTAGAAATGCAGAATCTCAGGTCTCATGCCAGACTTACTGAATCCGGTTCTGCATTTCACAACATCTCCAGGTAATTCATATGCACATTAGAGTTTGAGAAGCACTCATCTCCTGACCTCTCTCTTACTCTGCTCTAACCAGACTGGTTTCCAGCTCTTCCTAAAACATAACCAGGCACTCTCCTACTGTAGTGTCTTTGCACTGGCTGTTCCCTTTGGAAGACCCTTCTCTCAGATATCTAAGTGGCTAGTTCCATTATCTCCTTCAAGTTTTGTTCAAATATCACTATCTCATTAAGTCCTAATCTGACCCCCTTATGCCATTCTAACTCATTCTTCTTGTCACACATGACCACCCCTTATGTGTTCTACATTTTTCGTTTCCATTGCACTCAGCACTTTCAAACATACTATGCCTGTTCTTATTTGTTATGTATAACTACTTACCATTTGTTTATTTTCTGTCTCATCCCTCTGGAACATAAACACCATAAGAGGAGAGTTCTTTTGCCTGTTTAATTTACCAACACACTCCGATCACCTAGAACACGGTCTAACTTATAGTAGGCACTCAATAAATATTTATTGACTAAGTAAATGTGGAATAGAAATGCTCGGACCTAAGCCCCAAACTGTAGGCCTTTGGTTGGGGCTGCAGTTGAACTTGGTTAGGCTGAAGTATCCTCAGTTGTACGAGGGACTAAATAGGGTGAAATCACCATTTACAGTTTGCCATGTTTGTCTAAGGCCAAGTATCTTTCATCCACTTTTTTTCACATAGAAAGCTACAGAAGGTGTATACTTTTTCTCTGACCTAATTTTTCTTTCATTCTCTCCTTTTCCTGAGCCTCAAGGACTCCATGATCAAAATATTCCTTTATGTTCTGAACCTTTTCAGAATATTCTCTCAACTTTCTTTTCCTACCTGAAAATTGATTATTCCCTGAGGACAAGACATGCTTTGCAGAACTCTCATTTGGAAGATGTTTGTACTTTCATAACCTCAGGGGGTGCTGGTTTCCTCCTTGCTCCCATTAACTTCTTTCAGGCTATTGTTCCTTCTCCATACTGCTCAACTCCCTGCTGCTGTGCTATCTCATTTTCTCTCCCCTGCATTGTTGTTATTAACCTCCTGATCATTCCTTCTCACTAGTTAATGACTGTGGCAAGGTTCGCTGTGAAAGTCCAGAGACTTCAGCACTCTGGTCTCTATGACCTCCAGATCATCAGTTGTATTCTCCACCTCTTCTCCTTGGCCACCCAACTGCCATGGTCACAATCTTAATTTATGTTTCCCCAACTGCTCCATTTGCGAAGACCCTAATTCAAGCACCTCACTCCCAGATGACAGCTTCCTAACTTCGAATTATCTGTTTATCTACTTCCACTCTAAGCTCTCCAGACAATGGCTCTCTCTACGTTCTTCCTGTCAGTCATCTGCTGTTGCTAATTCCGTCTGTATCCAGTGTGGGGTCCATGGTCCATTATTTTAGTCACCTTCTGTCAATACTCTGAATCTCCTTGCCACCTACCCAGCCAATCTGCAAAGCTGAAAGAACCTAACAAAACAACTTCTCCTCTTCTGGTTTTTTGAATCCCGTGGAAAAAACCATGCAATTAAGATTTTCCTTCTCACTCTGAATTCATCTTCATTACAAGCTGATTCCTCAGTACTGCCTGGGAATTCTATTATGTTTTGATAGTCAGGTCACTTTCCACTCCCTGCAATACCCATTTCAGTTCTCTGAATCCTTCTCTCCTCTCTACCTGGGGCTTGATGTTGTCTCCTCATTCACCAAGAAAAAAAGAAGGGACATTTGGCTTTCTCAGGAAGGCCTCTGTGACTCTCTGAGCAGTATTCCACTTCCTCCTGCCCTGCCTCAGATGAGGATATCTAAAGTTATTACATGATTTCAGGTCACCCTTTCTTCTCTTCCATTCTTTCCACGCATATAACTTATTTAAAAATTGTGTACTTTTTCTTATATCAGTGTTCCATACCAAGCTCTGAGAGGTCAGTGGTTGTCTTTATGTTGCTCATCACCATATTATTAGAACCTTGCACAGTATTTGGCACATATAGCAGGCACTCAGTGAATACACGGATGAATGACCGTTCCATTGTATACTATAATTACAATAACAGCCACTCTTTGTGTTTCTGCAACAGCACTACATGCTTTGTGTATACTACTTCCCGGCAAGCCTGTAAGATAGACATTATTGTTTCTATGTTACAAATGAAGAAGTCAAGCTCTGCAAAGTTAAGTCATATGTACACATATGCATGGTGGAAGTGTGATGTTGCACAGAGCCATGCACTTCTCAAGACGCTGTCTTGAAGGCCTTCAGTCTGTCAGCCTTGGACATGTGGAAATAAGAGGCACCACTTCCTTTCTTGAGAAACTCATAGTCTGTAGAACAGTCAAACTATATCATTACAATAACATGGGATAACTGGTAAGACACAGTTACAGAGAGCTTGTTAAGGGAGCACACATGTGGAGCACCCTGCCCGATGCACTGAACTATGAGTAACAATCAAAGAAGGAATCTTGTTGTGAGCAAAGAGTCTATTTCTCTGACAGTAAGCTAAGCCATGAGCCATTATAGTAAGCTTCCCTCCCTCACAAAATTCTCTGTGCACAAGAAGCATATAAGCTATGTGCCTCAGAGAATTAATTCTACATCGACAATTACAAAGAAAAAATAATGAACCCCCCAAAAAAGATTGTGCTAATTTTGAAGCAAAAAAAGAGAAAAGCAAAACAAGGAAAGAAAATCTGTACACACCTTTAAAATGATAGCTGTAAAAAACAGGCAATGGCCATGTGTGGCCGTGAAGAGCGGGGCAGCCCTGAGAGTCAGACAGGACTGGTTCCAATTCCAGCCCTACGTTTACTCATTGTGCGACTTCTTCAGGATCTCTCAGCTGTCTGTTGAAAAGTGGCAACAATAACAAATGGTTAACATAGTACCAACCTCATGGGTCGTTGTGAAGTTTAAATGATATGTGAACCTGTACTCTGCCTAGGAAGTATTTAAAAAATGGCAGCTGTTCTTATTCAGCAATAAAATGTATATCTGCCTAATGCAGATGTTCCTCACTCTGCTCTCTATCTGAAACACTTGGAAAGCTTTATCTCTGAAGAGTCTGAGTCAATGGAGGTCTGGGGTGGGAAACAGACATATGTATCTTTTAAAAGCTCTGCAGATGATGCTGATGCACAGCCAAGGCAGAGCTGTTAATGCAGCCTTCGTGTGTGCCATGATTTTCAATTTTACGGAGCATAAGGAGGACCTGTTTAGCATCTTGGGAATGCAGATTCCCAGGCCCCACTACATAGCGTTTGTAATCAGTGGATCTGGCGAGGGGCCCAGGAATGATATGATGAAAAGAAACCCAGACCATACTTTGAAATACACTGGTCCTGAGTATAGTCTATTTTTTTATACTTTTTTGGTGAGGAATATTGGCCCTGAGCTAACATCTGTTGCCAATCTTCCTTTTTTTTTCCTCCCCAAAGCCCCAATACATAGCTATATATGCTGGTTGTAAGTCATTCTAGTTCCTCTATGTGGGACGCCTCCACAGCATGGCTTGATGAGCGGTGTGTAGGTCTGCACCCAGGATCCAAACCTGCGAACCCCGGCTGCAAAAGCGGAGCGAAGGAACTTAACCACTCAGGCACTGGGCCAGCCCCTACTCTATATTAATAGTTCTCTGTAAATGAATTTGAAAGTCTAATCCAAACTCGCTGGAAATATTTTTATGAACAAATGTTGAATAAATCACGTGATTTTTAAAAAGATACTTTAGCGATTCAAACTGATATATAACTCAGAAAGTCAGATTTTGTTCTCCCAAATCATCTAGAAAAGCATGACTCTAAGATTTTGTGGTACTTTCTTTTTTCACAGAAGTCATTTCTGCTTATAGCCTACAGAAAGTGAGCAAACAGTTGAGCAGTACAGCCTGAGTAACTGATCCCAGAAGCAATATTATATCTTACAATCAAGTAATCTGGATTCCATGATTTCTGTGTAGAGAGGGAGCCTTTGTGAGGTAGGACTCAACCAGGAAGCTCCAATAAGCTTTTGTTGAACAGAAATGAATTGACCTACCCTATTCTTGCCATGAAGCTTGATGAACTGGCCTCTTACAGACTCAGCACAGTTTAGAAGGGCCCAGAAAGAGTCAGAAGTCATGCAGAGCAGGAAGGCCATTCCCAGGCAAGAAGTGGCTGCAGCTGGCATTTTTTCAGAGCTTTTGGAAGAAGAGCAAATCTTCTTACATCCCAGAATTGTGCAGATAATGGGGTCGCTACAGCTTGTAGAAATACCGCTGAGAAAGCCTCCAACTGGTCTGAATGTAAGGCAGCTCTACCCAGGGAGAATTTTCTACTATTAAAATAAGTAATCTCAGCTCTGCTCTAAGACAGGACATAAAAAGTGTGGGATGCAGAAGAGGTCAGCAGATGGCAGCACTAGATGATGAGGAAGAGAATCCAAATGGCCCCATCGGAACTATTTCCCTTGGCCTCCCCGCAGTAAAGGGTTTCAAGAGGAGTGCACCAGCAGAATGCAATTATTTGTAGTTTTTGATATAAACTCATACACTGATAGCTTTTTGAATACTGTATATGGCTCTTTTTATAGTCCATGTGTTCTATAATCCCAAACTAATTCTTTCATTTCCTCATATTTTTTCTTATCGATGGTTATCTTTAAAAAGCTTATTTCTTGCTAAGTGTGCTGCACTTTACACAAGTAGAGTCCAAATGCTGAGCAGTTTAAGATGTTGACTAAAGCACTCTGTTTGGGTACATTTAAAGAGAAAGAGGAAATTGATTTTCTTTGTGTGTAATAATTGCTTCAAAATTCTTTAAGCTTAATGGTAACTGTTAGAAAATATCATTGTCCCCAAACTTTCAATCATGACAATCATTTTTAAGAATCTTGGAGGTTGTTCATGTGAAATTTGAAGTTTCCTATGATGATGGCAGGAGTTGTAATGGAAAGGAAAACCGTGAATCCTTTTATCAAATGTTAACAAATAGAGGGCAATGACCAAAAGGTCAATGGGTGAAGAGCAGCAAAGAAGAGTGGTACCAAACACTACACATCCAAAGAGGAAAGATTTTGCACTCAAGAGAGAAAATAATATATCCGGAAGCAGTACAGGTGAGCCAGGAGGTTGCCAAAGGGCCTTCAGCTCTCTGTGACAACAGACCCAGGGTGTACCAGTACGGACAGGCAGTATGTGACAGGTCTTCAGGGGAAGCTATGCTCCAACTTGGTTTCAGTTAGTGTAGGAAGTTTAAGGAAACAGTGAGTGAAAAAGATGCACATAAATATGTTTATCACAGAACTAGGATTCTAGAGAACACTAGGATGGATTGAGAGAAAAATCAATTTGAAGAAAAAAAGGGTCAAAAGGAAGGACTCACAGAATTGTTTGTGGATAGCGGGGTTGACGAAGCAGTTTCCTGTAGTGTCTTGCATCTGTCCAGTGACCCAGGGTAAAAGTGGGAAGGGGTATATTTACTGCCATCTTAGAGGGACAGCTGGGGCTATTAGATTCAGCATACAGACAGTGTGTTCGTGAATTCTTCAGCTGTTTTGGCTTGGGTTTGGGGGGTTTTGTTTTGTGTTTTTTAATGGTGAAATCTCCCTAGGTAACAGCAGGAAAATATTTGGCTCTTGAGCTTTTTAACCTCCAGGTGTAATCCCAGTTGCTCAGCACTCTGAACAAGCTATTGAGGGCGTTGAACTTACTTGGATGAACATAGTCTTTAATTACAGTTCTTGATGAGTGGTCATAGGGTATTAGATGGATCCTGAATTCTTACCACATTATTTTATTTAATAATAAATGATAATCCAGAAATTCATCATATGATATCAACTTATCAATGGGATATCATAACTCATTTGAATGATGAGGCCAAAAGAACACTTTCAGCAGGAGAGGACTGCAAACATCCCTAACTCCTTCTCAACAGGAGGAAGGCACTGGGGAGTTAACACTTGTGCTTGGAGTTCTGCTCTAAGTCAGACTTTGGGAGAAGAATGCGGCCCGCTGTCACGTCAGCAGGAGTACAACATGCTCTTCAGAGAGTGATCAAAGCTTTGATGGTTCAGGAATATACTATTCTCAAAACACTCTAACAAATTTTTGAAATAATGAGGAATATTTTACTTTCATACTCATCACAGAACACACAAATTTGGATAAGGATGCAGGCTGATAAGGAGGTTTATGGTCACTGTCTCATTGACATTAAAATTATTGATAATTTTTTTTAAATAATGGTAGTGCAAGTCCAAGAAGTCATACAACAACTGGAAAGAAGGTGATTTTCTGAAGAGTAAGAACAACATGACTTGGCAAAATCTGTATGGCTTTTATTCAATAGTTAAATTTGAGTTATACTCCCCAGGAAATCATTCAGCATTATGCATTATTACATATTTATTCTTTTAAAAAAGAGCAAATGATCTAAAATGTGTCATTAGAAGGGAAAATAAAGCCAGTATACTGTTAGACGTATATCTGGCATCATCTGTGAGGTAGAGTAGAGGGTTTTTTTTATCCATCTCCCAGCTACAATGGGTCTTCAACTGTGCTCTGGGTGTGATAGTTTGTTGACCTTCCTCCAGGGATGGAAGGCTTTTGTTCCTTAACATCTAGAGTCTGGGTGGGGCTTCCTGCTTTTCCTTCAGAGAGGACCTCTTTCCTCCTCCAGGCCTGTACCACTGAGAGAAGCTTTTTTCCAGTATCCAACCCTGCCAGCAATCTTTCTCATTAGCACACATTGGAAGCCTGTAGAAAAGAGACCGTAAGTGGGTACGGATTCTCCTTGTGTCTGTGGCTCCCAGGGAGTCTATGTTCTTACAAATTGCCATTAGCAATTTGGGAACATTTTAGCTTAATTCTTCTTACCTGCTTGTGCGCACCTGGCATTCATCTCCTCCTTCCTGCACACTCTTGACCACAGATGAAGCATGTTCAAGTCCTTTCTCTGCTTGGAGGGTCTTGTCATTCTTTGGAGTTCATGCTACTTAGTTGCCCTGAGATTTTAGCTCTCTGATGGGTAACTGAAGTTATGATTTGTAGTTTATCGGGCTTTTTCTTATTCTCATGGTATGAGCAACACTCCACATTTCTACATCCCGGACAGAAGCAACAAGCTCTGTAAGTCCACTTAATATTTAATATTTATTCTCTTGCTCTTTCCCTGCTGTGTTTTGGATGAGGTCTTCAATATTATCTCTGAATTTATACAGACTAGAATTTGTTATTTTTGGTAATTATAACTTTCCCCCAGGTCTACTTAGGTTTTTTGTTTTTCTTTTCTTGATTTATATCTGATTGTTCTTGATTCCTAGTTTTTATTTTTTTATGAGTGTCATTTCTTTCTCTATCTCTTTGACAACATGAAATATGTTAAAGCAATTTTTAGATTGCTTTGTTATTTTCAATTCACTGGCAGTGAATTTGTTTCCTGGATTGTAATTTTTGTTGATTGGTTTTCTCAACAATAGTTTGTCACTTGTGCTTTGGAACAATAGTTTGAGTCTTTTTTAAGTAGTTGATTTCTCTATGTGTCCATTGCCTCTCTACAGCAATTTCATTGGTGTCTCTATCCTTGGGTCCCAAGTCTAGAACCAGATTTTATTTTCATAATATGTAGCTCTTGCCATACACATAGCGATATTGCATATCTTGTTGCCAGGCTACCCACTACTTTATTTATATATAAATAGCAATATATATATAATTTATTATAAGGAATTGGCTCAAATGATTATGGAGGCTGAGGACTCCTAAGATGTGCAGTCAGCAAGCTGGAGACCTAGGGCACAGTCGCAATCTGAGTTCAAAGACTTGAAAAGCAGGAAAGCTGATGGTGTAAGTTCCAGTCAGAGTCCAAGTCCGAAGGAAGGAGTTGTCCCACCTCGAAGACAGTCGGGCAAAGAGAGATAATTCTCTCTTATTCTGCCTTTTTGTTCTGTTCAGGCCTTCATTGGCTTGGAGGCCTACTCACACTGAGGAGAGCCATCTGCTTTACTCAGTCTGCTGATTCTAATGTTGATCTCACCCACAAGCACCCTCACAGACGCACCCAAAATAATGTTTGACCAAATGTCTGGGTCCTCCATGACTCAGTCGAGCAGGCTCATAAAATTAATTGCTCTTCTTCATTTCACTTAAATATATATTTTATTTGTTATTGATGTAAATTTGGTGTAGAGAAGAACACCTAAACATTGAACCCACACTGCCATTTTGACCAGAAATCTAAACCAGATTAATTTTAGACTTCCATTTAGTAATACAACTCAGATAACTGTACATAGCAAAGAGTGTATGGTTAACAATAACGCATGGAATTTTACCAAAAAGGTAATCAGTATACATATCTATATGTGTGTGTATTTGTGGATGTATATCCCAGTCCCAGCAATTCATGACTTCTCAAATTTTTTCAAGTTCTTTAAACTTAGTGTCTCAGTCTCCTCAGCTACATAGTGGACAGAGTAAACAGTACCTAGTTCACGGGATGCCTGTGAAGATCATATAAAGAGCTTACAATGGTGTTTGGCACCTACACAATTCTTAATAGATATTGTTACTATTATTAGCATTATTTGTGTTTCTGTGTATATGCAAAATTAAATGAAATCTACGTCTGTCTTTGCATTCAGTTATTTATTGCCAGGGCAAAGCACAGGAATTAGGCCTAAGTAGTCAGTCTTGTCCTTTTTTGCCCTGTACCTTTGTTTCTTTACACTAGCTGTGTTGACTGAAAACATTGTACATCAGGCTCTTTACCACTAGACTTACAAACCTAAATCCATAAAATGTTCAAGTTCATTTCCACACATATAGAAAGGGAATTTTAAATACGTCTCTCAATGATACTATGTTTAGTCTTTAGTTTTAATGATTATTATATATATATATATATACACACACACACACACACACATACATATATAAATATATATAAATTTTCTGTTTCAAATGTTGATTGTTTGGTCATTTCAAACCTTCAATACCCTCTACAATACACAATCACACACACAATTTATAGATGGCCTTGATTCTTATGTCAGCAAACAAATAGAAACTATCAAGCAGAAGCTTCTTCAAATTCCCAATAAATCTACAAGTTTACCTATATCCACACTTATCTTCTTTACAAGGGCAATTTCCTTCCTCTTAGCTTTAGTTTCCAGGCCCTTCTACATTCTCAAGAACCTTATCAATCTTCCTTATTTCTGTTATCATTAACCTGAACTTCTCTACTAACTTCTTTCCATCAACACTTCAAAATTAATCTCTCCAATAATAAAAACTAAAAAAAAAAAAAACCAAAAACACCTCCTCTGACCTAATTTCCCCCTTCTACTACAAATCTGTCCCTATCCTGCTCTTTATAGTCAAACTTCTTGAATGAATTTTCCATAATTGCTATTTTCATTTCCTCTCCTCTCCTCTCACTGACTATTAAACACACTTCAGTCTGCCTTCTGCTCTGAATATTTCAGAGTAACTGTTTTCGCTGAGGCCACCAATGTCCCCCTTGGACACTGTCCAGCTCGCATTCTGATCTCTCTCACCAGTATTTGATGTTTTTCACCTCTCCTTCCCTCTGCCACTACTCAGTCTCCACAGATTCTGTTTTTTACCTAAGCCCTAAAATGCTATTTTTCCTCTGATTCTAGGCCCCTTCTCTTCCCTTCTTACAAGCTGTCCCTAATGATTTCTCTCAGTCACTCGTACAGCTTCAATTACCATGCATGTGCTGACAATACCAAAATATATGCCCACACTGCTCTCCTGGACTTCAGAA